>NC_053026.1:604747953-604879866 GCF_003073215.2 Triticum urartu | reverse complement strand
CGCCGCTGCAGGGGCCGGTTAACGGGCAGTTTTTCTAACTGGCGCCTGCAGCCGCGTTAACTGGGCTGGCCCATGTATTTGTAGTTTTTTTCCCTTCTGTTTCCAAAAACGCAAAAGGATTGCGTGCAAGATGAATCGATCCCGTGACCGCTACACGCTAACCACCCGACCACACAACCTCATCTGATATTACTCAGCTTTCGCATTCTTTTATTACTTCTACATTTTCGTTCCTTTTTCATTTTTTTCTTCTTCCTTACTTTTCAAATTGATGAACATTTTTCACGAACTTGATTTTTCAAATTGATGATTTTTCTAAATAAAATTATGAACTTTTTTTGAACTTCTTTTCATTTTTCGATGAACTTTTTTCATATCGATGAACTTATTCCAAAATATGTTAACTTTTTTTAAAACACATGAACTTTTGTAGAAAATTGATGAACTTTTTTCAAATACGATGAATTTTTTTTGAAAATTGATGAACTGTTTTTCAATTTGATGAACATTTTTCCAAAATTGATGAACTTTTTTCTAAATCAATATTTTTTTAAATTTTTTTTGAACTTTCTATAAAATCGATGAACTTTTTTCCACATTGGATATTTGTTTTTTCAAAATCGATGAACTATTTTTCAAAATTGATGAACTTTTTCCAAATTCATGGAAATTCTTTGAATTCATGGTTTGTTTTGAAATCCGCAAACTTTCAAATTTTCTGCACATTTTTTCCCCGAAATCACGTTCTTCTAATTTATATATGCTATAATAGCGTGGCTATACTTCTTAAAAAGTTTGCGCCCTAATGATTCAACAAAGCCTGTTCAGTATAGCGGTTGGGCAACATTTGCCGGAGGTGGATGTCGTGAGATCGAATCCTCACAGAAGATTTATGTGCCAAGTTTCCTAATCGGCGTCGACTAGAGCGAAATCATTAATTGAGGAGTACTTGTTGATAGGTTTTGATGAACTTTTTTTCACACGAACAACCGGATAAAAACCAAACCAGGAGCATGGGATTTTTCCCTTTCTGAAAGAGGCATCACGAAATCACAACCGTGCTTCTCGCGGAAGCAAAACCGTCAGAAGGAAAAAAATGCACCGTTTTCACTGTTGGATTCCTCGCGTCAAGATCTTCAAAACTAGATCCCATGTTGATAGGTTTTGATGAACTTTTTTTCACACGAACAACCGGATAAAAACCAAATCAGGAGCATGGGATTTTTCCCTTTCTGAAAGAGGCATCACGAAATCACAACCGTGCTTCTCGCGGAAGCAAAACCGTCAGAAGGAAAAAAATGCGTTTTTTTTCGTTTCCGAGGAGGCACGGCCATGCCTCTCGCGGAAGCAAAACCGTGACTCTCGCGAAAGGAAAAAAAAGAAAACACGTTTTTTTAGTTTCCGAGAGGCACGGCCATGACTTTTGCGAAAGCACAATCATGCCTGTCACGGAAGCAAAACCGTAACTCTCGCGAAAGGAAAAAAACAGAAAACGCGTTTTTTCGGTTTCCGAGAGGCACGGCCGTGACTCTCGCGTAAGCACAACCGTGCCTCTCGCGGACGCAAAACCGTGATTCTCGCGAAAGGAAAATAAAACAGAAAATGCATTTTGTTTCCGTTTTCGAGAGGCACCGCCGTGCCTCTCACGAAAGCAAAACCGTAACTCTCATGAAAGGGGAAAAAAAGAAAAACGTGTTTTTTCGCGCAATTTTTTTAATCAAAAGAACCGGAAAAAAACTGTTTAAATAGCCAAAAACGCGTGCGGAAAAATAAAAAAAAATTCGGAGGGAGCGCCCAGAGCGCGACACATGGCAAATGGCTCAGGGCGCGTCAAGTGGCGCTGATCGTTGCGAGGTTCTCAAAGAAGCGCTCGTTAACTAGTGGCTCCCTGAGTTCTACATACTCGTGTCGATGGCGGAGCTTGGGCTACATTTTTATGGGTATATATCCGTATATGGCCCACTTTATAAGAGCCATTTAGAGAAAACTTCGTGACTGAGGGGGAGTCGGCCCAGGTTGGCCCTGCTGCCTTAGTGTTGCGTTTCTTCCCTCTTTCCCATTTTTTTCCCGGATGACTTATCCCTCTCTTTTTTATTAATTTCTTAACGGAAACACACTCTGTATGACTGAAACTGAACCAGAGACGACACCATAACTAGGAGAAGAAGTGAGAGGAAGAAAGCGAGCTGGGGCATTAGCCGGAAACCTGCTACCTCGAGCTGGAAGTTGAGACTCCAGCTACAGGGCAAAAACCGACAAACACCAAGATTACAAATAGTTCAGCCAAACCCACTTAATCCACTTAACAGGGAACAAGTTTCATTTTGTTGAAAAAGAGGGAACAAGTTTCATAAACGACTCAAAAGGAGAAACAACTACAAGCTGATAGAAATAAACACCCAGAGCACAGGAATCGCTCCAGACTCGAGTGAGTGCACTTTCTATTCATGCCTTTTCTTCGCTCCTAGGTGTCCGAACCATCAGCACCAGCCGGAACCAGAAGCGACCCCAGATGAGATGTTTCCTTCATTAGTATCTGCACACGATTGTTCAGCTTCTCCTTGTCGACACCTTTGAGCAAATCTGACCAGTACATCAAAAACAAGCAGATTGTAATAGTACCAATACCATATGATCATCAAAGGTTACTTTGTTTCTAACATTTCAGATCCCACAGCATATTGCAGAAACTCCAATCATATAAAATTTATACGAGAGAGAAAACCACGACAAACTTTGGCAAAGATTAGCAGGCATGCATTCCGCCCCCATGACTTTACCTACCCCCCCCCCCCCCCCCCCCCCCCCCCCCCCCCCCCCCCTCCTTTCCGCCACCTTAGGGCATGTACAATGGTGCCATCTTAAAAGTGACACATAGGATAAATGATGAGGTGGAGGAGAGATAACTCGTACGAAAAGGCTTGTCTTCTCTTATTTAAAAGAAGACAAGAGATGATCTCTTAGCATAATATGTCTCACCATGTTTTTAGGAATTGCTAGTTAATGAAGATAAGACTAAGAAATGACCCATTATAGACATCTTTTTTTGTCATCTCTAAATTACATGCAAGACCTAAAATAAGACTATCTTATCAACCATTGTACATGCCCTTAGCCATAGGACAATAAAAAAATGTCTTGAAGTTTCCGGGTGCAGGCAAAAAAAGAACATCTGGGATCCCCCAGCCATTTAATTTTTTTTCAAATTATCTCTAGTAAGGAGAGCATTTCTGAAATTCTGCACATAAAAAAAATTGAGGTTGAGAGGAACAGGAGCTTTCCAAATCCACTTATTATCAGCACCAACTATGTTTTTTCCAACCAAGTGTATACACATTTAGTGGTAAAGAAACCTTTCTTATTAAGGGACCAAGTAACACTATCAGGGGTAGATTTTAACTAAAGTTTCTTAGCCTCAAATACCATATTATTCCACTGAATATGGAGCTCATCTACTAATCTTCTACGAAAGGGGCTCACACAATTATTCAAAATGAAATCAACAATGGTATATTTTTTATTTTGACAGGTTTCGTGTTGCTTTTCTAGTGTTGAACTTTCAACATAATTCATTTCCCTTAAAGAAAACTTACCGAAGTGCTATAGAACTGACGTCACTTCAAAGTGAAATTTGAGTGAAAATTGTTACGGCCATCCGATCACGCCGCACGAACCTTCATGCTCGTTGGTTGACACGCCAGCTAGTGGATCCGTCCGCGGCCTATAACTAACCACACGAACGCCCAGTTTTATCCAGCCCACCTTACCCACCCGCCCAAAACCTCCTCTTATCCATTCCCTATGTGTGCGAGAGAGAGAGAGAAAGAGACTCAGAGGGGTTGTGTCGGTAGCACTGACAGCCATGGCAGGTCTTGTGATGGCAGCACCGACAACCATGCTGAGTCTCATGGCCTTCGAAGGCAGCGCGAATCCCGCAACTCGTCCACCTTCCACTCAAAGCGACAACGACGACCACGGAGGACTAGCGGCAACCCTGACTGGTCTCAAAGCGGTGGGTGGTGGTAGAGCCAAGTGCAAGGGGAAGGTTAGCAAGAGGATGTGGAAGTACTAGCAGCTCGACGTGTGGAATCCGATTGGCATCAACGTCCGCCACTGCGCGCGCCTCGGCAAGGAAGTCCTCCTCGTAGATGAGGACTAGACCTACAACATGCCCCGCGATGAGAAGCTTATAACAAGAGAAAGGCATACAAGGGTCGACCACATTGGCACCAAGAAGTAATCTATGACGACCCCCCCCCCCCCCCCCAATTTTTTCCCTTCACTGCTTCTCCTCCTAGCGACATGCGCCCTCATCTTCTCGATGATTAATTTGGTCTGTTTGGATTTTTAGTCACCGGTTGAGCTGATGAAGATGATGCCCCAGATGCTCCTCAACTATAAGGTTTGCCTCCTCGTCCCATCCTTGTCTGCTTTCTGTTGTTTCCATTTGCCATCAAGTGTCTACTTGTTGTTTATAATCAATGTCGTACCTAGTCATTCCTTTATGTACCCCAGCCCCCCCCCCCCCCCCCCCCCCCCCCCCCCCCCCCCCCCCCCCCCTCCCTCCTCCCGGCGATCATAGCAAACTTGTTGTTTCCATTATGCATGCTAGATCTGGAGGTTTGGCTCATGCATGCAAATTAATAGATGTGTATCCCTGACTTTTATAGAGGTTTGCCATCTTATCTACAAAAAAATTCTAAATTCTCTAAAATTGTTAGTACTCGTCCATGGCAAAAATAAGAGAAATGTTCTAAAATGATGGCAATTTTTGTGAAGTGACATGGTAATCTTTTGAAAAATCATGCAAAATTCAATTCTTTTGTTTACTCAAACATGGCATTTTTAGAGAAATTTTTATTGGCCACGTTGTAAAGTAACATGGCAAAATTTTGAACATTGACATGGAAAAATTCAGAAAAGTTTGCCTGCTCAAACAAGGCATATTAGGAAAAAAAATTATAAATTGTTTGTAGTGCTCTTAAAGGAAATTTTGATTTTTTTTCTTTTGTCCCTGCAAATAGCAGCACTTTTAAATTAAATTTGCAATGTCACATGGCAACTTTATGAATTTTGTTCTTTCTACATCATGGCAATGCTCACATGGCAAAATTTTAAGAAAATTTTGCAGTGTCCCATGGCAAATTTAGGACCTTTTAACTTCAAAATCATGGCAATTTTTACAACCTTTTCTACTTTTTGTCACAAGGCAAATTTACATAATTGTTGTCCGGTAAATCATGGCAACTTTACAACTTTTAAAAATGTCCACGTGGCAAGTTTAGTACTTTTGCTGCACAAACCAAACCAACTTTTTGTGAAAATATGTAATGGTCACATGGCATTGCTGCACAAACCAAACCAACTTTTTGTGAAAATATGTAATGGTCACATGGCATTAAAAAAATGTATTGCCCCACGCTATAATCATTGAATTTCTAAATCGTGGGAATTTAAAAAATAATATTTTTCTACTTTTGTCACATGGAAAATGTATTGCACTTAATTACCATGGCAACTGTATTTTTCTACATACCATAGCAAATGTGTTGTATGTACCACAACTTTTATATTGTACTCCCTCCGTTCCTAAATAGTTGTCTTTCTAGAGATTTGAATAGGTGACTACATACGGAGCAAAATGAGTGAACCTATACTCTAAAATATGTCTATATACATCCGCATGTGGTAGTCCATTTGAAATATCTAAAAAGAAATATTTAGGAACGGAGGGAGTACAATGTAATTCAAATTGAATACACATACCTTGTTCATAGTCGCAAAAATCACGCACAGAGACTTGTGTTGGTATATGGGAACTGCTTGAGTATTTATAAGCACGTACTACCCCTTACGGTCTCATAAAGTTTGTTATTTGTTTCTTTTGACATCGGCCAGGAAAAGTTTGGAAACCATAATCTTTGAGAAATAGTACTCCCTCCAATCCATATTTAACTGATGCACACTTAATACAACTTGAATATAAAGTTGCAGTAAGTGTGTGTTAATTAATATTGATGGAAGGGAGTAATATTTTGCATTAACCAGACACATGGTGTCAAACCTAGGATTGGATTTTTTTGTGGAAGTAGGATTTGACTGGGGTTTATTTTGTTTTTCTGCAGAAGTAGGATTTGATTAGTTTTTTTTTTGCTCTAATGGAGGAGAAGGCAATATGAAAGGTTGAGATTATTCGCAAAATAAAATAAAAATGAAAGGATGAGATAGAGCACATATATGTTACTGGAAGCGACGTGGCGACCATAGTAAACCACGATAAACAATGGCAAATCCTACTTTGTTCAGTACCATACCTGGCTAACGATCCAAAATTGCCGTTCACATTGACAGCCCCCCACACATCCCGTGATTCATCACTCTTTGGATCAGAAAGTACGTTATGACAAAATATGATCATTGTACCAAAGGACGAGTGCACTAATTAAGCTATTTCATCCGTCAATTGTGATCCATCCCCTAAAATACCCATTGTTACTCCAGACCAAAATTGACGACTCTTGCTAACTTTGTTGATTTTGCAATAAAAATATCAAAACCTCTGCCGGAAAAGACGTGCCGGCCACCTCGGCCGTATCGACCGGCACATTCGATCAGAAGCAGACATCACCGTCACCTCGGAATTATCCAACGGCACACACAACGTATAGACGAGCACGCGCCAATGCTATATAAGACCGAATTCACTGCGCAATTTATTTCCTACTTGTTGGAGCCTTGGATGCAGAGAAGCTTTGCCATGTCAAGTCCCTCCACCGGAGGGAAGGACGACGGAGAGGTTGGTACTGGCCGGAATAATATCTCAAGACGCTCGTTGAGGTCTCACCTGTTGTTGATTTTTGCAGTGGTCCGACTCGGAGATCGCCGGCTGGATGGGTCCTAGGCGCGGGCGCGGCACGAGCAAGGCCAAGCGCCGTCGTCTGTCCCTGGCCGCGGCGTCAAGGTCAAGGTCAAGGTCAACCGACGACACGGAGGACCCGGACTGTTCCGTCGTCGTCGACGGCGCCGCCGCGGTGCGTACCTACTTCTCCATGCCGGGAAAGGGTAAAGCCAGGAACGTCCTGCTGGTCAGCTTCACCGGCGCTACGGAGGAGACCAGGCGGCTGTTCGTCGCGACCGCGGCGACCATGTCGCTCCTCGGAAGCTGCTCCTTCAAGATGTCGGAGACGCCGGACGGAGACTTCTACGTCTGCACTAGCACGGAGCGAGACGCGGTTCTCCTAGACGGCCAGCTCTACAGCGGGTTCGGCGTGCAGGTCGCTTACCACCTTGTGAGTCGCATCGAGATCGAGCCTCGCTTCGTAGCAATGGGCGACGACGCAGCCTTCAAGCTATTTGACCGGGACTGCTGAAAAGCTCTTGCTTAAAAGTGAAAAAGTAGGTGTACATGATTCAATATTTTTTTATAAGGTCTTTGTGAATAATAAATAAAATGATTGCATGCATCATTCAGATGTGCAGAGGCTGGCCAGGGGTGCATCCTCCTTTTCTAAAAAGAATGATCCAAATATTTTATGTTCGGATTCGAGGAAACACCTATACTCTTCTTCGGCTTGCATCGACTTGATTTTGTCTTGTATCTCATTCATTTGGTTTTTGTTTGTCGTTGATTTTGGCTTGCATCGTGATGATCTTGCTCTCCCGTGCATCTAGCAACGTGTCATTTAGCTTCTCTCTTGATAGTAATTGTGTACGCGTGTTTAAAATGTTTTGAGCAACGAAATTCTCATCTATATGTAATTGCAAACATCAAAAGGGATTTGGGTTATACAATTGCTTTCTTGGCTACAACAAGTAAACAACTCTAGCTTGGGATTTGTTTTTGGGTGTGTTGAATGTTTTTTGAATAACTGGATACTTGGTAAACTAAGATTTAACAAAGTCTCACTCAGGTGCAGAACCGTCAAGCACATTAAGATTAATGCATAGGGGGGGCTCTCTGTACACTAGGGCTACATCTCCCTTATTGAGATATATGCGTCTCACGTCTCGTATGGGCTGGCACAATGAACATGTTTCAGTCAGCACACTTTGCTTGCTCGGTCGATGTAGGTTATTTCTTCTTCTTCTTTGCTGTCTACTGGCAGGACTTGTTTGGTTTTTATTGTTTTCCCCTCTTTTTAGCATTTTTCTTTGTGGTTTTTCATCCGCTTTCATTAGTTTTTTCTTTTCTTTTTGTATGTGGTTTGTTTAGTGTTTTTGTTCATATTCTTCGGTTTTCATTATATTTCCTTTCTTTCTTTCCTTTTTTCGTGTTTTTCTTCTTGGTATTCATAGATTTTCTTTGATTCCCCCCTTTTTGTTTTAATTTTATGTGTTTTTTCTTTCTGGTTTTCTTTGCTTTTTATTTGTACTTTTCTTTATTTTTCCGTGGTTTTGTTTTTGGCTTTCATCAGTTTCGTCGGTTGGCTTTCATAATGTATTTCCTTTTTTTTAATCTTTTTGTGTGTTTTTTTACGGTTTTCATCCATTTTCATTTTTTTCTTAATTTTTCTATGTCTTTCTGTACTCATTCACCTGTTTTCTTATGTTTCTTTTATTTTTATTTTTACTATTTTTTTGGGTTTGATCAATTTTTTCTAATGCATTGTACATTTTTGTATCCACGTGGAATATTTTTTTAATCAGTTGAATTTTTTTCAAATATATGTTTTGACCTTTTTATGAACATATGTTAAACGTTTTCCAAATACACATGAGATTTTTTTAGAATGGTAGAAAACAATTTTTAAATTTTGTAAAAAAATTAAGTTGTGGAAATATTACTTTTTTGAATAAATGTTAAACGTTTCAAAATACACATTGAACAGTTTTTTTTATATGTAATATGTACACTTTAACTAATGAATTATATTGACTAGTTAAATGCCCGTGCATTGCTACAGACAAATAATTGTAAATAAATTAAAGGGCACCTAATGTTGGTGCCTGAAAAATTCTTCGCGTCAATCACTATTTTTTGCCATCAAATATCCAATGATTAGGAGCACGCTCCCACATGTTCATCTTCTTACTCCTCACCCACGACGATTTCTCCTCCGCTGTGGCCTACCCAAGCCTAACCGCCTGCATCCAACCACTCCCGCCAGCTATCACCGGCTCGCCCTCGCCGTGGTCGGCACTCCTCATGTCGTCCACATCTTCGGCCTCATGCAAAGCAGAAAGTTGCTCACGCAACAAAATAATTCATGCCCATGAGATTTAGCAAAACCAATAAATCAAAGATTAAGCGGATGTACTTGATTCAGACACATACTTCATCGCACATTTACCATACATCAATCATAGAATAGTCCCTTGTCATTTTCTTTACCAAATCAATTACATCCAATGTTCCTAGAAAAAACGAAAGTGATTGTACAGATCCAGTTATCCCTTCTAGTTCACTCTGTCTAATGCGTGTGCACGACGTATTGTTCCTTCATTCAACGTAAGTAGTGAATTTGATCTTGGTCTATGTTGTTTCTTCGTTTGACTTGATGGGACGAAAAAATGGAAGTGATTGTACAAATCTAGTATACCTATGAGACTCATCCCCATTATCTACTTATCTTAACATGCACCCTGTCCACCTCAGCATAGTTGCCACATCACCAGTCCCGTTTGCAATGTATCATTTCCTTTCCAACCCTAAAAACATAATGACCAATCTTTCTCCCGTGGGAAAAATCTACCTCGTGAGGCGCAACCATCTCACCGCGTGAAAGTGCGTTATATCGACTAGAGGGGGCGTGAATAGGCGATTTTTATGAAATTCTTCACTGAGGAATTTGCTGGTGAGGAAATTCCTTAGCGAAGAAGTACCAGCAGCGGAATGAGTACTCAAAAGTAAACATAACAGAATACAAGCATAGTCATCATGATGAAATGAAGACAGGCACAGAGTACAGAAGCGTATACACAGGATAATACAGGATGAAGACAAACAGACTGAAGAAATTGAACTGAGGAAATTGAGAAAGTCTTCAGTCGAAATCTTCAAACACAGATATGAACAAGCACACAACACAGTTATGAGGAAATGAAAGAGTTGAGGAAATAGAACCAGTAAGCTTGGTGAAGACAATGATTTGGTAGACCAGTTCCAACTGTTGTCTCAGTTGTACGTCTGGTTGGAGCGGCTGAGTATTTAAACTTGAGGACACACAGTCCCGGACACCCAGTCCTGAACACGCAGCTCAGGACACCCAGTCCTGAACACGCAGCTCAGGACACCCAGTCCGGAACACGCAGATCAGGACACCCAGTCCTCACGTATTCTCCTTGAAGTAAGGTCACATAGACCTCGTCCAATCACTCGTGGTAAGTCTTCAGACAACTTCCAAACCTTCACAAACTCGGTCACTCGGCGATCCACAATTCCTCTTGGATGCTCTAGACCATGACGCCTAACCGTCTAGAAGAAGCACAGTCTTCAAAGGTAACAAGCGTCGGATCCACGCAGGATCAATCTCTTTAGTGATGCTCAATCACTTGGGGTTTGTAGGTGTTTGGGTTTTGGGTTTTTGGTTTTTCCTCACTTGATGATTTTCGCTCAAAGTCTTCAGAGGATGGGTTGCTCTCAAATGACAAGTGTTAGTTTCTTTCGGAGCAGCCAACCAGCTAGTGGTTGTAGGGGCGGCTATTTATAGCCTAGGGAGCAGCCCGACATGATAAGACATAAATGCCCTTCAATGATATGACCGTTAGGTGGATAGATATTTTGGGACAGCTGGCTCATAGCACAGCAACGGTCAGAATTTTGAGTAGCAAAATCCTCAGGGCTATCATGTTCCTCACTGTGTAGGAAATCCGCACTGGCGAATTCCTAACTCCTCAGTCAGAACAAATTCCTCAGAGACCAGAAGAACTTCGTCTCTGTCACTAGAGAAATTGAATTTTTTTCTTAGTATTTCCTCGACCCCCTTTAACAGTACGGTGTTTTCTATGACTCAAGAAAGAGAAAATGAAACTACGAAAACAAAAGTCTTCACGCTTCATGTTCCTCGAATGAATACCAAGTCTTCACGGTCACACCATTTTCTTCACTTTCAAAGTCTTCAGAGATCCAAAGTCTTCAGTCGAAGAACTTCATTTTTAGGGGCCGACTTTCTCTGTAAATATCAAACTCCTCATAGACTTGTAGACCTGTGTACACTTATAAACACATTAGTCCCTTAACCTATAAGTCTTCAATACACCAAAATCACTAAGGGGCACTAGATGCACTTACAATCTCCCCCTTTTTGGTGATTGATGACAATATAGGTTAAGTTTTCAACGGGGATAAACATATGAAGTGTAACTACTAATATTGAGGAATTTGATTGCAAGATATAGAAGAACTCCCCCTGAAGATGTGCATAGTGAGGAATTTGCTTTTGAAGCAATGCACACTTGAAGAGTTGAATCATGGAGATCTCCCCCTATATCTTGTAATTCATACACGCATTTGATATATGACAGTGAAGAATTTGAAATGCATGATGAAATATGGCGACTGATATAATTCAGCATGCGTGCAATAATATTAACGAGGAATAAACATGTAGAAAAACGTATCAAGAGTATCAGAGCACCATCGGGTTTAAGTTTACAACTCGATCCAATAAAGTCGTAGAAGAACGAGAGTTGTAACTTAACAAAAAAACACCCATATAGAAAGACCCGCTTGAAGACTAACTCAAAATTCTCCCCCTTTGTCATCAAATGACCAAAAGGATCGAATATGAGGACTAACGCCCCTGAAGAATATCAAGTTGATGAAGGAGCGCCAGCGTTGTTGGGGTCGTTTGTCGTAGTAGGGTCTGTCGCAGTGTCGTCCAAGTCTTCATTTTCATCAGTGTCGCGCGATGAAGAATATGAGCTGGCCACCAGAGAAGGAACCTTGACCTTCTTGAATTTCTTCGGTGGAGGTGCAGACCAGTCAAAATCTTCTTTGAGACACATGTTCTTCAGATCTTCGTCACCATACAGATGTGACAGGATTGCCCAGGTGCGACCGAAGACTTGATGGAGGTAGTAGTGGTTTTTCTTCACTGCATTGTGTGTGGCAGTCATGTTGTGAAGAAGTGAACCAAACTGACGCTTAACCCATTTGTGATTTCGATCCACTTTCTGGTGAAGACTAAGAAGAAGTTCACGGTCAGTCATCACGCGCGGAGCAGTGGCTTGAGGAGTAGACTTGGGTGCATTGGCAGAGTCATGTGTGGCAGAGTCATCATTGGTGGAATAAGATGCAGCTTTGCGAAACTGACCATCCAATGGACGAATGCCTTCATCTATTACAGCTGGTGCCTTGCCCTTTCCATCAACTGAGGAATATGTCTGCTTGAGGACTTCAATTGGGGGCAAGTAGCTGAGGTGATTTTAGAAATCAGCTTTGTAGTTGAGTGAAGACCTTGTCCTGAGGAATCTCATAATCCAAGGTGCATAAGGCTTCAGCTCAAATGGAGACAGTGCAACATTTGCCATAGTCCTCATGAAGAAATCGTGATAATTGACAGGAATGCCATGAACGATGTTGAATACCAGATTCTTCATGATGCCAACAATTTCCTCATCAGATGAGTCGTGGCCTTTGATAGGGCTGATTGTCCTCGTAAGAATATGATAGACAGTTCTGGGCACGTACAACAAATCCTTCATGAGGAATTTGGTTCTTGGTGCTTGACCTAGCTTCAAAGGTTTCATCAACACCTGCATGTAATGATGTGTGAGCTCAGGTTCACTGTAGATGCAACGAGCTTCTTCAAGGGGAGGACTGAGTGGGAGAGCACGAAGCAATTTAGAGGCTGGTGCAGTGTAGTGAGTGTTTTCAGACATCCAGTCCAACATCCAGGAATTCACATTTTCAGCATCTCCAGTGATGTGCAGCGTTGCATAGAATTGAAGAATCGGTTCTTCATTCCAGTCGCAGATGTCAGAGCAAAAGTTTAGCAGTCCAGCATCGTGAAGAACACTGAGGACTGGTGCGAAGCACGGCAGAGATTCCATATCCACGTGAGGGATTTGCTCATGGTAGAAGATCTTCTCCTTGTTGAACAGCACTGAGGAATAGAAATTGGCTTGACTAGCAGTCCAGAAACGCCTCTTCCTAATGCGAGCAGAGCTATATGGGTTGTAATCTTCGAAGAATACGTGCTCGCCGAAGAAATCATCAGCCTTGAATTTTGCTTGCGTGAGAATGGGTCCTTTGGCTTCAGCAGAGGTGTGTCAGTGAGTTGCATCACGACCTCAGGAATCTCAATTGCATGTTCTTCAGGCTGAGGAATTTCTGGTTCCTCCTCAGTGGCAGTCTGCGTTGTTGGTCGTTTAGCAGCAGCAGTTTCTTCAGCGCTAGTGGCTGGAATTTCCTCATGGACAAATGCAGTGGGATGAGTTTCTTCAGAGCCCATATGTACAGTTTGTGTGGGGGACTGAGGAATTTGCTGTAGAGGGGTGAACATTGGAGAGTTTGGATGCTGACTTTCCCAGAATTCATCACTGATTACGGGTGTGGAGCAGCCAATGTCCACATCTTCATCTTCCATTTCTTCAACGCCAGCCTCTTCAGCTGTGAACTGAGGCATAGGCGAGGAGATAATAGGTGTTGAAGGGGTCGCATCCACTTCAATTTCTTCATCCAACGGTTCAGACGAAGCAGCAGAAGGAGTTTCTTCATCAGATCCACTGGGGATCACATATTCTTCATCAAAAGGAACAAGGTCCTTTGATGGCCTGGTTGAGATGGGAACAACATTAATCGGATTTGCAAATGAATTTGTCATAGGCTTCATTTTCTTTGGAGCTGAAGAATCTGAAGCAACTGATGCTTTCCTTTTCTTCACTGCAGCATGCTCTGCAGCCTTGGTCTTCTTCACATCTGATGCAGATGGAAGGATTGGAGTTGAAGTTGGTGCAGGAGCAGCTGAGGAATCTGGTTGATTTTCTTTAGGCACAACTGATGCAGTTGCCCTGAGTTCTTCAGTTTCTTCAGACGCACCACTAGTGAGTGCCCTGGCAATTTCTTCAGTGGCTGGGATGCAGTCATCAGCCCTGGAACTCACATTTTCTTCAGCAGCCTGATTGTCATCAGTGGTGCTGGCATTTTCTTCAGTAAGCTGAGCAGATGCTTCAGCCTGAGGAATTTCCTGTTGCGTTGGGGCTGCAACATTGGAAGTGAAGTTATCCGCGAGTTTCACAAAACGAACCTTGGCTCCAAGCCAATCAGCGCGATATGCGTCAAAGTCATCACTGAGTTTCTTGATCTCAGTCTGAATAGTGACAAGTTCTTCAGTTGTCATAGAGACAACGTTTTTCTTCAGATAGCGCTCTTTCTTATATTGCGTTTTCTTGATCTGCCTGGCCTTCTCAAATTTCCACTTTTCTTCTTGAATAAAGTGGGTCAGCATGTGACTTTGGCCAGGAATCAGCTTGAAGTCAGGCAAGGGAGTGTTGGGGTCCTTGTGCCAGACATCAATGTAGTCGAGGATCAACTTGGGATCCAAAAGCAGTGGGACCTCTGATCCTTTGGCTCTAGCGGCCCTGACTTGCCTGTCTCTGATGATTTCTGCAAGTTCATCATCATCAGCTTCGTCTTCTTCAAACGGTACTTGGAAAGCGACTTGTTTCTTTTGAGGACTTGGCCGAGGACCTCGTCCAGCAGTGGCCTTTGTCTTCAGCAGTGAGGGGCCAGCTGAGGAACTTGGTGCAGCTGAGGAACTAGCTGAGACACCTGAGGCAATGGAGATGCATGCAGTCCTTTGGCATGAGGCAAGATGCACAGGTGCTGAGGATTTAATCGGAACAGCTAAGGGTTTTGGCGGAGGAGCTGAGGACTTTGGAGGAACAGGAGCAACATGAGGAATTGGCCGTGAGGGCTTTGAGGATTCTGGCCATGAGGGCATTTCTGAGGAACTTGGCCTTGAGGGCATTGTTGGTGAAGCACTTGGCTTGCGCGCAGACTTCTTTGACATAGCCTTCTTTGGCTTGACAGCAAAGGCCTCAGCAGAGGCAGCAGCAGCAGAGTCTTCATTGAATTTCCTCACTGCTTCTTTGGCTTGTTTCGCCAACTTGGCTTGGCACTTGGCCCATTCATTAGGATAGTCCTCACCGCGCTTGAGGCTGGTGGGATCAGCGATTTGGCCAGGTGCCAATGGAGGTCTTGGGCATGGAGGATTGAGTGCGAATTTCTTCATGTACTTAGGAGTGACATATCTGTACTCCCTCCACTCTCTTGCCCGTCTCCTCTCTATCTTCTGAATGCTCACTTTGCGCTCATTCTTGGTTTCCTCAGTAGGTGTGCAGTACCCAGCATATATTTCATCAGGGATCTCAAACGCTGTATTTACCTCAGGCCTCTTTCCTCCCTTCTGTGGCTTCTTACCGTCAGCCATTTTCTTCAGTTGAGGAATTTGAACAATTGAATTCTCTGAAGAAGTATACAACTTTTCTTCGAGGAACGCTGCAAATGAGTTAATTTGATGAGAACCTAGTGATTCAACAGCTGACATGTGTACCTATGAACAGAGTATAGTTGCGAGGAATTTGGAGAGGTCATATGCGTTCTCAGAGGGTTTTTCAAAAGAACAAGTTTGAGGAATTTGACCAGATGAGTCTTGAAGAATTTCACTAAGCTTTCTTTGTCTTAGGTTCCAGAGTTGTATAGATCGAAGATCCACACAATTGAGGAATCTTGAAGAAAAATGATGCTTAGAGAAACGAATCAAGAACTGATGATTTGTGAGGTGTTTAGTGTGTGAAACTATGAAGAAAAACATCTTTGAAGATTTTGAAGATAATCATTCGAATCAACGAGGGTAGTAAAAGTAACTTTTAATTACCCTGGACGAAGAACACGACGAACTGGAGTGAGAAGATGTGAAGTTCGTCTGTGCAGATCTTCCACGCCCTAACTTGGCGGAGGAAGACGGCTACGGCGGCGGCGGAGTGAAGATTTCCGCGGTCGGCGTGAGTACGTCGATGACAAGGTCGAGGCAGTGAAGCTCTTCCTCACCGGCGGCGATGAAGTAGCGGCGGCGCTAGGGTTTGAGAAGCTCGAGCTGGAGAGAGATCGAGCGGAGTAAAAGAAGTGAGGAAGGGAAGGAGGGGTATTTATAGCCACGGTGAAAAACTGCTCGCCCGAAGAAATTGGACGAACGTGCCCCTGACCCTTCTCATTCGCATGACATGTGTCACCCACGTAGTGAGAGGTGGAGATCGTGTTAGATCGTGGGGAGTGGATAAGTATATCGTGGGATGTGGAACGGTTTGAGCGGCAAAGCCGAAAATTTCGATATATAGGTTTTAAAGTTCCGTTCGCAATTTCTTCAGCTGACAAGGACACAGTGAAGATTTTGAACGAGTTTCAAATAGAACGCACATGAAGAATTTGTGAACAGATTAGGTTGAGTATAGCATAGAGGGGAAGGGTCCGATCACATTCACTTAGCAGAAAACCAACTTGAAGAAATAGCAATAAGTGAATGCTGTAGAGGACATAAACTCATATATATATATAGCCAATGAAGAAAAATGACAGAAACAGTGAAGACTATGCAAAGTTGAAGAATATGAATAATTGAGGAATTTCAACTTTTGGTGGTGGCGTGACCCACCGTATAAGAATGATGATTTCAGACACCGCGTACAATTATCGTAGGGTTCTCAGAATCAAATTCTTCATTAATTTCTTCACACTAAGAGTGTTATTCTTCATTGATTGAAGAAAAACGTTTCTTCATGTGTTGCACATCTAAGTCATCAATTTTGCAGAAGTGTTAGGATGGGTGTCCTTTTCAAAGAACATTCGAAAATTCTAGGATATTTAGCTCACACTGCAACTTGCTAAATCTCTTCTCATCCAAGGGCTTTGTGAAGATATCGGCTAGCTGTTCTTCAATCTTCACATGCTTAATAGAAATGTCGCCCTTCAACACATGATCACGAAGAAAATGATGATGAATCTAAATGTGCTTTGTCTTCGAGTGCTGAACTGGGTTGTGAGCAATCTTGATGGCACTCTCATTGTCACAGAAGAGAGGCACATTCTTCATGTTGACGCTGTAGTCCTTGAGAGCTTCATCCATAGCAATTGGGCACAGCAAGAACCAACGGCAATGTACTCAGCTTCAGCAGTAGATAGTGATACGAAGTTCTGTTTCTTTGAGGACCAACAGACCAAAGATCGTCCAAGGAAATGACATGTACTAGATGTTGACTTGCGGTCCACACGATCACCAGCATAGTCAGAGTCAGAATATCCAATGAGATCAAAAGCCGAGCCCTTGGGGTACCATAATCCAAGTGTTGGTGTGTGAGCTAGATATCGAAGAATATGCTTCACAGCCTTATGGTGTGATTCCTTCGGTGTAGCTTGAAATCGGGCACACATGCAAACACTAAGCATTATATCTGGCCTAGATGCACATAAGTACAATAAAGAACCAATCATGGAGCGGTATACCTTATGATCGAAGTCAATACCATTTTCATCAGTGCACAGATGGCCATTTGTGGGCATAGAAATTTTGACGCCTTTGCAATCTTGCATGCCGAATTTCCTCAATACATCTTTGAGGTATTTCTCCTGAGATATGAATATGACATTGCGTTGTTGACGAATTTGAAGACCTAAGAAGAATTTCAACTCTCCCATCATAGACATTTGATATTCTTCACTCATCATATAGGCAAATTCATCACTATAACGTTGGTCAGTACAGCCAAAGATAATATCATCAACATATATTTGGCACACAAACATTTCACCATCATAAGATTTAGTGAAAAGAGTAGGGTCGAGTGAACCGGGTTTGAAGCCTTTCGTCATGAGGAATTCCTTCAAAGTATCATACCAAGCACGTGGGGCCTGCTTGAGGCCATAGAGGGCCTTGTTGAGTCTGAAGACTTTGTCAGGATTCTTTGGATCTTCAAAACCTGGGGGTTGAGCAACACATACTTCTTCCTCAAGCTTACCATTGAGGAATGCACTTTTCACATCCATTTGATATAAAGTGATATCATGATGGTTAGCATAAGCAAGTAATATGTGAATAGCCTCAAGTCTAGCAACAGGTGCAAAAGTTTCATCGAAATCAATTCCTTCAACCTGTGTGTAGTCTTGAGCTATAAGTCGTGCCTTATTCCTCACCACAAGGCCATTTTCATCTTGCATGTTGCGGTAGATCCACTTTGTGCCGATGATATTGTGCTTGTGAGGATCTGGACGTTTGACCAGTTCCCAAACATTGTTGAGCTCGAACTGATGTAATTCTTCTTGCATGGCCTGAATCCACTCAGGCTCCAGAAATGCTTCATCTACCTTTGTGAGCTCTGTAATAGAGACAAAAGCATAGTGCCCACAAAAGTTAGACAAGTGTGAAGCTTTTGAGCGTGTGAGAGGACCTGGCGCTTTGATGTCATTGATGATCTTTTCAACTTGCACTTCTTTTGCAATGCGAGGATGAGCTGGTTGCTGTTGAAGAATTTGATCAGCGTTTTCTTCAGCACCATTTTCTTCAGCATTTTCTTCAGGTGTATTAGCTCGACGTTCTTCATGTTCTGAAATGAATTCTTTAGCAGATTCTTCAGTAGGAATGACATCCTCAGTAGCCTTGAACTTGATAGTTTCCTTAGGTATTGGTTCATCTATCACAGTAGGTGGTGCTCTCTTTGCGAGCCATTAGTTTCATCGAACCGCACATCTATAGTTTCAACAACTTTGTGAAGAACGTTGTTGAAGACTCTGTAGGTGTGCGAGTCCTTTCCGTAACCAAGCATAAAACCTTCATGTGCTTTCGGTGCAAATTTTGAGTTGTGATGAGGATCTCTAATCCAACATTTAGCACCGAAGACTTTGAAATAACTTACATTGGGTTTCTTATCAGTGAGGAGTTCATAGGTAGTCTTCTTGAAGAATTTGTGAAGATATACTCTGTTGATGATGTGGCACGCAGTATCAATTACCTCAGTCCAGAAACAACGAGGCGTTTTGTATTCATCAAGCATAGTGCGAGCCATCTCAGCAAGAGTCCTGTTCTTGCGCTCCATGACGCCGTTCTGCTGAGGAGTATAAGGAGCAGATAACTCATGAGTAATACCAAGTTCATCAAGATAGTCATCGAGACCAGAATTCTTGAACTCAGTGCCATTATCACTTCTGATGTGCTTGATCTTCACACCAAAGTTGGTTGAAGCCCTCGAGGAAAATCGTTTGAAGACTTCCTGCACTTCATGTTTGTAAGTAACAAGGTGTACCCATGTGTAGCGAGAATAATCATCAACAATAACAAAGCCATATTGAGATGCTTCATTTGAAATAGCAGAATAATGATTAGGACCAAAGAGATCCATGTGAAGCAATTCATATGGGCGAGTGGTGGTCATGATAGTCTTCGTTGGATGCTTGGCCTTGGTCATCTTCCCAGCTTCACAGGCTCCGCATAGGTGATCCTTGAGGAATTTGACATTCTCGATGCCAATGACATGCTTCTTCGCAAGCGTGTGCAAATTCCTCATGCCTGCATGACCAAGTCGTCGATGCCAGAGCCAGCCTTCTGAAGCTTTTGCAAGTAAGCACACGGCTAGTTGTGGTCCTGTAGAGAAATCAACAATATACAGGCCTCCTCTCCTAAAGTCTTTGAAGACTTTGGAATTGTCAGCTTCCATAACCACAACACAACGGTACTTACCAAAGACAACAACCATATCAAGATCATAAAGCATTGAGACAGACATAAGGTTGTATCCTAAGGACTCAACAAGCATGACTTTGTCCATGTGTCGATCCTTTGTGATCGCAACCTTACCTAGACCCAATACCTGACTTTTGCCTTTGTCAGCAAAGATGATATGCTTCAGATGTGACGGAGATAACGGAGCATCCATCAATAGATTCTTGTCACCAGTCATGTGGTTTGTACATCCACTATCGAGGACCCACTCAATGGCTTTGGGTTGATCATTCTGCAGATGAATTAGTGCAGCTTACAAACTCATATACTTCATCAGTGAAGAATATGACATCAATTCATCAGATCAATTTCATCAAGTAAAAGAACTGATAAAGCAATATGAGGATGTGAGAAATGAAAGTTCATTTCTTCATGATTAGCCTGCGTCCTATCAGGCATACTCAGGTCTCCAGCAAATTCTTCAGACGATTACGTACGTCTGGAGACCTGACCCTGCAGAAGAGATTAGTTTTTTTTCTTCACCACCCACATCTGAAGGGGTGGCAAAGAGTTCATCATTCCGCGAGCTCCATATGAGAAGGATGGCATAGAAGCCAGTCTATTTCGTTTTACATAAGAGGGGCTAGAGTAAGCATAAGAGTAAGCAGAGAAATTCTTCGAGGACTTATGGACATAATGATTTGAAGAATAATGCACATATCCATAATCCTTAAATCTTCCCTACGAAACAGACGGGTTAGCATGATGATGTTCATATGAGGACTTTGATCCATATGAGGAATATGATCCATGTGAGGAGTTTGGTCCGTATGAGGACTTGAATCCATATGAAGAATTTGGTCCATATGAAGAATTTGATCTGGGGTTCCTATTCTTCATAGGTGGCGTCATGATGACATTCACCTGAAGATTTTCAAGGCATCTTTTGGGAACCCAGATTTTCTTCATAGGGGAGCCGTTCCTGCAGTTAGTGCTAACATATCTAGCAAATACTTCACCATTCTGATTTTTGAACAGTTTGTAGTTGGAGTCAATTGACTCATCATTAGAATGAGGAGATTCATATGCAAATCCAGATAAGTTAGATGGATTAACTGGAGGTCCCTTTGCAGCAACCCATGTAGTTTTGGGGTACTGCTCAGGCTTCCAATATGTACCATCAGCATTGAGTTTCCTCTCAAAGGCAATACCCTCTTTCCTAGGGTTCCTGTTGAGGATCTGCTTTTTAAGCACATCACAAAGAGCTTGATGCCCTTTGAGGCTTTTGTACATGCCTGTCGTGTACAATTCCTTCAATCCTGCATCATCAATGATACTAGCAATGTCCTCAGATGAGGAATTAGTGATAGCGGAGGCATGTGAAGAATTTGAAACATTAGCAGCATTTGAACATTCAGGTGAAGAATTAGCAGTTTCACGTTCAATGCATTTCAAACATGGAGGAACAAATTCTTCCTGAGAAGCGCTGATTTGTTGAGCAAGTAGTGAATCGCGCTCCTTCTGAAGATCTTCATAACTCACTCTTAGCTTCTCAAGGTCTTGCTTTCTTTGAAGAAATTCATAAGAAAGCTTCTCATGATCGGATAAGAGAGTGTTATGATGATCTTGAAGGGTGTCATACTTAGTGTGAAGTCTCTGAAGACTTTCAGCCAAAGCTTTTGACTGATCCATGTCTTCACCCAACATATCATCGCTCTTATTTAGCATGTAGTAAACTTTTTCCAAAGCTCTTTGTTGTTTAGTGGCAAGGGAAGCAAGTTTGACATAGCTGGGTCCAAATTCATCACCAGATTCATCATCACTAGACTCGGATAGGTAGCATTCAGTTACCTCAGCATCTTTTGCCATAAGGCATGATGCAGAAGATGGTGATTCTGGTTCGAATGTCATCACTTTGAGAGATTCCTTGAAGTCCTCAAACCAAGGATCATGACAGGTTCGATGACCTTCATAGACCTCAGAGAGACGGTCCCAGACGAGCTTCGCATGATCGAGATGCATGATATTCCTGAACTGATTTTGTGACAGACTGGAGCAGATGACATCCTTCGCCGTGAGGTTGAGAAGAGTGTACTTGCGAATGTCATCAGCTTCCGCCATCTTGCACAGATCGGTCAGACCAATCTCAGTGACGGTCCACAGCTCGCTGTTCATCGCCATGAGGCGTTTCTTCATCATGGCCTTCCACTTGGGATACTCGTGACCATCAAAGATGGGGCATGCCACTTTCGTCATACCTGCGGTCGACATAACTAAAACTGAAATCACACAGAACAAGGGAGTACCTTGCTCTGATACCAATTGAAAATGCGTTATATCGACTAGAGGGGGGTGAATAGGCGATTTTTATGAAATTCTTCACTGAGGAATTTGCTGGTGAGGAAATTCCTTAGTGAAGAACTACCAGCAGCGGAATGAGTACTCAAAAGTAAACATAACAGAATACAAGCATAGTCATCATGATGAAATGAAGACAGGCACAAAGTACAGAAGCGTATACACTGGATAACACAGGATGAAGACAAACAGACTGAAGAAATTGAACTGAGGAAATTAAGAAAGTCTTCAGTCAAAGTCTTCAAACACAGATATGAATAAGCACACAACACAGTTATGAGGAAATGAAAAAGTTGAGGAAATAGAACCAGTAAGCTTGGTGAAGACAATGATTTGGTAGACCAGTTCCAACTGATGTCTCAGTTGTACGTCTGGTTGGAGCGACTGAGTATTTAAACTTGAGGACAAACAGTCCCGGACACCCAATCCTGAACACGCAGCTCAGGATACCCAGTCCTCACCGTATTCTCCTTGAACTAAGGTCATACAGACCTCGTCCAATCACTCGTGGTAAGTCTTCAGACGACTTCCAAACCTTCACAAACTCGGTCACTCGGCGATCCACAATTCCTCTTGGATGCTCTAGACCATGACGCCTAACCGTCTGGAAGAAGCACAGTCTTCAAAGGTAACAAGCGTCGGATCCACGCAGGATCAATCTCTTTAGTGATGCTCAATCACTTGGGGTTTGTAGGTGTTTGGGTTTTTGGTTTTTGGTTTTTCCTCACTTGATGATTTTCGTTCAGAGGATGGGTTGCTCTCAAATGACAAGTGTTAGTTTCTCTCGGAGCAGCCAACCAGCTAGTGGTTGTAGGGGCGGCTATTTATAGCCTAGGGAGCAGCCCGACATGATAAGACATAAATGCCCTTCAATGATATGACCGTTAGGTGGATAGATATTTTGGGACAGCTGGCGCATAGCACAATAACGGTCGGAATTTTGAGTAGCAAAATCCTCAGGGTTTTCATGTTCCTCACTGTGTAGGAAATCCGCACTGGCGAATTCCTAACTCTTCAGTCAGAACAAATTCCTCAGAGACCAGAAGAACTTCGTCTCTGTCACTAAAGAAATTGACTGAACTGTATGAGATTTCCGATGGCTTCACTCGAAGGGATTGGTAGGTGTAGGATTTTGAGTTGAGCATCACATGGAAATTTTTCCTTAGTATTTCCTCGACCCCCTTTTAACAGTACGGTGTTTTCTATGACTCAAGAAAGAGAAAATGAAACTACGAAAACAAAAGTCTTCACGCTTCATGTTCCTCGAATGAATACCAAGTCTTCACGGTCACACCATTTTCTTCACTTTCAAAGTCTTCAGAAAGTCTTCAGAGATCCAAAGTCTTCAGTCGAAGAACTTCATTTTTAGGGGTTGACTTTCTCTGTAAATATCAAACTCCTCATAGACTTGTAGACCTGTGTACACTTATAAACACATTAGTCCCTTAACCTATAAGTCTTCAATACACCAAAATCACTAAGGGGCACTAGATGCACTTACACCGCGATTCACTTCCTCCCCCACTTCATTTTCTCCAGCAGATTCGCTCATAATCATGGATGATCATTCACTTCATTCCTTACAAGGATGAGCACTAAAAAATATCATGGCTTATAGTACCAATTCAACAACTCCAAATGTTTTTTATCATTCTTTTCTTAATTAATTTTTGGCTTACTCATTTCTGCTTTTGATTTTTAAGCAATTACTTTTAGTTCAGTCCTCTCATGTTATATTATGCTTATCCTGCACCTATTATCTTTATTATGTACTTACTTGTTAAGCTCATCGTCATGCCCACTAAGAAAGCAAAATTTATCAGCATTAACCTATGTTTATTTCTCCATTTTCTGATTGTAGGAATATTGCTATCAGTGTCATACAAAGAAATAAGATAGACCAAGATATCTCTCCAAATGTACTGACCCATTTCTATTTCTCAATTTTCTAATTTTTGGATGTACAACAAGTCAAGTGGTATTATAGCAATGCAGTTTACTGTATTTGTTGGCTCATAATTCGATTGTTTCCTCTAACCTTTCTCTACCTGACCTATTTCATGCAGGTATGTGATATTCGGAGACAAGGGTGTCAAATTTAGTCTTTTTTTGGCTCATGAGATATAAATCTCCTTTTCATGTGCATTTATCTCTCGAAGTGGTGTGTTACACATTCAGATTCTACTATTTTACTATGGCCTTTATCATGAGACTTATAATTTTTATATGCCTTGATTTTCTGAAAACTGGCGTTTATTTTGTTTTGCATGATTTAGACTACTCTTTTTGTATGAATTGATCGGGGAAATTACCAGGTAACTTCCTTTCATTATCCTCGATTAATTATTGTGTTGTTCTATTCTAAGTCGCACTGTAGCCTACTTGGAAACAACTGCCCTCCTTAGTGGAAGTCTCAATGTAATTCCTAAATCCCCTAAATGAGATATAAATGTACGATGCAGTTTCACTTTCATGAGACTGAATTGAGAAGATGCCACAATTTAACTCTTGTGCTTTGAAATGTGTCACTCGGAGCAACTATCAGACAATACAATTTCCCAAAAGAATCATATCTTTCCAAGTCATTGTTAAATTTCCCGCTGCAATGCGCGGGGAATCCTTTAGTTTACCAGTTATTTCATGTCTCATGGCTTGTCCTCCATGTCGCGAGACTACTCCACCAAACAGTCAGCTTCGCAATAACCCCAATGATCATCCTCAGTGAGTTTACTATCTTCCTCGACAACACTTGGCACAGGCATTAGACACACCAATTTCTGTCTAAATAGTACTTTTCTTTCATCATGTACATCTCAAAGAAGACTTAGAATTAGACATACATCGATTAAAAAATCGAGTCTTTACTGAAGAAGCCTGTGCTCGAAATAATCGAGCACAGGCTTTTCTGGTCAAAACGTATCTTGTCTTTATCATGACTTATTTTCCTTGGTTAACAATACTTGTTGTTTTGCCGATATTTCAGGTTCATTAATTTTTTTTTTACCTAGATCTCCAATGGCAAGAATAACAATAAGTAGTCGCCTCATAGTATTTAAGCAAAAATGGACAAAAGGGCACAAGATAGCTGACTCGTATATATTCTTGAAACTGTCATGTTCTTGAGATATAAATAAAATACACTCAAGGGCTTGCCGTAGAGGCAGACATGGAAAAATCCATTGGCTCACACTGTTCTCCTAATCCACGTACACCTACAGTACACACAATTGTGAAACATCCATAGCCGCAATTGCCACTGGTAACCTACTGTAACTCAAAAGATGTATAATGCCGCTACTCCTATTACGTAATTGTACAAGCATCAATCATACCAGGTCCATTATTCACATCCAATGAACCCAAAGATTAGCATACCCAATAGTTAAATAATATACAAAATGGCATTTTATTGATTACAGTTTAATGAAAAATTTCACCATTGCTTTTATTTCAGAATTAGCCCGCGGTTGTGATAAAATGATAATTCAGTTGCTTTAGTACTATGCTAAATTTCTACAAGAAACATTTGAAATCGTCACGATAGAATTGCTTCTGTTTTGGAACTAATCAAACAAATAGGAAGAACACAATATTCTTGCTATGATTTGCATCAAGAAACTTATAAAAATGGCAATACATGAGATCGGTTCTTACCACAATAAGTGGATGCCTTCAGTTTTGACTCAGGTAAGGAAGCAGCATCACCTGCTAGCAGGGATTCGAGGACGGGCGAGATCGGAGGAAGCTGCGCCATGCGTGAAGGAGGGCTCATGGCATGACCTATCCACCTCGAGAATAACAACAAGCAAGCACGCACAACTGTTACCCCTGCCCTTGACCAAACCTCATTGCCTACTGGAAGGAGCGGCTATGGTGGCTTGATGGAATGGCCGTGCTGCATGTCATCCAGCAGATCGGTGACAGCGCGACGCCAGTTCTCCCCAACCCTCACTTCTCTGTAACTCTTCCACGAATTGTGTTATCTGGGAGCAGCACACAACCTATTGAAGATACTCGGGGACGGCAGCCAGCTCGCACACAACCTCCAATGACGCATGTACGGCACTGGGAGGAGGAGGGCGTTGGATTATGCAGGGACGACATCGGAGAAGGACTGCAAGGTCAGGAGGATCCGCGATCTGAGGCCTACCACGCTCGTTGCCTCTCAATGTCCATCTCTTGAAGGACAACATGAGCAAGGGAGAAAATCGGCGGCTACATCCCAGGAAAGGAAAGAGAGCGGGAGAGATGAAGGGGATTGATGTCCATGCATATGTTTCCTTTTCCTGGTTTGTTTTCCTTTTTCTTTTCTTCCCTTTTTACGTGTGTACCGAAGAACCTCTAATCAATCTCTGAAAAATCAAATCTAAATTAATCAACTACACCATAAGTTCCTCAATCACATTAATTAATATTTTGGGCAAGGTATGGAAACGTTAATTAATGTAATTTTTGAGAAGTATGGAAATATTATTTAATGTGATTGAGGAACTTATGGTATAGTTGATTAATTTATATTTGATTTTTCAGAGATTGATTATAGATTAATCATAATTGATTTTTTTCACATAAATACATTACGAATAAATGGAAGGAGTATCAGACGCGATTCGGTTTTAGCATGGGAGGGGTGGTGGGAGGTGAGACGAAAATAAACCAGACGGAAAAAAACCGAACAAAAATAAATCGGACTATTCAACCAACTCGTCCATTAGGAGTAGAGATTGTTTTGCCGATATTTCAGGTTCATTATTATTTTTTACCTAGATCTTCAATGGCAAGAATAACAATAAGCAGTCGCCTCATAGTATTTAAGTAAAAATGGACAAAAGGGCACAAGATAGCTGACTCGTATATATTCTTGAAACTGTCATGTTCTTGAGATATAAATAAAATACACTCAAGGGCTTGCCGTAGAGGCAGACATGGAAAAATCCATTGGCTCACACTGTTCTCCTAATCCACGTACACCTACAGTACACACAATTGTGAAACATCCATAGCCGCAATTGCCACTGGTAACCTACCGTAACTCGAAAGATGTATAATGCTGCTACTCCTATTACGTAATTGTACAAGCACCAATCATACCAGGTCCATTATTCACATCCAATGAACCCAAAGATTAGCATACCCAATAGTTAAATAATATACAAAATGGCATTTTATTGATTACAGTTTAATGAAAAAATTTCACCATTGCTTTTATTTCAGAATTAGCCTGCGGTTGTGATAAAATGATAATTCAGTTGCTTTAGTACTATGCTAAATTTCTACAAGAAACATTTGAAATCGTCATGATAGAATTGCTTATGTTTTGGAACTAATCAAACAAATAGGAAGAACACAATATTCTTGCTATGATTTGCATCAACAAACTTATAAAAATGGCAATACATGAGATTGGTTCTTACCACAATAAGTGGATGCCTTCAGTTTTGACTCAGGTAAGGAAGCAGCATCACCTGCCAGCAGGGATTCGAGGACGTGCGAGATCGAAGGAAGCTGCGCCATGCGTGGAGGAGGGCTCATGGCATGACCTATCCACCTCGAGAATAACAACAAGCAAGCACGCACAACTGTTACCCTTGCCCTCGACCAAACCTCATTGCATACTGAAAGGAGCGGCTATGGTGGCTCGATGGAATGGCCGTGCTGCATGTCATCCAGCAGATCGGCGACGGCGCGACGCCAGTTCTCCCCAACCCTCACTTCTCTGTAACTCTTCCACGAATTGTGTTATCTGGGAGCAGCACACAACCTGTTGAAGATACTCGGGGACGGCGGCTAGCTCGCACACAACCTCCAATGACGCAGGTACGGCACTGGGAGGAGGAGGGCGTTGGATTATGCAAGGACGACATCGGAGAAGGACTGCAAGGTCAGGAGGATCCGCGATCTGAGGCCTACCACGCTCGTTGCCTCTCAATGTCCACATCTTTAAGGAGAACATGAGCAAGGGAGAAAATCGGCGGCTACATCCCAGGAAAGGAAAGAGAGCGGGAGAGATGAAGGGGATTGACGTCCATGCATATGTTTCCTTTTCCTGGTTTGTTTTCCTTTTTCTTTTCTTCCCTTTTTACGTGTGTACCGAAGAATCTCTAATCAATCTCTGAAAAATCAAATCTAAATTAATCAACTATACCATAAGTTCCTCAATCACATTAATTAATATTTTGGGCAAGGTATGAAAACATTAATTAGTGTAATTTTTGAGAAGTATGGAAATATTATTTAATGTGATTGAGGAACTTATGGTATAGTTGATTAATTTTGATTTGATTTTTTAGAGATTGATTATAGATTAATCATAATTGATTTTTTTCACATAAATACATTACGAATAAATGGAAGGAGTATCAGACACGATTCGGTTTTAGCATGGGAGGGGTGGTGGGAGGTGAGACGAAAATAAACCAGACGAAAAAAAATCGGACAAAAATAAACCGGGACTATTCAACCAACTCATCCATTAGGAGTAGAGATTAACAAAATATATTAATATCAAGGAGATGTCAATTACATCCGGCCTCTGCAACAATATGATATCAAAAGCTAGTTAAAATAGATGTCAATTACATCCAGCCTCTGCAAAAGTATAATATCAAAAGCTAGTTGAAATATCGAGAATGAACATGAAAAATAAAAGCAAACTTCTGCAGCAATCATCATGCTGTACATGCAACATGCGTACTATGCCGGCGATTTCTTGTTTTGGGGACAACAAAATCAGAGTGTCCGTCTTTTTGAAGAGGGTATGAGTACTATATTGGCCCATGTGGGCTATGACGAAGCTAGGCAGAGAATCATGAAGGGGCCATGAAGATTATTATTTTTACATTGTGTAATCATTTTTTTTAGAAATATCACGAATATTTTTTAGAAACGTGACATTATTTCTAAAACGTCACAAATATTGTTTTTGAATGATGCGAAACATTTTTTAAAACTCCATGAACATTTTTTACATTGGATAGCCATCTTTTTAAAGGCGACAATTCATTTAAATGGGACAATTTTTTAAATTAAACAACAAATATATTTTTTACATTGTATATATAATTTTTTTTGAACGATACAAACATTTTTTTTCTAAATTATGTTAATATATTTTTGCATTTTATTAACATTTTTAAGAAATATATGAATATATTTGAAAGGGGCAATTAAAGTTTTTCGCATGCTAGGAAACCAGCCCTTACTCCCACACCGGGCCGGCCCATTTATGGCGTCTTTCATTCATCTCGCATAGAGCAACTAATCAGCGAGTACTTCTTCAGGAGCCCCCGAAAAGGTCACTTTTGGTGGTCTTGGAGCACGCTACTTGGCACCCTCCCAGTCATAGCCACGAGTCACGCCGTGGCCGCTCCCTCCGAATTTTATTTACTTTATTTTTCTGCATATGTTCGTGTTTTAGATGATTATTTTTGGCTTTTCCCTGGGTTTTCTTTGATTTTGGACCAAAATTAAAAAATCACACGGAAATACATGGCTTTTTTCTTTCATGAGAGACATGGATTTCTTTTCCACATTAAGATTAGTGCATAGGGGAGGCTCTCTCTAGATCTTTTTTGTCGCGGTGTGCCAAGGCGTAGCTAGCAGGCGGCCTGTCTATACTCCAGGGATACATCTCCCTTACTGAGAGATATATGCGCCTCACGTCTCGTATGGGCTGGTACAACGAACATGTTTCAGTCAGCACACTTTGCTTGCTCGATCGCAGTAGGTTATTTCTTCTTCTTCTTTGCTGTCTACTGGCAGTACTGGTTTGGTTTTTATTGTTTCCCCCTCCTTTCTTGTGTTTCTCTTTGTGGTTTTTCTTTTCTTTTTGTATGTGTTTTGTTTATTGTTTTGTTTGGTATTCTTCTGTTCATTATTTTTCCTTTTGTTCTTTCCTTTTTTGTGTGTTTTTCTTCTTGGTTTTCATCGATTTCCTTTGATTTCCCCCCTTTTGTTTTATTTTTATGTGTTTTTTCTTTCTGGTTTTCTTTGGATTTTATTTGTTCTTTTCTTTATTTTTTTGTAGTTTTGTTTTTGGCTTTCATCGGTTTTCTTGGGTTTCATTATTTATTTCCTTTTTATCTCTTTTGTGTGTTTTCTTTACGGTTTTCATCTATTTTCATTTTTTCTGTATTTTTCTTTATGCCTTCACCCGTTTTCTTAGGTTTCTTTTATTTCCATTTTTTTATGGTTTTCTATAGGTTTCATCGGTTTTTTCTAATGCATGTTGTACTTTTTTGTATCCATGTGGAATATAATTTTGAAACCAGTTGATAATTTTCCAATACATGTTTTGAACTTTCTCGAATATACGTTAAACATTTTCCAAATACACGTGAGACATTTTTAGAATGGTAGAAAACATTTTTTAAAATTATGTAAAAAAAAGTTTACATTGTAAAAATATTATTTCAAATCCATGTTTGAACAGTTTTTTGAATACATGTTAACCATTTCAAAATACATGTTGAACAGTTTTTTAATATGTAATATGTACAATTTTTATAAACAGATTATATTAATTAACAAAATATATTAATATCAAAGAGATGTCAACTACATCCGGCCTCTGCAACAGTATGATATCAAAAGCTAGTTAAGATATCGAGAATGAACATGGCAAAAAAAAAAAAGCAAACTTCTGCTACAATCATCATGTTATACACACAACATGCGTACCATGCGGGCGACTTCTTGTTTTGGAGACAACAAATTGGAGTGACCATTTTTTTTAGAGGATTGTCCATCTTTTTGAAGAGGATATGAGTACTACATTGTACCATGTGGGCTATGACGAAGCTAGGCAGAGAATCATCAAGGGGCCATGAAGATTTTTTTACATTGTGTAATCCTTTTTAGAAATATGACGAATTTTCTTTACAAACTTGTAGACATTCTTTTAAAAACATCATAAATAATTTTTTTGAATGATGCGATTTTAATTAAAACTCCATGAACATTTTTTACATTGGATAGACATCTTTTTAAATGTGACAATTATTTTTAGTGGTACAAACATTTTTATTAAAACAATGAGAATATTTTTTACATTGTATATATAAGTTTCTTTGAACAGTACAAGCATTTTTTCTAAATTATGTGAATATATTTTTGCATTTTATTAATATTTTAAAGAAATATAGGAATATATTTGAAAGGAGCAATTAAAGTTTTTCGCACACTAGGGAGCCAGCACTTACTCCCACGCCGAGCCTTGACTGCAATTTCAAGGGGTACAACCGACCCGCAACTAGAGGGGGCCGTGGGGGGGGGGGGGGGGGGGGGGGGGGGGGGGGGGGGGGGGGGGGGGAGGGGGCGTTGAGAGTGTGTCCAGTGTTTCCGTTGTGCCGCCAGCTAGGGGCTGGGGAGCCCGACGATGTTGTCTTCCGTTTTTTCCCCTTTTCTATTTTTTGGTCTTTTTACTCCGCCGCAGGAAAAGAACATCCTAATGACAAGGTTGCCTAGATGTTTCCACCCATAGGGTGTTTTTGCAAAAAAGAACTTGCAAGACAGTTGCACGTTCACCCCAGACCTGCAATTGTACACGTCATAACTTGACTGCAATTGCAAGGGGTACAACACACCCGCAACTAAGGAGATGGGTGGGGGTGAGAGTGTGTGCTTTGTTTCTGTTGTGCCGCTAGGGGCAGGGGAGCACGACAATGTTGTTTTTTAATTTTTTTTGTCTTTTTACTCCGCCGCAGGAAAAGAACATCGTAATGTTGTTTTCACCCACAGGGTCATTTTGCAAAAAGAATTCGAGGGACAGTTGCATCCCCCCTCCCCCAAACCGACCTACAACTGCACACGTTATAAGCTGACTGCGACTGTAAGGGATAAACATAAAACACACCTACTATCCTCTCGGTCTCGATGATATTTCAAGGATGATATTTCTAGTTCTAGACTACCTGCAAAAAAAAGGATGATATTTGTAGACGATTGCTGAGGTCGATCTCAACTCTTGTCAACTCAGTTGATTTTGCAATACAAACTCCATCAAGACCTCTTCTGAAAAAGATGTGTCGGTCACCTCGGCCGTATCGGCCGGCACACCTCGGAAGCAAAGGGGAATTTAACTCGCTGGCGAGTACGCGCCATTGATATATGAGACCGAATCCACTGCGGAATTTACTTCCTACTCGTCGACAGCAGAGAAAACTTTGCCATTCAAGTCCTTCGACCGGAGGGAAGGACGGAGAGGTTGGTACCTGGTACTGGCCGGATTCACACCCTTGTTGAGGTCTCAGCCGTTGTTGATTTTGTTGGCTTTTGCAGCGGTCAGACTCTGAGAGCGCCGGCTGGATGGATCCTGCGCACGGGCGCTACACGAGCAAGGCCAAGCGCCGTCGCCTGTCGCAGGCCGCGGCGTCGGGGTCAACCACCGACACCGAGGGTTCCATCGTCGCCGACGGCGCCGTCGCGGCGCCTACCTACTTTCGCATGCCTGGAATGGGTAAAGCCAAACCTGCCCTGCTGGCCAGGTTCACCGGCGCCACAGAGGAGACCAGGAGCCTATTCGTCGCGACCGCGCTCCTCGGAAGCGGCTCCTTCAAGACGAGACGCCGGACGGAGACTTCTACGTCTGCACCACCACGGAACGAGACGCGGCTCCCCTAGACGGCTAGCTCTACAGCGGGTTCGGCGGGCAGTCCCGTGTGAGTCGCATCTCGTACGACGTAGCCTTCAAGCTATTTGACCGGGCCGCTGAATATCTGGATAATCCAAAATATTGTACTCCCTCCTTCCATCTATATAGGATTTAATGCGTTTTTCAAAGGTAACTTTGACCAAATATTAAGGCAATAATATATAACATGCAATTTACACAAAACACATCGTTAAATTCATGTATGAAAGGACCTTTCAATGATATAATTTTCATATTGTGCATGTCATGTACTATTAATCTTGTCAATAGTCAAATGCGGTCTTAAAAAACGCATTAGGTCCTATATAGATGGAAGGAGGGAGTACGTTCATATTCGAGGGAAAAATTATAGGGAAACTTTCGCTGCCGGTGCGCCGGCCGAAGCGTTGCGCGCGGATCGTGCGAGTACTAGGCGACGGGAGCACCGCTCAAAAAAAACCGGGAAGCACTTCTTATCCAATCGATTTTCCCCTCATCTTCTTCTGCACGACCCGGACTCCATGGGGCACCCGCAGAACCAGGCACCAGCCCCCGCCCGCACCACTGCATGCTGGTTGGATCGCTGCACAGCGTTCGTCTCCGGCCGCGACTGCGGCGCCCTTCGTCATGCGCGCGACCCCTCGCCCCCATTCGCAGCTCCTCGTTCTTCTCCCGCTGAAAGCACCTTATGTCTCTGACGGTTGAAGCTTTTCCCACCAAGGTTGAAGCTTTTTTCCCCGACGGTTGCAGCACCCGTGTGATGGATCACGCCAGTTCCAACGTCCGTCGTCGAGGTCGCAACTCCCTGCCGCCGCACCACTGGTAGCACGCGGTCACCGCGGTGGTAGCAAAAAAGCAAACTGGTTGTAGCAAATCCATGGCAGCATGGTCATCCATATTGCTGCTCGTGGCACCACCGCACGCCGGTCGGACTACCGCATATCCAGTTGCAGCAAATTTGGCCGCAGGTGGTAGCTTTTTCCCATTGCGGTTGCAACAAATTCATAACCCCTTGTCGCCGGCCACACTTCGTTATCTTCCTGGATGTAGCAAAAATGGCTACTAGTTGTAGCTTTCTTCGTTCCCTATTGCAGCAAAAAATATTTGCCCGTTGCCTTGTCGTGCTGAAAAAGCTTCAACCATTGCGCGAAAAGCTTCAACCGATGTGTGAAGAAGCTTCAACCATGAAAAAAGCTTCAATGGCCATGGGAAAAAAACTTCAAATCGTAAAAAAAGCTTCAAGCGACATGGAAAAAAGCTTCAACCGATACAGCATGCCGTCGACGGTGGGAATGGCGACACCGAGGAGTTGCAGACCGACGGCATGGCGGTGCTGCATGGCCACCGAGCTACATCCGTTGTCGGGCGGAGCTGCAACCCATAGCAGCTGTTGCTTGGGTAGAGCAAGGGACAAGGGCGGCGACCGACGGAGAGGACGGCCGGCGAGGGCGCCGACCGGCGACGAGGGCGCTGCGGTGCTGCTTCAAGCTTGGGGCAGGGTGTCGGCGGCGCTCGGGGGCGTTCAATTTTTCAGAGGAAAATGACTCGCGAGAAGGGACGAAGCACTGGGACAGATCTGACGGCCTTTAACCGCCTGCATCGGACGGCTGGGGTTCGACCGGCCCAACTGTTGGGCCGGCGGGCCGGCGCCTAGCGTCCCCCAAAATTATATGACGATTCAACATCCGCATTCAAGCTGAAATAAAAATGGATGTGTAAACTATCTGGATTTATTTTTTACAGATACAACTATAATGAAGGCTACTACTATCCCGAAACTGTTCCCTCAATATCGGATCGCCCACGCATCGCTCGACTAGGCGACACGGGCGGATTCCCATCCAATCTCAAGCGCCGCCTCCTCCACAGTACTTCTCCGGCGGCGGCGGCATGCCCTGCCTCTTTTCCTTCTTCTTCTTTGACTTCCCTGGCGGCGGCATCTCTGTCCAAGCTGCTAGTCAGATCACCATATGCTGATCTTCGACGGCCGCAGTGTGCTTGTTGCGTCCTCTCCCTGTTATCAGTTTTCATTGGCATTATTTGGATTTTCTTTTTCCTTTTCCCTCTTTTTCAAATATATGTTAACTCTTTTGAATCCATGTTGAACATTTTTCATATACACTCTGTCCACTTTTTAAGATATACTTTGAACATATTTCAAATACATGTTGAACATTTTATCTGAATACATATTGTAAATTTGTTAAATGCACATTGAATGTATTTTCATACAAGTATGAATTTTTTTAGATACACGTCGAACATTTTTTAAATACATGTTTAAGTTTTTATGAATATAAGTTGAACATTTGCCAAATGTTGATTTAATCTTTAAATACAAGGCAAACATTTTTTAACATAATGAACATTTTCCATAAATGACATGAACGTATAAAAAAATTATGAAACATCTTGTAAGCGTTATGAATTCTTTTTAACTGGTACCAAATATTATTCCAAATTACATGCTTTTTTATATTTTATCAAGATTTAATAAAATGTTTGATCATATTTTTGAAACATATGAATGTTCTTTAAATGTGATGAACTTTTTTTAATAATATCAAAATTTTCTGTACAAATTATGCAATAATTTTCATTGCGTTACATAATTATTAATGCGTGGTGATATTTTTATAATTAAGTCACGTATTTTAATAAATAAATAAAAATAAGTAAGAAAAAGTAACCAAATAAATAAAAGGAATGAATGAAGCAAACCAATAGCTCCCGACTGGCCAGCCCGCTATGAACTACCTTGTGACCAGTTGTTCTTCCATCTCACTAGAACATTTTGATTCATCAATAAGGTTGTGCGTGACTCAAAAAAATCAATACAGTTGGGTGGGAATTCTCACGAAAAAATCTCACTAGAGGCAAGATAATGACGATATTCTGAATGCCAGCATAGATGAATAGTTAGCGAGCAAACGCACACCCTCACGCAATTAATTGTAGGCACTATATTCTGCCAGCCCAGTTCGGGGTTTTTAGTGTGTTTCCCCGGTTTATAGAAAAGTACTAGAACATTCCTAGATCGTTTTTTCTTTCTTTTCCTTTTGTGTTTTTCTATAAGTTTTTTCCATTTACATTTTCTTTCCTTTTTGCTTTTCTCAATTTCCTTTTTTGTATAAAAATGTAAAAGAGAAAAAGAGAAATAACTGTCCCCCATATTTTAATTTTGAAATCCAGGGACACTTTTCAAATACATGAACATTTTAAAAAATAAGAAAACATTTTTTCAAACTTGTGATCCTTTTTTTCAAATTTATCAACAGTTTTTAAAATCCGGAAACATTTTTCAAATTCGTCAACATTTTTTTAAATTTGGATATTTTTTTCAATAATGAAAAAATGTTGAAACCAGACAGGAGCCACGTAGGACTCCGACACCCCCGGTCCACCCAATTCCCCCTCCCGGTCCCAATTCCTTCCACTCCGCCCTGCTCCTCCTCTCTTTGCATCTGCACCCTTCACCTCCGCCGTCCCTGCTGTACGTGTCCAGCCGCCACAGAGGCATTGCCAGACGTCCGCAACCAGCACCGATACGCCCATTCGCCTTTACGTGGTGCTTTCCACTTGGAGCCGGTTTGCATGAATTTCGTCCAGTCAGTTCAAATGCGGGTCCAAATGTATACGGACAGCGTTGGACGGCCGCCTCCTGCATCCGTGTCCACAGACTGACCCCCTGTTCACGGACGGATGTGGGAGAAAATTTGCCCTTAACAGCTCCAAACACATGGATTGTAAAAAAACACCCAAGCATGTGAACCCTCGCAGGCACCAGTGGCACTATAGTCAACCACATGCCATCCCTTTCTCCAGCGAGGTACGGGCCTAGTCCCGACGGGATTGCTATATTAAGTCATTTCAGCTCCGTTGGGCCTCGAAGCTTTGCAACCTTATCTCCCAGGCAATCCACCTATCCAATGAATATCAATAGTGTATAAACATAAAACCGATAAGTAAAAGCTTGAAATGGCGGAATATATTCATGTATGCAAGTGTGAGATTATACTAGCCAAAAAGTACTAAAATATGTAGGTTTTCTTGAGGGGGGGGGATTTGTGGTACACTGTGAGTCTAAAAGGATGTACATAATTGGCGCTTCTCATATTTGCATGTGCAAAACATATGTTGGATAGCAATTTTACTGTTGGACACAACATAAACTCAGACATGTTTATTTATTTATATATCATTCACTCACTCTGTGACATGTTTATTTATTTATATCATTCAGTCACTCTGCGACATGTTTATTCAACTTATACAATACCCATGCAGATATACCTACACAACTACTTATTTCCCCCCATTCTTATGAAACAGCTCCAGCGCCTGGGGCACCGTCATCCCACCGGGCACCTGGACGAACAGCAGGATCCCCAGGGTGGCGGCCGCCTGCTCCGCCGTCCTCACACCCATCTTCTCGACCGGCGTGAACTTTGCTGGCGGCTTTCCCATCGGGGGCTTCGCATCCGTCTTCAGTAGCGCTTCGGATAGGTCCTGCCACCCGTTCACCTGGGCCTTTAGCTCGTTGGAAATCTTCCCGCTCTTCTTCTCCACCGTCTTGGGGTGCAGCAGGCCAGCCACGAACCCCGACACGGTCTGGAACCTCGTGGCCTCGTGCACCATGAGGAGCAGCGTCGTCACCGCCTCCCTCGCCTGCTGCTGCTTCGGGCCGGAGGTCTTGTCGGCCTTTGTGCGCCCGTAGAGCGCAGTCACCGCGTCGGCCATCTGCTGCCGGCCGAGGGCAACGTTGGTCAGCTTGTCGGTGTCGCCGAGAAGGTCGCGGTAGGTGCCGCCGAACCCGACATAGGTGGCACCGGGGATAAGGCCTGGGGTGAGCTCCCACCAAGTGCCGTCGCTGCTCTTGAAGCCCTCCCAGTAGAGGTTGTCGGCGCGGGTGGCGAGTGTGAGCCCTGTGTTGGCCGGCGATGTCTTGAGCACGATGTGGAACCACCTGCTCGGCGGGACGTTGGGCTCGATCGGTGGCAGCACGGGGCGGTTGTGGGAGGACTGCCCCGGGTTGCGGAGCTTGTTGCGGATGCCGGTGATGAAGGTGACGTAGTCGGCAGAGCTGCTCTGGATGTTGAACGTCGCGGTGAAGAGCGGCTTGTCCACGTTCTTCGCCATCTTTGCTGCCATGGATACAAATCCAAGATGAGACAGACTATTAAGCGAGAGGGGATGAGATATGGAAGAGGAACAAACTGGAGATGTATTTATAGGCGATCGACAGGTCCATCCTATTAAACGATAGGCTTGTATATGTGTACGTGTCATATATGTAACTTTTACGTGATGTGTGTGTGCGTATGTTCATGTATTGTACAAGGCAGGTTGTCAGAGGCGATCCTTATCTTTGTATAGCTTGGCTTAGGTGATCCTTATCTCAGTATGTACCTTGTAACGTGATGTGAGTGCGTGTGTTTATGTGTGTGCTAGTTAAACTGTCTGCTTTGTCTCTTCTTTTCTCTTTTTATGGGCTTGTTGAGTTGTGTCCTCGGCAGAACCTCGTACTTTATGTCTTGCTACTACTTTGTTTGTGTGTGGGTGTGAATCTTTATGTACCTTGTGGCTGTGGTGGTTTCCTTTATTTATAAAACGGGGCAAAAGTCTTTTTGATATGTGTGTGCTAGTACTAACTAACCTGCCGCCAATTGTAATCCTGTTGATCTATATATAAGATGCATGCGTCCTTACATAGAGGTATACGCTTCCATGCCTTCACTTTTACATATGCTTGCTTTCCTAGCTAGCTAGTCCAAAGAAGGAGACGGCATGTTTTTCTTCTGGGTGATCCCTTTCTTTATGCCGAAGATCAGTTCCGCACACTTTCTAAGCTTTGGAACGGGTCGCAGCATCTCGAACACGATGATTAGGCCACACCATGGCTGCTAACTCTTTCTTTTTCAGTTGCCATGGCTGCTAACTTGAATAATAAGAAATCTGGAGCTGTCATGTCGTGATTTACTGATGCAGGGATCAGTTCTGTCTTTTGACTTCTGAGTGCATGTTACACATGATCAAAGGCGCTTCAGAGTGCTAACTTGAGCACGAGCTCGTATACATTCTTTGCTACATTAAAATTTTAAAAGAAAATACTTGAAAAATTCAAGAAAAGACATCAAAAAAATCACAACAAACAATGATTTGTGTTTTACATGCATGCAAACTTTTGCGATGGAATGACATTCAGGGTTGTCTGCGAAAAAACTGATGCTCCAAAATGCTTCCAAAGACAATCTTTTTCAAGCAACAATTTTGCATTTTTTGCCCAGACCTCCACAAATGGCATTCCATTGGAAAAATTTGTACGCATGCGAAAACACATTAAGTTTGTTGCAAAAGAAATCAGATTTAATTTTCTTGAGATTTTTTACTATCTTTTTAGATTCAACTGTAGCAAAGCGACGAAGCACCACCAGGAGCCATTCACAAACCCTAGCCACTATCATTTTCCATCTGATCTCCATTACCATCACCTCCATCACAACTATAGACATTCTTCCCTGAGTTATCCATACTTGTAATCGGTGCACCCTATGATCCGATCGCAATGTGTGATTAATTCTTTGAAGGCAATGGGCTGAGGAATGGCCTTGCAAGTTGCAACCATACGTATTTGGCCACGATAATCGTTGGATGACTTCACTTAATTGACGTTACTTTTATGTGTGACGTTATTTTAACTTTACTTAATTGACGTTTTTTATGTGTGATTCTAAGGCCCCGCAGGTACCTGAGAGCCCGTAGATCAATCCAGTAGAAAGTAAGAAGCGAGAATACATGGAATGCTATTCTAAAAACCGATGATAGTAAGGATTAGTATGGTAATGAGAAGCATTTTCTTGGGGATATATGAGGTGTAGTCATTAAACGCCCAATGCTTTTGTCTAGAGAAATTTGTAATAACCTAGATAACTCCGCGAGTCGATAAGGGCTTGCGGTTGGACGACGGAGAGGTTGCTGACGGAATAATGTCTCAAGCCGCTTGTTGAGGTTGCTCAGCTGTTGTTGATTTTTGCAGCGGGCGGACTCGGAGGGCGCCAGGTGGATGGATCTTTAGTCCTACACACTGGCGTGTAACGAGCAAGGCGAAGCGCCGCCAGCTGTCCTTGGCCGTGGTAGCAAGGTCAACTATCGGCGCCGAGGATTCCGTCCCCCATGCTTACACGAACGATGCGCACGTTTCCATCGTTGTCGGTGGGGCGGTCGTGATGCGTACTTTCTTCCGCATGCCCGGAATGGGTAAAGTTAAAAGCATCCTACTGGCCAGGTTCATCGGCTCCATAGAAGAGACCAGACGCTTATTCGTCGTGACCGAACTCCTCGAGAGCGGCTTTCTATGTCTGCACCACTACGGAACGAGACAATCCTCTCCTAGGCGACCACCTCTACAGCGGATCCGGCATGCAGGTCCGTGTGACTCGCATCTCGTAGTCATAGGCGAGGATGCAACCTTGAAGCTATTTGACCGGGGCCGCTGAATATCTGGATAATCTAAAATATTGTACGTTCATATTTGAGCGAAAAGTATATGACGATTCTGTTGGAGAAGTTGCAGAAAACAAAAATTTTCCTACGGTTTCACCAAGATCCATCTAGGAGTTCATCTAGCAACGAGTGATTAGATGCATCTACGTACCTTGTAGATCACGAGCGGAAGCATTCAAAGAACGGGGATGATGTAGTCGAACACGACGTGATTCAAATCACCGATGATCAAGCACCGAACGGACGGTACCTTCGCGTTCAACACACGTACGGAACGGATGACGTCTCCTTCTTTCTTGATCCAGCAAGGGGGGAAGAGAGGTTGATGAAGATCCAGCAGCACGACGGCGTGGTGGTGGATGCAGGGCGTCACAGTAGCAGGGCTTCGCCTATACTACGAGAGAGAGACGTAACGGGGAGAGAGGAAGCACCAAAGGCTGAGGTATGAAATCCCTCCTCTCCCCCACTATATATAGGAGGGCCAAGGGGGGGGTGCGCAGCCTAGGAGATCCAATCTCCTAGGTGCGGCGGCCAGGGGAGGGTTTCCCTCCCCCCCAAGGCACCTCGGGGTGCCTTCCACCACTTGGACTCCTCCGTGGTGGAAACCCTAGGCGCATGGGCCTAGTAGGGCTGGTGCCCTTGGCCCATATAGGCCAAGGCGCACCCCCTACAGCCCATGTGGCCCCCCGGGACCCCTCCGGTGGTCCCGGTACAATACCGATAACCCCGAAACTTGTCCCGATGGCCGAAACAGCACTTCCTATATATAATTCTTTACCTCCGGACCATCCCGGAACTCCTCGTGACGTCCGGGATCTCATCCGGGACTCCGAACAACATTCGGATTACTGCATATACATATCTTCACAACCCTAGCGTCACCGAACCTTAAGTGTGTAGACCCTACTGGTTCGGGAGACAAGCAGACATGACCGAGACGACTCTCCGGTCAATAACCAACAGCGGGATCTGGATACCCATGATGGCTCCCACATGCTCCACGATGATCTCATCGGATGAACCACGATGTCGAGGATTAATCAACCCCGTATACAATTCCCTTTGTCAATCGGTATGTTACTTGCCCGAGACTCGATCGTCGGTATCCCAATACCTTGTTCAATCTCGTTACCGGCAAGTCACTTTACTCGTACCGTAATGCATGATCCCGTGATCAACCACTTGGTCACCTTGAGCTCATAATGATGATGCATTACCGAGTGGGCCCAGTGATACCTCTCCGTTATATGGAGTGACAAATCCCAGTCTCGATCCGTGTCAACCCAACAGACACTTTCGGAGATACCTATAATGCACCTTTATAGTCACCCAGTTACATTGTGACGTTTGATACACCCAAAGCACTCCTACGGTATCCGGGAGTTACACGATCTCATGGTCAAAGGAAAAGATACTTGACATTGGAAAAGCTCTAGCAAACGAACTACACGATCTTTGTGCTATGCTTAGGATTGGGTCTTGTCGATGTGATCCCATTATCAATGACATCCAATGTCCATAGCCAGGAAACCATGACTATCTGTTGATCAACGAGCTAGTCAACTAGAGGCTTACTAGGGACATATTATGGTCTATGTATTCACACGTGTATTACGATTTCCGGATAATACAGTTATAGCATGAATAAAGACAATTATCATGAACAAAGAAATATAATAATAATGCTTTTATTATTGCCTCTAGGGCATATTTCCAACAGTCTCCCACTTGCACTAGAGTCAATAATCTAGTTACATTGTGATGAATCGAACACCCATGGAATTCTGGTGTTGATCATGTTTTGCCCTAGGGAGAGGTTTAGTCAACGGATCTTCTACATTCAGGTCCGTATGTACTTTACAAATCTCTATGTCTCCATTTTGAACATTTTCACGAATGGAGTTGAAGCGACGCTTGATGTGCCTTGTCTTCTTGTGAAACCTGGGCTCCTTGGCAAGTGCAATAGCTCCAGTGTTGTCACAAAAGAGTTTGATTGGCCCCGACGCATTGGGTATGACTCCTAGGTCGGTGATGAACTCCTTCACCCATATTGCTTCATGTGCTGCCTCCGAGGCTGCCATGTACTCCGCTTCACATGTAGATCCCGCCACGACGCTCTGTTTGCAGCTGCACCAGCTCACTGCTCCACCATTCAACATATACATGTATCCGGTTTGTGACTTAGAGTCATCCAGATCTGTGTTGAAGCTAGCGTCGACGTAACCCTTTACGACGAGCTCTTCGTCACCTCCATAAACGAGAAACATTTCCCTAGTCCTTTTCAGGTACTTCAGGATATTCTTGACCGCTGTCCAGTGTTCCTTGCCGGGATTACTTTGGTACCTTCCTACCAAACTTACGGCAAGGTTTACATCAGGTCTGGTACACAGCATGGCATACATAATAGAACCTATGGCTGAGGCATAGGGGATGATACTCATCTCTTCTATCTCTTCTGCCGTGGTCGGGCATTGAGCTGAGCTCAATCTCACACCTTGCAAAACAGGCAAGAACCCTTTCTTGGACTGATCCATTTTGAACTTCTTCAAAATCTTATCAAGGTATGTGCTTTGTGAAAGACCTATGAGGCGTCTTGATCTATCCCTATAGATCTTGATGCCTAATATATAAGCAGCTTCTCCAAGGTCCTTCATTGAAAAACTCTTATTCAAGTAGGCCTTGATGCTGTCCAAGACTTCTATATCATTTCCCATCAAAAGTATGTCATCTACATATAGTATGAGAAATGCTACAGAGCTCCCACTCACTTTCTTGTAAACGCAGGCTTCTCCATAAGTCAGCGTAAACCCAAACGCTTTGATCATCTCATCAAAGCGAATGTTCCAACTTCGAGATGCTTGCACCAGCCCATAAATCGAGCGTTGGAGCTTGCACACCTTGTCAGCATTCTTAGGATCGACAAAACCTTCCGGCTGCATCATATACAACTCTTCCTTAAGGAAACCATTAAGGAATGCCGTTTTGACGTCCATTTGCCATATCTCATAATCGTAGAATGCGGCAATCGCTAACATGATTCGGACGGACTTTAGCTTCGCTACCGGTGAGAAAGTCTCATCGTAGTCAACCCCTTGAACTTGTCGATAACCCTTAGCGACAAGCCTAGCTTTATAGATGGTCACATTACCATCCGCGTCTGTCTTCTTCTTAAAGATCCATTTATTTTCTATGGCTCGCCGTTCAACGGGCAAGTCAGTCAAAGTCCATACTTCGTTTTCATACATGGATCCTATCTCGGATTTCATGGCTTCTAGCCATTTGTTGGAATCCGGTCCCGCCATCGCTTCTTCATAGTTTGAAGGTTCACCGTTGTCTAACAACATGATTTCCAAGACAGGGTTGCCGTACCACTCTGGTGCGGAACGTGTCCTTGTGGACCTTCGAATTTCAGTAGGAGCTTGATCAGAAGTATCTTGATCATCATGAATAACTTCCTCTCTAGTCGGTGCAGGCACCTCAGGAACATTTTCTTGAGTTGCGCCATTTACCGGTTCAAGAGGTAATACTTCATCAAGCTCTACTTTCCTCCCACTTACTTCTTTCGAGAGAAACTCTTTCTCTAGAAAGAATCCATTCCTGGCAACAAAGATCTTGCCTTCGGATCTGAGGTAGAAGGTATACCCATAAGTTTCTTTAGGGTATCCTATGAAGACGCATTTTTCCGACTTGGGTTCGAGCTTTTCAGGTTGAAGTTTCTTGACATAAGCATCGCATCCCCAAACTTTTAGAAACGACAGCTTAGGTTTCTTCCCAAACCATAATTCATACGGTGTCGTCTCAACGGATTTCGACGGAGCCCTATTTAAAGTGAATGCGGCAGTCTCTAAAGCATAGCCCCAAAAAGATAGCGGTAAATCGGCAAGAGACATCATAGATCGCACCATATCTAATAGAGTGCGATTACGACGTTCGGACACACCGTTACGCTGAGGTGTTCCAGGCGGCGTGAGTTGTGAAACTATTCCACATTTTCTTAAGTGTGTGCCAAATTCGTGACTCAAGTATTCTCCTCCACGATCTGAACGTAGAAACTTGATTTTCCTGTCACATTGATTCTCAACTTCACTCTGAAATTCCTTGAACTTTTCAAAGGTTTCAGACTTGTGTTTCATTAAGTAGACATACCCATATCTACTTAAGTCATCAGTGAGGGTGAGAACATAACGATAGCCACCGCGAGCCTCAACACTCATTGGACCGCACACATCAGTATGTATGATTTCCAATAAGTTGGTTGCTCGCTCCATTGTTCCTGAGAACGGAGTCTTGGTCATTTTTCCCATGAGGCATGGTTCGCACGTGTCAAATGATTCATAATCAAGAGACTCTAAAAGTCCATCTGCATGGAGCTTCTTCATGCGTTTGACACCTATGTGACCAAGGCGGCAGTGCCACAAGTATGTGGGACTATCATTATCAACCTTACATCTTTTGGTACTCACACTATGAACATGTGTATTAATACGCTCGAGATTCATTAAGAATAAACCATTGACTATCGGAGCATGACCATAAAACATATCTCTCATATAAATAGAACAACCATTATTCTCGGATTTAAATGAGTAGCCATCTCGTATTAAACGAGATCCTGATACAATGTTCATGCTCAGACATGGCACTAAATAACAATTATTGAGGTTTATAACTAATCCCGTAGGTAAATGTAGAGGTAGCGTGCCGACGGCGATCACATCGACCTTGGAACCATTCCCGACGCGCATCGTCACCTCGTCCTTCTCCAGTTTCCGTTTATTCCGCAGCTCCTGTGGTGAGTTACAAATATGAGTAACGGCACCGGTATCAAATACCCAGGAGTTACTATGAGTACTGGTAAGGTACACATCAATTACATGTATATCAAATATACCTTTGGTGTTGCCGGCCTTCTTATCCGTTAAGTATTTGGGGCAGTTCCGCTTCCAGTGACCCTTCCCTTTGCAATAAAAGCACTCTGTCTCAGGCTTGGGTCCATTCTTTGACTTCTTCCCGACAGCTTGCTTGCCGGGCGCAGCAACTTCCTTGCCGTCCTTCTTGAAGTTCTTTTTACCCTTGCCCTTTTTGAACTTAGTGGTTTTATTCATCATCAACACTTGATGTTCCTTCTTGACTTCTACCTCTGCTGATTTCAGCATAGCAAATACTTCAGGAATGGTCTTTACCATCCCCTGCATATTGAAGTTCATCACAAAGCTCTTGTAGCTTGGTGGAAGCGACTGGAGGATTCTGTCAATGACCGCGTCATCCGGGAGATTAACTCCCAGCTGAGTCAAGCGGTTATGTAACCCAGACATAGTGAGTATGTGCTCACTGACAGAACTATTTTCCTCCATCTTACAGCTGAAGAACTTATCGGAGACTTCATATCTCTCGATCCGGGCATGAGCTTGAAAAACCATTTTTACCTCTTCGAACATCTCATATGCTCCATGTCTCTCAAAATGCTTTTGGAGCCCCGGTTCTAAGCTGTAAAGCATGCCGCACTGAACGAGGGAGTAGTCATCAGTACGTGTCTGCCAAGCGTTCATAGCGTCTTGGTTCTGTGGGACGGGTGGATCACCTAGCGGTGCTTGTAGGACATAATCTTTCTTGGCAGCTATGAGGATGATCCTCAGGTTCCGGACCCAGTCCGTATAGTTGCTGCCATCGTCTTTCAGCTTGGTTTTCTCTAGGAACGCGTTGAAATTGAATACAACGTTGGCCATTTGATCTACAGGACATATTGTAAAGATTTTAGACTAAGTTCATGATAATTAAGTTCATCTAATCAAATTATTAATGAACTCCCACTCAGATTAGACATCCCTCTAGTCATCTAAGTGTTACACGATCCAAGTCAACTAATCCGTGTCCGATTAACACGTGAGACGGACTAGTCATCGTCGGTGAACATCTCCATGTTGATCGTATCTTCCATACGACTCGTGTTCGACCTTTCAGTCTCTGTGTTCCGAGGCCATGTCTTCACATGCTTAGGCTCGTCAAGTTAACCCTAAGTGTTTTTGCATGTGTAAAACTTCTTACACCCGTTGTATGTGAACGAAAGGATCTATCACACCCGATTAACACGTGGTGCTTCGAAGCGACGAACTGTAGCAACGGTGCACAGTTAGGGGAGAACACTTCTTGAAATTGTTGTAAGGGATCATCTTATTTATTAACGTCGTTTTAAGTAAACAAGATGCAAAACATGATAAACATCACATGTAATCAAATAATAATAGTGACATGATATGGCCAATATCACATAGCTCCTTTAATCTCCATCTTGGGGCTCCATGATCATCCTTGTAGATCGTCATACTCATCGACATATAAGTCGTGATTCCTAGTACAAGAACATGATAAATCTCACACATCACATATATCATTCATCACATCCTTTTGGCCATATCACATCACATAGCATACCCTGCAAAAACAAGTTAGACGTCCTCTAATTGTTGTTTGCATGTTTTACGTGGCTGCTATGGGTTTCTAGCAAGAACGTTTCTTACCTACGCAAAGACCACAACGTGATATGCCAATTGCTATTTACCCTTCATAAGGACCCTTTTCATCGAATCCGATCCGACTAAAGTAGGAGAGACAGACACCCGCTGGCCACCTTATGCAACTAGTGCATGTCAGTCGGTGGAACCTGTCTCACGTAAGAGTACGTGTAAGGTCGGTCCGGGCCGCTTCATCCCACGATGCCGCCGAATCAAGATAAGACTAGTAACGGCAAGCATATTGAACAAAATCAACGCCCACAACGACTTTGTGTTCTACTCGTGCAAGAGAACTACGCATAGACCTAGCTCATGATGCCACTGTTGGAGAACGTTACAGAAAACAAAAATTTTCCTACGGTTTCACCAAGATCCATCTAGGAGTTCATCTAGCAACGAGTGATTAGATGCATCTACGTACCTTGTAGATCACGAGCGGAAGCGTTCAAAGAACGGGGATGATGTAGTCGAACACGACGTGATTCAAATCACCGATGATCAAGCACCGAACGGACGGTGCCTCCGCGTTCAACACACGTACGGAACGGATGACGTCTCCTCCTTTCTTGATCCAGCAAGGGGGGAAGAGAGGTTGATGAAGATCCAGCAGCACGACGGCGTGGTGGTGGATGCAGGGCGTCACAGTAGCAGGGCTTCGCCTATACTACGAGAGAGAGACGTAACGGGGAGAGAGGAAGCACCAAAGGCTGAGGTATGAAATCCCTCCTCTCCCCCACTATATATAGGAGGTCCAAGGGGGGGTGGTGCGCAGCCTAGGAGATCCAATCTCCTAGGTGCGGCGGCCAGGGGAGGGTTTCCCTCCTCCCCAAGGCACCTCGGGGTGCCTTCCACCACTTGGACTCCTCCGTGGTGGAAACCCTAGGCGCATGGGCCTAGTAGGGCTGGTGCCCTTGGCCCATATAGGCCAAGGCGCACCCCCTACAGCCCATGTGGCCCCCCGGGACAGGTGGCCCCACCCGGTGGGCCCCCGGGACCCCTCCGGTGGTCCCGATACAATACCGATAACCCCGAAACTTGTCCCGATGGCCGAAACAGCACTTCCTATATATAATTCTTTACCTCCGGACCATCCAGGAACTCCTCATGACGTCCGGGATCTCATCCGGGACTCCGAACAACATTCGGATTACTGCATATACATATCTTCACAACCCTAGCGTCACCGAACCTTAAGTGTGTAGACCCTACGGGTTCGGGAGACAAGCAGACATGACCGAGACGACTCTCCGGTCAATAACCAATAGCGGGATCTGGATACCCATGATGGATCCCACATGCTCCACGATGATCTCATCGGATGAACCACGATGTCGAGGATTAATCAACCCCGTATACAATTCCCTTTGTCAATCGGTATGTTACTTGCCCGAGACTCGATCGTCGGTATCCCAATACCTTGTTCAATCTCGTTACCGGCAAGTCACTTTACTCGTACCGTAATGCATGATCCCTTGATCAACCACTTGGTCACCTTGAGCTCATAATGATGATGCATTACCGAGTGGGCCCAGTGATACCTCTCCGTCATACGGAGTGACAAATCCCAGTCTTGATCCGTGTCAACCCAACAGACACTTTCGGAGATACCCGCAGTATAACTTTATAGTCACCCAGTTACGTTGTGACGTTTGGTACACCCAGAGCACTCCTACGGTATCCGAGAGTTACACGATCTCATGGTCAAAGGAAAAGATACTTGACATTGGAAAAGCTCTAGCAAACGAACTACACGATCTTTGTGCTATGCTTAGGATTGGGTCTTGTCCATCACATCATTCTCCTAATGATGTGATCCCGTTATCAATGACATCCAATGTCCATAGCCAGGAAACCATGACTATCTGTTGATCAACGAGCTAGTCAACTAGAGGCTTACTAGGGACATATTATGGTCTATGTATTCACACGTGTATTACGATTTCCGGATAATACAGTTATAGCATGAATAAAGACAATTATCATGAACAAAGAAATATAATAATAATGCTTTTATTATTGCCTCTAGGGCATATTTCTAACAGATTCAGTATCCGCATTCAAGTTGAAATGAAAACGGATGTCTAAAATAGCTGGATTTATTTTACAGATGCAACTATAAATTTGTTTTTGGATTTTACAGTAAGTGTGGATATGAAAGATGGTGATGAGCGGGTTTTTCTTAGACGGGCCTCTGACTCTATCTTAAAATATCCTTGCACTTATGCAGCACTGGCACCCACTCTCTAGGCAGCGGGATCGCAACCGGCTTGAACTCATGGTGGACGCCTTGATTGCTACAGCGCGCCGTCTTGCCTCGCCACTGATCGCCTGAGCTTCCACCCACTTGGTGGCTTTTTGTTCCATCTTTCTTTTATGCTTTTTCTCGGCATGTTTGCGTTGTTGTCTCGGTGGACTTATTTATTTTCAGTGTGGTATTTGAACTTGTTGTATGGACATGGTGGTTGCTTTATTTATAAAAGCTAGGCGAAAGCCTATTTAGAGATATTTTCGTTCCAAACTTTAGGATATTTTCGTCTGTGCAGTTTTTCTTCTTCTTTGTTTCCGTGTGTTCTTGTATCAGTTTTCATTGGCATTATTTGGTTTTTTGTTTCTTTGTTCCTTATTTTTCAAACATATGTTAACTCTATTTAATCTATGTTGAACGTTTTTCATATACACTCTGTCTACTTTTTTGATATACTTTGAACATATATGAAATACATGTTGAACATTTTATCTTAATACATATTGTAAATTTGTCAAATGCACATCGAATATATTTTTATGCAATTATGACTTTTTTATATACTTGTTGAATATTTTTCAAATACACGTTTATTTTTTATGAATATAAGAGGAACATTTGCCAAATGTCCATTTTATCTTTAAATACAAGGAGAACATTTTTTTAACACAATGAATATTTAAGAGAAAATAAAGCATCTTGTAAGCATAATGAGTTCTTTTTTCACTGGTATGAAATATTATTCCAAATTCATGAACAATGTTTTACATTTTATCAAGATATAATAAAATGGTTGATCATATTTTTGAAACATGTGAATGTTCTTTAAATGTGATGAACATTTTTTTAAAATATTAAAAAAAATACAAGTTATGTGAAAAACTGCTTTACATCACATAAATTTAATGCGTGAAGATTTTTTTAAAATAATTGAAGTAGTTTAAAAAATAAATAAATAAGTAAGCAAAAAAATGAAAGTAAAAAAATGCTGAAACCAAATGAATAAAAGGAATGAATGAAGCAGACCAATACTTCCCGACTAGCCGGCCCACTATGAACTCCATTGTGACAAGTTGTTCTTCCATCTCACTAGAGCATTTTGATTCATCAATAAAGTTGGGCGTGACTAAAAACATCAATAAAGTTGAGCGAGAATTCTCAAGAAAAAAAATTCTCACTAGAGGCAGGATAAAGATGATAATTCAGAATCCCATCATAGGTCAACAGTTAGCAAGCAAACGCACACCCTCACGCAATTGTAGGCAGTATATTGTGCCAGGCCAGTTCGGGGTTTTTAGTGTGTTCCCCCCGTTTATAGAAAAGTACCAGAACCTTCCTAGACTGTTTTACTTCTATTTTTTCCTTTTGTGTTTTATCTATAAGTTTTTCCCATTTGCTTTTCTTTCTTTTTTGCTTTTGTTGATTTCTTTTTTATGATTTTTACAATTTCGTATAAAAATGTAAAACCAAAAAGGAAATAATTGTGCCGCATATTATTAATTTTTTGAATATTTCTTGAAATGGAGGGACATTTTTTAAATACATGAATATCTATAAAATTCAGGAACACTTTAAAAAATGAGGAAACATTTTTTTTCAAACTTGTGATAATTTTTATTTTCAAATTCAGGAACAGTTTTTAAAATCCGGATACATTTTTCAAATTTGTCATCATTTCTTGAAATTCAGATATTTTTTAAATTTAATAAAAAATTGTTCAAACCAGACAGCAGCCACGTAGGACTCCAACACCCCCGGCCCACCCAGTCCCCCGTTTTAGTCTCGTTTCCTTCCACTCCGCCCCTTCTCCCCCTTGCTTTGTATTTGCACCCTCCAGCTCCGCCGCCGCCGCTATACGTCTCTTATCGTCACAGAGGCATTGCCGGATGTCCGCAACCAACACCGACGCGCGCCGCTAGCCTTTACGATGGCATTGTCCATCCTGGAGCCGATTTTCATGAATTTCGTCAGGTTAGTTCAAATGCGGGTTGAAATGTATGCGGACAGCGTTGGATGGCCGCCTCCCGCATCCTTGATCTTGGACTGGTCCCCCCTGTTCGCGGACGGATGCGAGAGTAAATTTGCGGGTCGCGGTTGGAGATGCCCTTAACACCTCCAAACATGTCGATTGTAAAAAACACACACACATCCCAAACATGTGAACCCTGACAGGCACCACTGGCACTATAGTCAACCTCGTCGCCCCTATCTCCGGCGAGGTACTGGCCTAGTCTCGACGGGATTGCTATACTGAGTCATTTCAGCTCCGTTGGACCTCGAAGCTTTGCACCTTCTTTCCCAGGAAATCCACCTATCCAATGAATATCAACTGTGTATAAACATAAAACCGATAAATAAAATATTGAAATGGCGCAATATATCCATGTGTGTAAGTGTGAGATTATACTAGCCAAATCGCGCATTTGCATATGCGAGACATATGTTGGATGGCAATTTTATGGTTGGACCCAACATGAACTCGACATGTTTATTTATTTATATCATTCACTCACTCTGTGACATGTTTATTTATTTATATCATTTAGTCACTCTGTGACATGTTTATTTGACTTATACGATACCCATGCAGATATACCTGCACAACTACCTATTTCCCCCCACTCTTATGAAACAGCTCCAGCGCCTGAGCCACTGTCATCCCACCGGGCACCTGGACGAACAGCAGGATCCCCAGGGTGGCGGCCGCCTGCTCTGCCGTCCTCACACCCATCTTCTCGATCGGCGTGAACTTTGCTGGCGGCTTTCCCGCCGGGGGCTTCGCATCCGTCTTCAACAGCGCTTCGGACACGTCCTGCCACCCGTTCACCTGGGCCTTTAGCTCGTTGGAGATCTTCCCGCTCTTCTTCTCCACCGTCTTGGGGTGCAGGAGGCCAGCCACGAACCCCGACACGGTCTGGAACCGCGTGGCCTCGTGCACCATGAGGAGCAGCGTCGTCACCGCCTCCCTCGCCTGCTGTTGCTTCGGGCCGGAGGTCTTGTCGGCCTTGGTGCGCCCGTGGAGCGCAGTCACCGCGTCGGCCATCTGCTGCCGGCCGAGGGCAACGTTGGTCAGCTTGTCGGTGTCGCCGAGGAGGTCGCGGTAGGTGCCGCCAAACCCGACATAGGTGGCACCGGGGATAAGGCCGGGGGTGAGCTCCCACCAGGTGCCGTCGCTGCTCTTGAAGCCCTCCCAATAGAGGTTGTCGGCGCGGGTGGTGAGTGTGAGCCCGGTGTTGGCCGGCGATGTCTTGAGCACGATGTGGAACCACCTGCTCGGCGGGACGTTGGGCTCGATCGGCGGTAGCACGGGGCGGTTGTGGGAGGATTGCCCCGGGTTGCGGAGCTTGTTGCGGATGCCGGTGATGAAGGTGACATAGTCGGTGGAGCTGGCCTGGACGTTGAACGTCGCCGTGAAGAGTGGCTTGTCCACGTTCTTCGCCATCTTTGCTGCCATGGATATTAAGCTAAGATGAGACGAACTATCAATGGAGCGGGGGGTGAGATATGGAAGACGATGAACGAACTCGTTATGAATTTATAGGCGATCGACAGGTGCATGGTGTTAAACGATAGGCTTTGTATACGTGTACGTGTCATATGTAACTTGTACGTGATGCTGTGCTTATGTGTTGTATACAAGGTAGGTTGTCAGAGATGATCCTTATCTTTGTATAGCTTGACTTCAGGGTCAACCCTAATACTACTACGTGGTGTGTGCGCGTGTGTTTATACGAAGGCGTTGTTGGAGGTGATCATTATCTTTGTATATTGCTTGGTTTAGGGGTCTGTCCTACTAACTAACCTGCCGCCAATTGTAACCCTATTATTTATATAACATGCACGCGTCCTTACCTACATGTATACGCTTCCACGCCTTCACTTTTACATATGCTTGCTTTCCTAGCTAGCTAGTCCAAAGAAGGGGATGCCAAGATTCAATTTCGTTTGATTTGCAGCACTGCACGGCTACGCAGGCATGGAGACGGCATGTTTTTCTTCTGGGGATTAACTAGTGGATGATCCCTTTCTTTATGCCGAAGATCAGTTCATCACACTTTCTCAGCTTGGAATTTATGGGTCGCAGCATCTTAAACGCTATCCTTCTACCATGGTTGCTAACTTGAATGAGAAATCTGCGGATGTCATGTCTCGATTTAGTGATGCAGGGATCAGTTCTGTCTTTGGAATTCTGAGTATATGTTACATTATCAAAGGCGCAAAAGTTACAGTAGTAATTGAGAAGGATTGGTACTTGTGTCGAGCTGTAAACATGATCTTTCTTAGAGAAACAGGAGGATCACTATCGGCTCCATTTTTCTGTTATGAAGCCTATGATCAGGCAGAGCAAAGGAAGCAGGTTCCGCCTCCAGTAGGGAGAAATAAAAACAACGACACGCGACAGGTTCAGGCAACCAATCCCGCGGAAATCGTCATTAGTGGCGGGTGCAAATTGGTTATCAGTGGCGTGCCCCAGTCACATTACTGTCATGCACTCCCTTTGTTTCTTTTTACGCCGCGTATAAATCTTTTTTGAAGTCAAACTACACTAAGTTTGATCAGATTTATATTGATTTCATGATGCGTCTGATAATATTGATTTCATATTGTGAATGTTGATACTTTTTAGAGAAAAGTATACTTTTCGTCCCTCAATCCTTGACGGAGTCTAGATTTAGTCCCTCAACTCTAAAACCGGACAACTTGCACCCTGCTAGACTCCACGAAGAGTTGAGGGATGAAAAATATATTTTTCTCTACTTTTTAATATAAAGTTAGCCAAACTTTACAAAGTTTGATTTTGATCAAATTTTATATGCAAACTAAAACAAAACGGAGGGAGTATGTACTTATATATACTAGTAGTGTGCCTTCATACCTGCAGTAAGCTCTCTCGTTTACTCTCACACCGCACATCAAAGCAGTTCTAATTGTGATAAGTACACAATGAAACTTAAAGCATCAGTAGTACAGAAAACTGAACGGGGGTTAACTGGATTACATAGCTAAAATAACCATTAGCCGCTTCATTACACATCCAATGATTTGGACCCATTGTTTAAATCCAAAATGACATTCGAGGAGCTCGTCACAAAAAATATGGACCACAAAATTTTTGCACACTACTAGGGCACCCAAGCATCTTGGATGCCTAAAACTTTCAGAGTTCTCTGAACTATTTTACCTTTTTTCCTTTCAAACTTACTTTCCGCCAAGAGCAAATGAGGCTATGCTCTGTACTACGGTTTTGTTTCCTCTTTTTAAATAACTTGTTCATGTGCACCCTTAATGTTTCGACTTGTTCTTCATATCCTATTGTTGCAGAGACTGGTTGTGATTGCTATCTTCTCGATTTTCATATATTATCCATTATCAAAGGAAAAATTCTATGGGGATGACACCCTCTAACTAGTGGTGGCTCTCAACTTGACACAGAAAGCAAAAGACAAACTCCTAATCCTCAACATCTGACTATTTTTTTGAATTTTTTAATTTCTTTCTATCCATTTTCTAGCTTTCCTTTGCTTTATTTATTTTGTGCAAGAAAGGTCTTGAGAGTGTCTGTTTGGGAGGGTTCTTTTCTTAGCCTTTTGTTTATCTAGGAGTAGCTATTTATGGTCGATTTTTGTACTTACATGATCTCAATGATCAAATTAGATGGTTCTTAGCTTCGATTTTATCTCTACTCCTATAAAGACCCAGTTGGTAATGATGGTGTGTCTGCCATCCGTCATTTCTGACCATTAGATCTGCATCTAACGATTACAAGGTAAATTGTGGCATTTTCATAACAAGACCCCACTTCTCTGCTCCAATTTGCTGAAAACCCCTCATCAAAACAACCCGAGGATTTTGTGTAAGTGTTTTCTGAAATTTCTGTAAGTGTTTTCAGAAAACTTCTATGGGCTGTTTTTAGAAAATTTCTAGAACGATTTTTATCAAATTATGGGCTGTTTCAGAAAACACTTCTCTGCTCCAATTTGATAGAAATTTTCTGAAATTTTTACATTGTATAATATATATTTAAAGCCTGAACATATTATGCAACTCGTCAAGATTTTATAAATATCTTGAACAAATTTTCGAATGATGTTAACTGTTTTTATCAAATTATGTGAACATTGTTTTCACATTACGTGATCATTTTAATACACGGTGAACTTTTCTAAGTCAAGATTTTTCTTAACATATATTTAAAATATCCAAAATAAAAAAAAGGAAAATGGAAAAGAAAAATCAAACAGAACAAAAAGAACATTACAAATGAACAAAATAAACCAACTACCCTTGACTAGCCCGACCCCCTATGAGCTCCCTTGAGACGAGTCATTCTTTCAAGGAGCTCCTAGTCAGTGCCTTAGGCGCTGGCTTAGGCAGCTAGAGCTCGCACTCCGCCCGTGTGGGCCAGCCCACTAAAGCTCGCTCCCGTCAGTCGTATTTTCGCTGGTGCTCGTTGGGTCGTGTTAGACCGGTTAACCCCTCAAAGAAATTTGTTAGAATCGTTGACCATGCCAAGTTGACAGTTCACCGATGCCTTGTCCCCTTGAACGTTGACTTTTAAAAAAAATCAAGTGTTTGAAAGTATTCAAGAATTTGAAATTTTTTATTGAGTTGGAAAAAAGCCATCTTTTTTTAAGAAAAAGTTCACAAACTTGAAAAAGTTCATATATTTTTGAAAAATGTTCATCAATTTTGAAAAAAAATCATGAAAAAACTTAAAAAGTTCATCAATTATGTAAAGAAGTTTATCAATTTTTAAAAAGTTCATGGAAAAATGAAAAAAATCATTGATTTCAAAAAATAGTTCACCAATTTTTAAATAATTTGACAAAGAATCATCGATTTTTAAAAAGTTCGCCGATTTGAAGAAAAGTTCATGAATTTTAAACAAATCATGCATTTGAAAAAAGTCCATGGGTTTTGAGAAAAAAGTTCAAGAATTTGCACAAAAAACTTCAAATTAAAAAAGTCACGCATTTGTAAAAAAAAGGAAAAGGAAAAACGGACAGAAATCATAATCTTGGTGAATTGAGGGAGAGAGAAGGACATAATATTAGCGACAGCTATTGTGTCCATATGGTTACGGCAGTTCATCCTGGAAGAAGGAGATAGCTGGTTTGAATCTTCTCGCGCGTGGGAATGCCGTTCTTTCATCTCACTAGAGGCTACCGCTCAAAACAAATCTAACTAGAGGCATGATAAATTTAAAAACTAGTCAAGATAAATTCTAAAATAAAATAGGGGCAAGATAAAGACGCACCCGCCACCCTCTACTTGTCTGTCCATGAGAACACTATATGGGGAGGGCTAACTTTTTTGAGGGTAAGGTGGGTTCCAATGGGCTAAGCGTGCTAGCCCAATTTTTTTTTTCTTGTCCAGTGGATGCTCATTAAAGTGATTTAAGTGGGATGGCCTGATTAGTCTTACTCCCACCTGCAACTTGACCATGAGGTATACACTTCATCCCCAAACAAAACATGTGATTCCTCGGCCTCGCCGGCACCTGTGGCACTACAGTCAGCCACGTTGTTCCTATCTCGGTGACGTCCTGGCTCAACCTCACCGGGATTTGCTATAACCGATCGTGTCGGCTCCGTCTCGACCTCGGAGTTCTGCACCTTCTCTGATAGGAAATTGATCGATCTGAGTTTTTCAAGTTGCCCAATGAATAGCAACGATGTATAAATATATAAAATAAATAAATAAAATCTTGAAATGGCATAATATATCCATGTATATAGGTGTGAGATTTTACTATTCAGAAAGTACTAAAATATGTAGATTTTCTGGGGGAATTTGTGGTACATTGGTAGTATCTAAAAGGAGTGAGGATGTATGTATAATTCGTGCTTCTCATATGTGCATATGCAAAACATATGCTGGATAGCAATTTTATGGTTGTGCACAACATAAACTCGCACGGTCTGTAACGTTTATTTATTTATTTATATCATTTCACTCACTCTGAAACATGTTTATTTATATCAATCACACGCTCTGTAGCATGTTTATTTGAATTATATAATATATTCATGCAGATATACCTGCAAAACTAGTTATTTCCCCCCACTCGCACGAAACAGCTGCAGCCCTTGGGCCACCGTCAACCCACCCGGCACCTCGACAAACAGCAGGATCCCCAGCGTGGCGGCCGCCTCTTCCGCCGTCCTCATGCCCATCTTCTCGATCGGCGTGAACTTCGCTGGCGGCTTTCCTAGCGAGGGCTTCGCGTCCGTCTTCAGCAGTGCTTCGGACAGGTCCTGCCACCCGTTCACCTGGGCCTTTAGCTCGTTGGAGATCTTCCCGCTCTTCTTCTCCACCGTCTTGGGGTGTAGCAATCCGGCCACGAACGCCGACACTGACTGGAACCGCGTGGCCTCATGCACCATGAGGAGCAGTGTCGTCACCGCCTCCCTCGCCTGCTGCTGCTTCGGGCCGGAGGTCTTATCGGCCTTGGTGCGCCCGTAGAGCGCGGCCACCGCGTCGGCCATCTGCTGCCGGCCGAGAGCGACGTTGGTCAGCTTGTCGGTGTCGCCGAGGAGGTCGCGGTAGGTGCCGCCGAACCCGAGATAGGTGGCACCGGGGATGAGGCCCGGGGTTAGCTCCCACCACGTGCCGTCGCTGCTCTTGAAGCCCTCCCAGTAGAGGTTGTCGGCGCGGGTGGCGAGTGTGAGCCCGGTGCTAGCCGGCGAGGTCTTTAGCACGATGTGGAACCACCTGCTAGGCGCGACGTTGGGCTCGACCGGCGGCAGCACGGGGCGGTTATGGGAGAAGTGGCCCGGGTTGCCGAGCTTGTTGCGGATGCCGGTGATGAAGGTCATGTAGTCGGCGGAGCTGGCCTGGACATTGAACGTCTCGGTGAAGAGCGGCTTGTTCACGTTCTTCGCTGGCTTCACCGGTTGCGCCGCCATGGATAGATAGAGTAGTGATAGGGGGGGTTGTGAGATATGGGAGAGGATGAGCGAATTGGCGATCAATTTATAGGCGAGCGCATTGCTTTGCTAGCTATTAGTCCAAGAGCAATTTGGTTTGATTTTCTTCTGGGAATTTTAGTACTAGATAGTGGATGCCCTTTTTTGTGGCGAAGAACGATTCCTCACACTTTCTCAGCTTGGAATGGCTCGCAGCGTCTCGAAGACTCGAACTCGATCCTTCTACCGAGGGCGGCCACTGACCATGGCTGCTAACTTGAATAAGAAATCTGCAGCTGTCGTCTCGCGATTTGTTGATGCTAACTTGGATCAGCTCTGTCTTTTGACTTCCGAGTACACATGTTACTACATGCTACATGATCAAAGGCGCAAAAGTCACGGTAGTAATTGGGAAGGAAAGTACCCGTGTCAAGCTGCAAGCATAATATTTTTTATAGAAAAAAAGATGATCAATCCCGGCTCCAGTTTTTTTAATGAAGCCTATGATCAGGCAAATAGCAGGTTCCGCTACAGAGAAATAAAAACAACGGCACACGACAGGTTCAGGCAACTAGCCCAGCAGACGCTAATCACCCGAAGAAAGGAAAAGTAAGGGCAACTCTAACCGGTCCTCTATCGGGCCGTAAGGAAAGATAAATTCGGTTTTTCTCCCTTATGATGTACCTAGTTGATCCCTTAAACATATTAGTAGAGTATAAAATATTTCCTCCAACACCGAACCCTCCCCCTTCCCTCCACATTCTTCCTAAATATACCCACTCCTTGCGCGGCTGAGGAAAATAGTCTGCCACCTTCTCCCACCCTCACGCCAGCTCCATTCCCGCCGCAGCCGCCACCCATGACCGGCCCTCCGATCGGAATGGATTGCCCGGACCCCTTCGCCAGCCCGCCGACCATCGCTGAGGAGGCCGCCAAGAAGAAGAAGAAGAAGGCCACAATGACGCCCTCCAAGGCTGGCGCCTCATGCAGCGTCTCCGGCAACACTTACGGGCATTGCTCCGACGCGTCCGAAGGCGGCAGCTGACAAGAAAGGTCGCTGCCGCCAAATCCTCGATGAAATGCCGACAAGGTAAAAAAATCATCTTCATCATCTCAGTGGATGGTGATTGTTGGTAGCCGATGGTGATGAAGTTTGTTTGTTTCGTTGTCATAGTGCGGAGATGAACAAGACAGGATTATTAGCGTCTACGGAGTCCTCGGCAACAATGGGGCTTGATGAGCTCAACTATGAATCAATTTGGCATCAATCGAAGGCGGCTGAAGTGACCAAAGACATGGAACAAGACGAGGCGGCCGAAGAAGAGGAGATGGCTAATGTGGAGGAGGTGGTGGTGGCGGTGATGTTTTCTTCGGCGACCACCTCGTTTGAGTTCGTGCATGCCATTGATTGGCTCGATCCACAACATATACATGTGTTTGAAGTGATGTCTTTTGGATAAACTATGCATGTTTTTATTTAAAAATCACGATGATGAAACTATGTGTTATGACGGTTATGTTATGCATGCTTTAATTTCAATGTTTTTATGATGTATATTATTAAGTGTTTGAAGTTCATGCGGCTAAAGCATAAAATCTATACATTTTTTTACTCCACTGAATTTTAGGGGATCGGCTAGGTGCGACCACCTATAAAGAAGGATAAATTTACTCCTCTAACTTTACTCATCCGGATCCTCTTTTGACTTTTAAGGGATCGATTAGAGTTGCCCTATACACTATATCAGCCAACAATGACCCAACTTTTCATCATCCCAATGGCAAGAGACCTCTCCTCAGTTTCTTTAAATCGCGGCGTTGCAGGTGAGGGAGGCCCGCCATAGGTAGGATCTCAGGTTCGACGGAGGGTTGGTAAGGTGCAGGGTGGTTGTGGCGATCTTTGCATAGAGACCTTCAAGGCTTCAAACGTGCACAATATGCAACCACAGAAGAAGTGGGAAGCTGATTGGGGTGAACAGGCGGAAAAGACCTTAAAGGCTTTATGTTTGTCTTTTTGTGTTGGAGCAGTGTTTTTGTCATAACGTGATGTAAAACAGTCATTTTTTGCGGTCCCCTGCTGCCCTAAAAATTTGTGACGACTACACGGCTGGTGTACATTTGTAACACTTGATGTTGTATTTAGGGTTGCCTAAAAAAATTTAGAGCAAATTTTACAAATAGGACAGCTGTTGCAGCTGTGCTTTTGATCTCAAAAGCGAGGGACCATGATTGTCGATTCATTAAAGAGCAGCTGTTGGAGATGCTCTAAAAGTTTAAAATCCTTTTGTTGTCATCATAACTTAATCTTCAACCAGAAGTTGCTTATCAGACATACCTTGTGATACGCACGCTATGTTGCCGAAGAGCTATGCACATGTACGTTGGGCGCACAACAGTTGCTCTCGAGCCTCCGAGCGATGGACAGGCTTTCACATAGCGTCTTCACATAGACCCCTATACATCCAAAAAATGCTCTAAGTCCGCCAACGAGGCAGGATGGGGCTCAACGCGCTCGAGGCCAAATCTTATTCAGCGCCTTGCCCAACGCACCAGAGGCATTTCTCTCCCCGGTTTTGAAAAGCTTCCAGAAGCTTCCCAGCCATTTTTTCCTTTTTCGATTTGGGTTTTCTGGACCAGTTTTATTTGTTTTCCCTTTCTTTTTATGTTTATGTTTATTTTATTTTTCTTTACTTTTTTCTTTTTTCAAAATGCATGATTTTTTTAAAAAAAATTGATGAACTTTTTTTTAAAATCTATGAACTATTTTAAAATTTGTGATGTTTTGTAAAACTGATAATTTTTTCTTTCAAAATTAATGTTTTTTTAATTGATGATTTAAAAAAACCATTAACTTTTTCAGTTTTGTGAACTTTTAAAACAAATGATATTTTTTCCCAAAAATGTGAACTTTTAAAAAACATTTTTCAAGTACAATGAACTTTTATATTTGTGAATTATTATTCAAAATTAATGATTTTTTTTTCAATTTGATGATCTTTCTGATTTTTTGCAAACTTTTCTGAATTCCTGATATTTTTCCAAAAAATGTTTTTTATCAAAAAATTAAGCAACCAACCATGATTAACCAAATGGGAAACCAACTGGCGCGCTCGCTGTGAGTGTTCTCGTCGTTCTTGGTCCGGCCCACGAAGGGGCGCGTGTGGGCGCTGGTTCCCTTTTCTGGTGCAGAGGGCGCTGAAGAGGAGCTTTCACGCTTGAGATGGCCAAGAGTTTATTGGAACATGCAACTGGCCAACAGGCAGACAACGGGCGACCACATGGGCACCTCGGTCGCGGCACACGCAGGTCTAGATCCGACCATCTCCACTAGCTCACGACGCGACCAAAGCATGACGCAGACGTCCATCTACAGGCCCCACACACCATGCCTCGTCGGAGCTAGCCAGCACCGCGCTGCCAGAGCCATGTTGTTGACGTGCGAACAGGCCCTAGGCTCACACGGGCCAAGAACGGGTCCAGACAGCCACGACCATCACCGTGGTTTGCCACAACCACGACGATAGTCGCTGCCTAAGATGAGCCCAACCAATGCCATAGAGCGAAGCTCCGCCCCACATCATCGCGAGGGGTGGAAGCCCTGCCTAGGCTACGCGACATAGGCTTAGTCCATTCGCGTCCTTTTGCAGCAGTGAGGGGGTTGATGGAGAGGGGAGGGACACTGCCTAGGAGGAGGAACGTGGGGCCGGGGGAAATTTTCTAAGCTGACACTATTTCACCGTATTAGATAGTGAAAAGAAAGCGATACTAATTATTTCAGGATATATCACTCATACAGGCCTCATATGCTCTAGAACTCTCGTTCTTTACTCGCAAACCCTATAGATAATGCACTCAGAAAAATCACTATTGCGATATTTATATCACACACTTTAGATCACACAGGATATATACTATGGTAGAATAAAACACACATACATACCAACAATTCATCTAAGTAAGACAAATTAATCTTTAAGGACAAGCGGTTTTACTGTATATTTTTATCTCGTAGAATTCGGCATAAACAAAGGCTTTTAAGAGGCATTGTCTAAAACATCAGCTAACATGGTTTCGTTGCAATATATGGTTTAATTTGGAATAAGTTTAGGCATAAATTTGTACAAAGAAGATATTGCACCTTCGAATTTAGCGGCATTTTCATGTTTCCATATTTTCTAAACGTGATAGAAAAATATAGTGGTTATGATCATATGGCGAGGATGTTGTGTATGCATGAAAAAACTCAAAAGAAAAACCCAAAACCATTTTGAATCACTAGACAACATTTGAAGTGTCAATTTCACAAAAACCATCAATTGGACCAAGAATAAAAATATAGGTTACAATTAGAGTAAATGAATTTTAATGACTAAATCAAGAAATGCATGTGTAACAGCTTAAAATGGAGAATTGCTCAAAATGGGTTAGTTTTTGTGACAAAAGAAGTCCATTCACCCCTCCACCTCATTGAGTTTTTGTAAGACCACCAATATAATTACATAATAAATTTTGTATTTCAATTTTTTCTTTAGTTACTAATTTTTGTTCGTGTATCTCTCAGGCTGTCTGAATCTTATCATTCTTCACTATTAGTTTTGATGTTCCCAACTTTTTCTTCATTATGTTCGTTTTCGTGTTCATACAATCCTGGACCAATATTCCACATCTTTTTTTTCATTTTTTCGTACTTCTCAAAATCTTTCTTGGGACCCTGCACAAGTAGGAGCTACCTGCATCAGGCTGCCTTTACTTCTCAAAATCTTTCGTGACTCACCGGATTTTTGTTTGAAGTTGCATAGTTTTTAGTTTATTCCCATTCCAATTGCTTGTTTACGATAAAAGGGTTTCGTAATATTATTTCATTTTTATTTAGCCGGCAGTTGATGAAAAAGCGTTGATTAAATACTTTTCATAGCTAGCATTGTGTAAAATTTTGAATTAAGTGTCTTCCTATTCACTGCTTCATGCAATTATGCAAGATATTCTAACATTTTTTTTCTTAGAAACCATGTGGGTCTAGGGTGGCAGATAAGTGAGCACTTTGAGAACTGATATGTAGCAGTAGAATCATGGCCTCAACACTATCTACATCAAGATGGCTATATGCGGTGAACATTGTTTTCTCGGTTGCGTTATGTATGTTGACTTCTCTGTAAACTTGTTTATTCCACATATCTCATGTACACCAGTGTGCTTATCAAGGTCAAGGAGACCTCAAAGGAGGGGATTTTCGTTGATAAAAAAGCTAGAGATATATGGGAGGGAAGTGACCATTCTGCTAGACTAGTCGACTACTCCCTCCGTTTCATAATATAAGAGCGTTTTGTCAAAAAACGAGGATTGTTCTAGAAGTTGCAAGCCATGACCAACCCCTACCACTGGTCACCCTATCCACCAGTGTTATTTGGGAGTAGAAGAAGGTATTTAAGCCAAAATCAGATCTAGAGAAACAAAAGCCTTATTTGGGGAGCTCCGCAAGGTGGGGCGGAAGTCGTCAATGACAACCGGAGCAAGTCCAACAGAAGCGACAGAGATCAGCATCCACCAAGCGATTCACCAGAGGAAGTTGACGGTAAACATTTAACTGCTAAGAAACCTTACTAGACTTAGAGCATGGTTAATAGTATAGCCAGTTGTTGGCTATATGAAACCGCCATGTCATATATAGTCATCATTCATATTCACTCATACAATAGTATCGGCTATAAGGTTGGCTATTACATTAGAATTTTTTTCTATCTTATCTCTTTCTCTTTCTTCACATTAATTGTATTTGCCTAAGAGTATGCATATAGCTAGGCTCTTGCATAAGAGCCCACTCCCTTTATTTTTTTTACATCTTTCCTCCACATAGGCAAAAGTGCCATGTAAGTGCGCTATAACTTCTCTATTATACTTGCACTTATCGACAAAAGTGGCGCTGGTGGTTTAGCAATAGTGGGAAGATATATCTATAAGACCTACAAAAGTGTCGCGGGTGGTTTAGCAATAGTCTTGCTGTAAGAGCAAGTACAATAGCAGGTTTATAGCATGCTTACATGACAATTTTTTCTATGTAAAGAAGAGACACATGAAAAATTAAGGGGAGTGGGCTCTCATGCAAAAGTCTGGCTATACATGTGCTCCTAGCATATGCAATAATATGAAGAAAGAAACAGAGAGATGATGAGTAAAAGTACTCCCTCCGTTTTTATTTAATCCGTGTATTAGCTTTGGTTAAAGTCAACCTTTGCAAACTTTGACAAAGTTTATAAATAAAAATATTAATATATACAATAACAAATCAATATCATTAAATCACTGTTGAATGTACTTTCACATCATATATATTTGGTATGGTAAATGTTTATATTGTTTTCTATAAACTTGATTAAACTTTATGAAATTTGACTTCAGTTAAATCTAATATGCAGAGTAAATAAAAACGAAGGGAGTACTAATCTCATAGCCAACCTTATAGCTAATCTTGTTGTATGAGTGACTATAAATGATGACTATAGATAATATGGCAACATCATATAGCCAGCAGTTCGCTTTATTATTAACCATGCTCTAAATGCTAGCCCAAAAGCTAGGTAATTACTGGTCTCCCCGTGAACCAGAAAAATAACTATTTTGGCAATTCAGCAGTGGTCACTTCTACGGGATTTTAATACTAATACTCACTCCGACCAATTTTTTATATCTTAGATTTGTTTATATACGAATGTGTTAGATACCGGCACTAGATACATTTGTATCTAAACAGATTTCAGACAAATTTTTTGGGACCGAGGTAATGGAATGAAGTCAAATTAGATGCATTATTAGATTTACTACAATTTAGTGTTGCTTGTCACACCAATCTCACGATCACTTCTGTAAATTTTGCATCTTCCCATCACGTAACATGTATTTGAGGCCAAAGTGCCAGACTTGGTCCACCCTTCTGGAGAAATGTCGCCAGTTCAAGATGCCGCGACCCATTCCACGCTGAATGATGTCTCCAGTTCAATACATCCCAGGCATGACCAGGTGTGCTGTGCTGCAAATCGAAGTTGGCCTTGGCTTCTTCATTGATTCAACTAGCAAGCATATATGCGCGCCTGTTGCCTATAAATTCATCGCCAACTCGTTCTTCTTCGTCCATCCTTCCATCATCGATCTCCCATTACTTTGTCCATCTCATCGAACCATGGCCACCAACCCGCGCTTCGTGGCGTCATTCGACGTGGAGAGCAGCGACAAGTACACCAGCTTCATCGCCGGCATCCGCAGCAGGCTGGCCAACACGAAGCACTACTCCCACAACGTCCCCGTGCTGCCGCCGGCGGACCCGCCCGGCACCCCGCCGCGCCGGTGGTTCCACGTGGTGCTCAGGACGCGGACCAGCACGCTCACGCTCGCCATCCGGGCCGACAACCTCTACCTGGAGGGCTTCCGGAGCAGCAACGGCGCGTGGTGGGAGCTCACCCCCCGCATCATCGCGGGCGCCACCCACCTGGGCTTCGGCGGCACCTACCGCGACCTCCTCGGCGACACGGACAAGCTGGCCGGCGTCGCGCTCGGCCCGCAGCAGATGGCCGAGGCCGTGAACGCGCTCGCCGGGCGCACCGCGGCCGACGCCGGCTCGGGCGCCAAGCAGCAGCAGGCGAGGGAGGCCGTGGTGGCGCTGCTGCTCATGGTGAACGAGGCCGCGCGGTTCCAGACCGTCTCGGGGTTCGTGGCCGGCCTGATGCACCCGAGGGCGGCGAAGAACAAAGGGGCCATCACCGGGGAGATGAAGGCGCAGGTAAACGGGTGGCAGGACCTCTCCGCGGCGCTGCTCAAGACGGATAAATATGAAGAAGAGAAGCCTAATAAACAAGACAAGAAGAAGCCGGAGAAAAAGGGCCCGGAAACGTTCCCGGCGTTTGACAAGATGGGGGTGAAGACGGCGGACCAGGCCGCCGCCACGCTGGGGATCCTGCTGTTCGTCGCCGTGGAGGGCGGGATGGCCAGGGACAAGGCGCTGCAGCTGTTTCGTGGGACTCCAAATTACTAGTAGCTTGGTGTGTACGTGGATTGATTGATGCTTCAGGCCAGGGACAAGGCGCTGCAGCTGTTTGTGTCTGCGTTTATTTTTCCCTCTCCATTTTCGTTTTTTTTTACCTTTTTTCATATAAGCTGTACGTTTTTCGTATATAGCAGGAGAATTTATTATAAACGTTTATCATTTTTGAAATACATGTTTAACATTTTTTAAAATATAATTTTTCAGATCTCCTTTTTTCATAGAGATTGTACTGTTTTTATACAATAGGAACATTCTTTTATAAAAATTTAACATCTTTTTACTTATTTTCCGTTTTTCTATGTTTTTATTTATGGTTTTCCTTGGTTTCCATTCCTTTTTCTTTTTCTTTTCCTTTTCCTTTTTCTTTTTCTTTTTATTTTCTTTCTTTCGCAATTTTCACTGTTTTCACTCTTTTTCATTGGAGATTTTGAATTTTTTTTCCTTTGTTTTACTTTGGTTTCGTTGGTTACCTTCCCGGGTTTCTTCTTTTTTTTTCTTTCGTTTTCTTCGCTTTTCATTTGTTTCTTTGTTGGTTTTCCTAATTTTATCAACACATGTCTACTTTTTTTCATTACATAATGTACATGTTTAATTACACATGAAAATTTTAAGATACACATTGAACATTTTACAAATATACGATGTACTTTTTCAAATACATGTTTTGAACACCTTTTTGAATACATGACTAAAAATTTTGAAATACATGTTGACCAATATTTTAATGGAAATAAACATTATTCCCACAGAATGTTCATTTTTTGTATGCATCATGAACATTTTTATATAAACATTTAACATTTGATAAATACATAATTAACATTTATAAAAATATATGTCTTGATATATTTTGATGACTAACTTTTTCACACAGATTGTATATTTTTGTGTGTACATATAAACATATTAGTTATACTCTTTTCAAGTACATGATTAACAATTTTTAGAATGTATTTTTCATGTATACATTTTTTATACATATGAAATTTTTTTGTACACATTTAAAACTTTAAAATACATGCTTGACACTTTTTAAGTTGAGTTAACCAAGTTTTTATAATAATTAGCATTCTTTAAATGAACCTTTTTTAAATAATAATTGGATATAATCTTGTAAAATGTATGGATTTACAATAAAGAAAAAATAAATGAAAAAATTAGCGTGATGTCATCACAATGTCAGCATGATGAACATGCTTCGTTACTGGTTCAGCCCATCACCGGCTCTTGTTCGGTATGCTCGAGCGAGGGTGGCTACCAGAATGCATTTAGGGAAGCATAGTTGTGCCCATCTAACCAGACCACCCAAATCGTCCTCGTATGTCCGCCATACCCGCAAACCCCCAAATCGAGCCAATATGTGGGAAGAAAAGAAAAATCCAATGTGAGGCTCGTTGGAGCAGATTGTTGACCTGATACACATTAGGGCATGTACAATGGTTGATAAGATAGTCTTATCTTAAGTTCTGCATGTAATTTAGAGATGACAAAAAAATGTTTATAATGGGTCATCTCTTAGCCTTATCTTCAATAACTAACAATTCCTAAAAATATGATGAGACATATAGTGCTAAGAGATCATCTCTTGTCTTATCTTAAATAAGAAAAGACAAGCCTTCTCTTATGAGTTCTCTCTCCTCCACTTCGTCATTTATTCTACGTGGCACTTCTAAGATAGCACCATTGTACATGCCTTGCGAGCGAGGCGAGTGCTGTGTGTGTAGGCTCATTTTTAGCGTAGGTACTAGGTAGTACACTGCCACAACTTGACTTGGGAACCTTATAGAACCGGTCTTTCATTAATTGTTTTTTCTGGTTTTTCTTTTCCTGGCTCTAATTTTTTGTTTTATTTCATTCGCCTTTTTCTGTTTCTCTTCTGGTTATTAGTTTTTTTACCTTTTTATGCTTCTTTTATCTTTATCTTTTCTTCTTTATTTAAAAAATCATGATTTCATAAAAATGTTCACAATTTTCAGATATGTTTATAAATTTGTGAAATGTTCGCACTTTAAAATTTCGTCTGGACTTTCAAAAAATGTATCCATTTTAGAAAAGTATAGATCAAAAGAATGTTTCCTTTTTGCCATGTTCTGAGCAGAGTTTCAAAAAAATGTTACCATCTTCAAAAATTGTTTGGGTTTTTAAAAGTTGTGCATGTATATTGAAAGTTATTCGTTCTCTCAAATAAATGTTTATGTTTTTAAAAAAGTTTCAAATTTATCAAAAAAACGTATTTATAAAGTAGTTCAGGATTTGAAAAAAAAATCATGTTTAGAAAAAGTGTTGAACATGTTTGAAATTTTGATAAAATGTTCAGAATTACCAAAGTTCTTGAAATGGCCAACCTATGCTTCAAAGTTCTTATGTTCCTTCCTCTTAACCCTGAAGATGATCCATTTGAGCTCTTCTTTAAAGTTTTTCTTGCAAGCATAAAGATCGGGAGTTGTGCCTTTGAAAATATAATCATGCTTGGTTGTATAGATGGCCCATGAGGCAAGAACAGCGATTTCAAGTGCAAATGGAATTGCTAGAAGTTTCTTGATGTGAGCAACTTCATCTTGAATCCATGAGTGGGTAGGAGTCCGGGTTGGACATTTGTAAGACCAGCACATTTATGCAAAAGGACAGTGCAGAAATAAATGATCCCTTATTTCAAGCACCTGCATATCACACGTGACACGTGACACAAGTGTAGTCCTTAATGAGGAAATTCTTTCTTTTGAAGCATGGCCCTGGTATTCAGCATGTCGTACTTAAACCAGATGAACATTTTGTGTTTTAGCTGACAACAAGTTTTCCATATCCATCTAAGGACTGGAAGGACCTCATGATTTGGAGTGAGCAACTGATATGCTAATTGTTCGGACGTAGTTTGCCATTCAATATGAACTTCAGTTGGGCCGCGGATGCATCCGCGTGTTTGTTTTCCCATAAACCTAAAGCAACCCAAGGGCTTTGCGGGAGTCCGTACCGTTGCCACGTAGGACACGACACCCCCGGCCCACCCAAAAAAGGTGGAGCCCGTGCAGTTAGAGCGATCTGCACCGTCTTCACGCCAAAACCCCACTTTCTCCATGCTCCCTGCTCTGATCGTCGTCGTCCTCCACCCCAGTTGGCGCACTTTTTGCTTCAGTCGCCACATGGACCCGTACGAAGAACTGTCGGACCGGCGGAGATGGAGAATCTAGAGAAGGTGGTCGCAAGCAAGATGAACTCAGTGACACAACAAGCCCGTCGCCTGAAAGTGAAGGGAAAGGATGGGGCGGTGGGCGGGGTTGGAGACGGGGAGCAGGACTCAGGCAGGGCCGGACACGAGGGGGGTCGTCGCTGTTGTCGTCCATCTACAGGCCACCCTGGCCGCATCAATATAAGCCGCCCTATTTCTACACCGCGAAGCAGCTCGACCGGCAGGGGCAGTCCCCGGCATCCGCCGTCGAGTGCGTGTCATATAACGTCGACGTTGACACAACATCACGCCAGTTCCCGACTCGGCATCGCCTCAGCTTGTCTGGCCGGGGACACCGGGCATGGAGCAGCTCAGTGCCTCAACTGAGCGAGACGATGTATGACGATGCAGGCAAGGAGCCGATCAATGACAAAGGCGAAGGCTACTTCGAGGATGGACAAGTGGATGACTCGGAGCCAGTAGGCTGGTTCTTTTGTAATCTAGCGCGTGTATAAATTATAAACATCCAACTCTTCTTGGTTTGTGACCGGGTGTTATAAACACCACACTGTAATTTGCTCGCATTGTTATGCATTTGAAATGAAATTGACTGGACTTGACGGATGTTTAGGGGATGCGGTTGGATGTCCAGCTTCCGTAGGCGTGTCTGTGGACCAGCCCGCAGACAAACATTGTGTATGGTTTAGTGGTCCAAGTTGAAGATGCCCTAATATATTGTTTCAAAGTAAAATATATAAGACGATAGATTCCCAAAACGTTAAACCCATGTTTCCTGTAAACAGTAACCCCATGTTCCCTGTAAACCCAATTTATAATATGGTGGTTTTCTGCAATTAACTCCGACCTTTTGGGTCGGATTGTTTTGACTAATCAATGACCGGGCCGTCCGCCCGGGTGTTTAGAGGGGGTTTGGGGAGCCCGCGTGTAGATGCTCTAATGGTGTTTTGAAGTATAAGACAATAGATTCACAAGGATAGCATGGCAGGGTTATGTCCTCTTCTTACCAAAGTACCATGCATGCATGCTTACTTGTTAGCTAATGACGTGACTGCATCGGCGATTGTATATCGATTAGCGCCTCTGATACCTACTTTTGGGCCAGACAGCAGTCGGCCCCGCGCCTGCATTGTTTTCCATGTGCAAACGACGGGCGCACGCTCGGTCCGTGGTCACGTGCACGCACGCCAATGCCTGCTCGGCTCCTCCTGCTGCCCGCTGACACACGCAACGGCTCGATCTATCCATCGATAACCCTTCCCTGGCCGACCGGCGACGGGCGATGGGCCTCCTCGTGCGCGCGCGCGTGGTGTGTCTTGCCTGCCATGCCGTTGCCCGGCGTGTCCCCGGCCCCCAACGGCATCATCTGGACCGGGCCGCGCGATCGCCGGACCGAGCCACCGCGGTGCGGATGCGGAATCCGTGATGCCGACGCGCGCCCACTGTGGCTGCACCTGCACCAGGGTTTAAACTTTAAAGCGATCGGAAGGCGGGTAAACCAAAACTTGGAAGGAGAACCCGATTCTGCTTCTGGATCATGGATCATGGACCGCGCCGCCACCGCCACCGCCACCGCAGGAGAAAGGGGAATCGCGATTCTTCTTCTTCTTCTTCTTCTTCTTCTTCTTTGGATCGACGACGTTGCCCTCCTCCGCTCCGGCCGGCTGCATGATTTCCAGTTCCTTCGTTTCCAACAAGACGTAGCTATCCAAGCAACGACGGCAGGGTGAAAAGAGCCCGTACGTTCTGCCTGAGCTTTTTCTCTCCGCCACTATTCCCAAAAGAGTTCCCCGTTCTTGAATATCCGGTCGCAGTTTCCCACTGCCACTCTTCATTTTCAGCGTTAAGAAAACGAAACGTGTCGATGCACGGACACCCAGTGGTTGTCTTTGTTGGTGCAATCAAGATTCCAGTTTCGTGAGAGACATGTTCATCAAGGCAATCAGCCAATTAACCCTCAAAAATAAAGGCAATCAGCCAATCATACACGCGCGCGAGCAGACACACACACAGGAGGACCATTCGTCCCAACATTTTCCTTTTTGGATCTACGAGCATTAACCCCTTGAATTATTCCTGACCGTGATGTTATAGCAACGTTCCCTCCCTTCCTAATTATTTCCCCTGAAAAGAAAAGACGGAATACCTGCACACTTTCTGAACTGTTCATGAAAGAACAAGACAGACGTAGTATCTTTATGCAATTATTATATAAATGAAAGATAGCAAATCAAATGAGGTTCTGATCAAGCAGTAGTACGTATAATCTGCACCCGTTTGGCAGTGCAGCCTCATCTCACTTTCGATGGGAATTACCACAACGGAGCAAGTCATTTAAACGCATTATTGGGTCAATAATTCGGTGCTGCTCGTTACATCAGTCTCAAGCTCTCTCAACCGCCGTATTAACTCCTCGATGGCGGTACGGCATTCCGTGGTGGAAATGCGGACGCCACTGCTGCATGCAGAGAGAAGCAGTACGACTGAAGCTTGTGACCCATTTTCTGAAGCTTGTGAGCCATGAACAGGGCAATCGTGGCCGAAAGCCTGAGCCACGCCCACGACTTTCTCACCGCGCAATAAAACTCCGGAGCAGAGCTACTCTACCATGTGAGGAGCTCAGGAGCAGCGTGGCAGGGCCTCCTATAAAAGTGTTTCCCCTTGCACCACCGCTGCACACTGCACTGCGCCACCACCGTATCCAAAATAGCTCAGCTCAGCGCTGCTCGCCACTGAACTCGGCTGGACTGGTGACACAGTTGTAGAGCACCAAGCCATGGCTCCCCTGCTCTTCAAGGACATGAGGAGCCTCTCGTGCTCGTCGCCGGCGTCCACCGCCATATGCCCTAGCCTGGAGCGCCAGCCCATCTTCCGCCCCCAGAAGGCCGGCGCCAGCCCGCTCTTCCAGGTCCCCGCCGAGCCCAGAGCCCACAGGCAGGACGGCAGGAAAGGGCAGCAGCAGCACCACCACCACCGGGCTGGCGTTGCCAATGGCGAGCTCGCCAGCCCGGCCGGGTCGACAAGGTTCCTGCTCAGCGGCTGTGCCGCCGTCGACGAGATCCAGGAGGTCGCCACGGTTGCGGCGGCGCCTCCGGCTGCTGCCCCGGGTGGTGATGTCAGAAGGGAGGAGCCGGCTGCTGCTGATGTGAAGAACACCAACACCAGCACGCAGGAGCAGGTGAGGATACTATGCAGTTCTGTTGTGAATCATTGCTGATTATTTGCCGTACTACTTGGGTTCTGAAGATTTGATCCCACTCGTCTTGATACCTCAATCAAAAGAAAAAGAGAAGAGAGAGGAATATACAGAGTAGGTAGAGATGGTGCAATCATCAGTAATCATATCAGTGTTAGACCCAGAGAGTGGTACTTAATTTTATTCGGCGATTTCATTTGGATATCTGAACTTTAAGCCAAAGATGCGGAAATACAATGATGACAAGTAGTACATGCAGTATCTTTTGTGTGGAATGATTGATTAATTTGTTGTACACGTATTCCAAAACAGATTGATGTGTGCGTATCCGTATGGATTCTAATCTACTTGCAGTTTGCTTCCAGAGCTGCATCTTTGCCTCGTTTGATTCAGAGTGTGGTTGCTCTGAAGCAATTAAGCTCTCTCCTAAATTGGTTTGCCGGTCGTCGTTGCAGGTGGTGGTGCTGAAGGTGTCCCTGCACTGCAAAGCGTGCGCCGGCAAGGTGAAGAAGCACCTCGCCAAGATGGAAGGTAAGTGAGCACCAAGAAACATCTCTGAAACTTTTTCTTCAGAGCACAGTAACCAAGCTGCGTCTGTTTCTGAAGGTGTTCGGACGTTCAGCATCGACTTCGCGGCCAAGAAGGTGACGGTGGTGGGCGACGTGACCCCGCTCGGCGTGCTTGCCAGCGTCTCCAAGGTCAAGAACGCGCAGATCTGGGCGGCGGCGCCGCCGCCGCAGCCCGCCATGGCCGCCTAGCTCGCCGACGAGACCAAGAAGAAGCCTAGGATTCCAACGGGTCCTGGCTCATGGTAGGTAGGGAGCTGTGTGTGTACTACGTGAGCGTGAGCAGCTCGGCACGGACGTCCGTACGCGCGTGGGGGTCACCCACCGGGGCACGCAGGCAGCCGCTGACGAGGGCCAGGCCGGCACGGTGGACCAGCGGCGAGCGGGCGCGCCACTGTGCGTGACACGCGTGCACATGCATGGCGTTCGTCGTGGGGCGCTCCCCAACGGGCAGAAGCTGCCGTGCTGTGGATCTGTGTTCGTGTTGGTGTTCGTCTCGTGATGTGTTTGTTTGGTTGTGTTCGGCGCGTGGTGTTTCTTCTCTTGTCATGAGACTCGGAGCGTGTGTATGGCTCTGTTCGTTTCATCTTCTCTGCTGTAATATATGAGCGTTTCATGTGCAGACGTGCTGCTTTACAAATTGTGGACTTGCGATCTCGAAGTGATGTTTGGCAAACACAACACACAACTTGGAGCTCTTTAGAGCAACTCTAACGCGCCGATTCATTTTGTCTGCACGCGTCCGTTTGTCTCACGGCGGATAGAAAAGTTGGCCCAACGCGCCGTCTTAAATGGACGCGCGTCCGTTTTTCGTCAGCCTACTGACCCATTCTCGGCCCAATTTTGAGCCTCATTTGCATCGATGCGAACACAAAACAGACGCGAGCGACGCCCGCCTACTCCTCCCCCCTGGCCCGCTAGTCGATGGCACATTAGCCATCCTCTCTCATTCCAACAGCAAACCCTCGCCCGCCTTCTTCTTCTTCGCCACCGCCGCCCATTTTCCGGCGCCTCTGCCAGCTGCCGGTGCCGCAACATCCCCCCTGCCCCCCACGCCGCCACCTCCCACGCCACCTCCACCGCCATCTTGTCGCCGGGGATCCGAAAGCTTCCCACCCCCACATCCCCGACACAACCGCAACCAAGAAGCCGCCCCGCCAGCTCCTTCATCCTGACACCGGCACGCTCGTCGGACACCGCCAGGGCAGCCAGTTGGTCCGAGGGCGTGACTCCCTTCACTGGTCGGCTCTTTCTCGATGCACGCAAACTGTTCGACAGTTTTGCCAAGGTACAAAATGGACTCCGCCGACGAGTTCTTTTTTTCACAATTTTCTTTGCACTCCGACGATTCCTCGTCCGATGATGAGGAGGAGATCTTGGCTGCCATGTTGGTCCATCACCAGCGATTGTTCCGTGACTTCATTCCGTGACAATATTCAAAAAATAGAAATAAACAACACATTGTCCTTTAAAAAATGTGGTTTGAATTTACTACATAAGTTTTGGCAAGGCATACGTATAAATTGCATGATCGAAATATTGTATCTTAATATTTACATGCGTATGTTCCATATCCTTAGTGTGGTAGAAAAATATAGTATTTTGTTTTCTTGACCGCCATCCTACAGGCCTGCTAGCGCCACCTCTAGTTCTTAGGGCCTGTTCTGATCTCCTCCCACTCTAAACTTCTGAAAAATTCGAATCGAAGCAGGGCCGAACGGAATAGCTTCTCGAAGCTGCAATCCAGGAAGCCACGATGGACTGCAGTTCATTTTTTTGAAGCGACCGATTCCCAGCTTCACGTATTTGTGAATCGGAAGCTGCAGTTATTTACGGCCGGATTGCCACCGCCAAGAAAAACGGTTCGCTCCTCACCTCCAACTCGCTCCATCCCGCAGAAACCCCCTCGCTCACAACTCCCCTTCCCCTCGTTCTCCTCTGCAACCCTAGCGCCGCCATTCCCGCCGCCACGTCCGGCAGCCCCCGTCGCCGGCCAAATCGCCCCCTGTGACTACAGATCCGGCCGCCCCAGTCTATTTCCCGCCGGATTCCATCTTCGCCGCCGTCCGATGCGCCTGCTGCAAGGAGCTGCGCCCCCATGTCTCAGAGGAGCTACACCCCAACGCCATTGACGCCCGAGCGACGCTCCCAAGCTAGGAGCTGCACCAGGACGACCACGCCCAGCCCGTTTCTCTCTTTTTTTGGCCTGTTTGCAGTTTGGCCCGAAATGGACTGCTTCCAGCCGGCCCAAGGTGGCAAGAAGCTGGGCTTCACCGCCCCAGTTGGGCTGCCAGCTCACCCAGGCGCTGGGGGGAAGCTGCCTCGCTCCAGAACAGTTTGCTGCACTCCACGGGAAGTGAGAAGTGAGGCTAGAAGCTGGATATGAGAAGTTTTTGAGAAGCTAGCAAGTCTCCGAACAGGCCCTTAGTCTCTGCCATACTTCGCTTCTGTCCTTCAGTGCTCTCGTGCAACATGGGCTTTATCCCTCACCCTCTCTGCTATCTCAAGTGGGTTGTCAGCATGTAGTTGTACGACCTCTATTGTTCCCTCCTACAATTCAATACTCCCTCCATTCCATAATGTAGGTGCTTCCTCTAACCCCATGTTTTAACTTTGACCGTAAATTTAACTACCAAGACCGATTGCGGCGGGAGCAAAAATTATATCAGTAAACTCGTATTCAAAAATAGTTTTCAATTATACAATTTTTTCTCCCGCCGCACTTGGTCTCGTTGGTTAAATTTATGGTCAAAGTTAGACCTCAGAAAGCGCGGGCACACTATATTTTGGAATGAAGGGGGTATTAGTAGGCATCATATACAAGGTTAACCTCTCTTCATGATCCAACAATTCTTCTCCTTTCACGGCTTCCTCCCAGATTTCGCTCAAAGATGAACAACAACTCTGACATTAGTTTTTTACCATTTTTTGTTGAGTAGTGATTGGATGTATAACAACATGAACATTTATGTGTTTGTTCTATTCTCTAGTCCAATTCTATATATTTTTTTTGTAAAAGTTTACGAAGTTTGACTTCTAAAAAAAGTTGTGGGCTATATTTTTGAACGAATAGAGTACAATACTTCATGTAAAAATGTCGCTAATAGACATTCGCCCACTGATGATCCACACATATAGGGGATCTATCGTAGTCCTTTCGATAAGTAAGAGTGTCGAACCCAACGAGAAGCGGAAGGAAATGACAAGCGGGTTTCAGCAAGGTATTCTCTGCAAGCATTGAAATTATCGGTAACAGATAGTTTTATGATAAGATAATTCGTAATGGGTAACAAGTAAATAAAGTAACTAAGGTGCAGCAAGGTGGCCCAATCCTTTTTGTAGCAAAGGACAAGTCTAAACGAACTCTTATATAAAGAAAAGTGCTCCCGAGGACACATGTGAATTGTTGTCAAGCTAGTTTTCATCATGCTCATATGATTCACGTTCGTTACTTTGATAATTTGATATGTGGGTGGATCGATGCTTGGGTGCTGCCCTTCCTTGGACAAGCCTCCCACTTATGATTAACCCCTCTCGCAAGTATCTGCAACTATGAAAGAAGTATTAAGGTAAACCTAATCATCCTAACAATAGCATGAAACATCTAGATCCAAATCAGCCCCTTACGAAGCAACACATAAACTAGGGTTTAAACTTCTGTCACTCTAACAACCCATCGTCTACTTATTACTTCCCAATGCCTTCCCCTAGACCCAAATAATGGTGAAATGTCATGTAGTCGGCGTTCACATAACACCAGTAGAGGAGAGACAACATACATCTCATCAAAATATCGAATGAATACCGAATTCACATGATTACTTATAACAAGACTTCTCCCATGTCCTCAGAAACAAACGTAACTACACACAAAGCATATTCATAATCATAATCAGAGGAGTATTAATTATCATTAAGGATCTGAAAATATAATCTTCCACCGGATAAACCAACTAGCATCAACTACAAGGAGTAATCAACATTACTAGCAACCCACAGGTATCAATCTGAGGTTTTGGGATAAAGATCGGATACAAGAGATGAACTAGGGTTTGAGAGGAGATGGTGCTGGTGAAGATGTTGATGGAGATTGACCCCCTCTCAATGAGAGGATCGATGGTGATGACGACGACGATGATTTCCCCCTCCCGGAGGGATGTTTCCCCGGCAGAACAGCTCTGCCGGAGCCCTAGATTGCTTCTACCCAGGTTCTGCCTCGAGACGGTGGCACTTTGTCCCAAAAGCTTCCTCTTGATTTTTTTCCAGGTCAGAACACACCATATAGCCAAAGATGGGCACCGGAGGCCTTCCAGGGGGCCCACAAGGTCGGGGGGCGCGCCTAGGGGGGTAGGACGCGCCCTCCACCCTTGTGGCTGGCTGGTGGCCCCGCTCTAGTACTTTCTTCACCCAATATTTTTTATATATTCCAAAAAAAGTTCCGTGAAATTTCGGAACTTTTGGAGTTGTGCAGAATAGGTCTCTATTATTTGCTCCTTTTCCATTCCAGAAATCCAGCTGCCTGCATTCTCCCTCTTCATGTAAACCTTATAAAATAAGAGAGAATAGGTATAAGTATTGTGATACAATGTGTAATAACAACCCATAATGCAATAAATATTATTATAAAAGCATGATGCAAAATGTACACCCCCCTTATAAGAAATTTGTATTGCATTGTATTTTAACTAGAGATGATACCCAGTGCGCTGTGGCGGAACACTACTGATCTGGTTGCAATATATTGTTTTCATGATATTTCGTTGTCTTAAATTTGAATATGAGAGTAAGGACTAAAAATACATATGATTTATTATATTCTATTATTATATAGTTATACATATATATTTATTAAGTAGTACTCCCTATGTTTGTTTTTATAAGACGTTCAGACAACTTGCTTTGTGTTGTTTTAAATAGTGTCTGAAAGTCTAAAACGTCTTATAAAAATAAACAGAGGTAGTACTTGTCATGCATGTTGAGAGAAGTAAAAGTAGCGGGGTTGAAAGTGGGATGTGTGCATGTTGATATGATTTATTATATTCTATTATTATATAGTTATACATATATATTTATTAAGTAGTACTCCCTATGTTTGTTTTTATAAGACGTTCAGACAACTTGCTTTGTGTTGTTTTAAATAGTGTCTGAAAGTCTAAAACGTCTTATAAAAATAAACAGAGGTAGTACTTGTCATGCATGTTGAGAGAAGTAAAAGTAGCGGGGTTGAAAGTGGGATGTGTGCATGTTGAGAGAATTAGTATAGGTAGCATTTTCATGCATGCATTCGAAGATAAATAAAAATAATGGAGTTGATGAGATGGCATGTGTGCATCCTAACATAAATATAAGTAGTGAAGATCAACTACTTAAGTATATAGGATAATACACCGGTGGAGGGGTCAAACGGGAAAGTTGTGAATTTAGTTAAACGAAAGCTGAAAGTTTTGAGTTCTTTTCTGTTGGAGCCGACTGAGACCTAGAAGTTGTCCTGGATGCCAAAAGAACTAGTCCTAAAATTCAAAATGCATCATTGTCAAAAGAAAAAAAAAACAACCAGAGCGTGGGCGTGATACTGATTGTCAGTTTCGAAAGGGGGTAAAAGCATCTCTAACAACCCCGTGAAATACTCCTAGTGACCACCTATTGGGGGGGGGGCTTTCTAAAAAAACTTCCCTAATAACCACTTAATGGGGCTCCCCAACAAGGCTCATGAACATGATCTCGCATTCTTGCTCTATCTTCTTCGAATTCACTTCCTGCGCAAGGACTATCAATTTCTCTTCTTCAATTGTCGCCTCCAACCACCTTGACTCCGCCTCCAACCACCTTGACTCCTTCTCTTGTTTTTTCTTCATCTCCAACTCTTTTTTGTTGCTATTATCTCTTTGACTGCCGTCTTGAGCACAACTGCATCTCCTGGTTTCTTTTGCTTATCTTTCTCACCTCTCCTTGATGGCATGTTGACTTTGGTAGTCGCCATTGAGTTGGGAGTAGAATACACTTCATCAACGTCATCAACGGCATCACCATTATTGTCCACTTCTAGAGTTGATGATGGTTTAGCCTTCTTCTTAAGTTGGAATCTCTCATTGTTCCATCTTTCCACTTCTCGTTGTATTGGAGCAATACCCAACAATGGATCATGACAAAATGACTAGCCTTTTGGATGCCTATGTTTGTAAAACTCATTCATGTAGTTGAGCTATCAAGTTAAACAAATCAGTAGCAAGTTTGATTCAAACATTTCACAGGATATTTTTGCAAAGGAACAAAGTAAGAACAAAACTACTCACCAACATGTCCTCTGTCATTCCACTAGGCTTGGGACACTCCACCTGGGCCACACAACCTTACCATATATCACAACATACCAGAATTGCGCTCCCCATGTGACTGGGTGAATTCAGTGACCGGTCGGAGGAAACCGACACACTGCGATAAATTGCTCTACCATGCGCTTCCAATAAGTCTTCATCATTTTAATCGAACTCTACTATGTGGTCTATGCTCACACTCTCTCATGACATGACCAATGCAGTATCCTCCTGCGTGGAGTAGTTGTTCGACCTTGCCCATTTTTTCAGTTCTGTTGGGGCAACCTCAACGACGACATCATCAATGTCATCATGCGGAGTGGACAAAGAAATATCATCTATGCCTACCGATTCGTACATCAAGTTGAGATACGATTGTGGGATACATGTAGAAGTTTGCATCAAAGTTTATGCATATAGCCACAACAAAACATAAATGAAAAAATATACCTTCCTTGTGCTGTCTCGAACAGCTTGTTCGTGTTGTCCATGTCGAAGTCACCGGCGGCTTCGAACAAGGTGGGGAAGACCAGGTGCTCACGTTGCATGTATTGTGGAGAGTATTGGGAGAGAGCCAGCCAACTCCTCTTCTATACAGGGGAAGTTGGGCTCTTTTTTGCTATCACCCAAAAATTATTGGAAAAATGGGGCGTGTCCAATTCCTTCAACAGTAACACACCATGTTTTGGAAAAAAAAAAGACAGTAACACACCACACTTATGCCATGGACAAAATATCAACACACACGCAAGCTATTTTAAAAGGCAACAACGCATATCAATCAGTACATACACTCACTTATTGGTATTCCCTTCGTGAAGAAATATAAAAACATTTAGGTACAAACGTAAGGATAAGCCCAGGTAGCTAGCCAATCCTGGGAGCTTTCGTGACCTTGTCGTTGGAGTCGACGAACACCCTGACTCGGCCGGTGTTGTAATCCATGGTGACGAAGGAGTCGGCCGGAACGACGTGGACGCTGGCGTCCGGCTTGTGCTCTATGATCTTCTTCTTGGCCTCCTCCGACGACAGGCCCACCACCTCCGGCCACGAATTCTTCTCGGCGCCGACGCCGGCCGTCGCTCCCCCCGATTCCATTGCCTATCTGCAATACAAGAGAACCGGTCATGAGTTACGAACGCTTAAGAGGGACACAGAACGATGGGGGAAGCTGAGATTGCTAACCTGTTAGGCTTGAGTGCTTGACTAGTGAGTGTGCGTATGGTAGATTGGTGGATGCCGATGGTGCGTGTGTGGTTGTGCCTTGCGGTGTTAGTATTTGTAGGCCTGTGGCTGATGCGTTGGAGAAGAGGACGAGGACGCAGGTTCTGTTTTCTTAATTTTTGGTAGCTCCGATGGGGCATTGGAGGCAACGGTCTCGACAGTCAACAGATGGCAGCTCGGTGTAGTTTGTCTTCGAAAGTTCAGTGCAACACAAGAAGACCGAATTAATTAAGCTACCGTTTGGCCGGCTGCCGGCTGGCCACTCAAGACTGTTAGAGCATCTCTAACCGGATCCTTACTCCATCCCATATGTTTGGGCTAATAAGTTCAAATTCAAACACTTTTCATATAAAAAAAAGATATCCATTCGGAATCCCAAATCTAGCTCATATGTTTGAGCTGTCTGGCACCCGTCAAACATGGCCCATACGTGGGGCAGATTTTGGGTTGTTTGGACGTGTCCATCATATCAGATTGACAGGGCTGGCCCACCTCAAATCAGTTAAAATTGACCAAATCAACCAAATTGACAGCCCTCTCCCTCATGTCCGCCCTCCCTTTCTCGCATCCACGTTGTCGCCCTTGCTCTGTGTCAGCACTGCCGATCTCCTCCTCCATCCCAGCCATTGACGCCTACTCCGCCATCTGCCCGTCCCATGAAGAATGGCTCCACGGAGCCCGTCGGGGTCACTATTGTTGTGAACAAGGTGGGGACCATTGCCCGAACGAAGTGGTGCACCCGTGAGAAGAGAAGGAAGCTTATGAGAAGGCGGAAAGGAAGTCGTCCAGATGGAGTTAGCAGGGTCAGCTCCGACACCCTCCGCCACGCCCATGCTCAACGCCGTTCCGCCTTCGCATTGGGGGGGGCATCCTAGATCACTTCACACTGGTACAAGAGGACGCCTCCCCCGAGTTGGAGTATGAGTCGCCGCAATTCTAATGTCCGCGGACAACGTCAGACATGTGCACCGACTGTTCGACCAAAGTCCGAACCCAAATTTGCATGTTTTTCTTGCCCCATATGCATTTTAGGATGATAGTTTCATTGTGATGCATCTTTATGACTCATTGCTAGTGGACATGATAAATGATGATCAAGAACCTCCAACTTATAAAACGGGTGATACCAATTCCCCTTTTGTATGATGTTGGGAAATAATTGGTGACGGAGCTAAATCCGGCAGATCTCAGGTAGGGGGGGGGGGGCTAAATAAGAGTCTAGAGACTATAGTAACGAGGACACAAGTTTTTACCCATGCTCGGGCTCTCTTCCGAGAGAAAACCTTATGTCTTGCTTGAGTTTTATTACTTTTGGATGGAGAACAAAGTACAAATGATCTACCCCGAGATTGTTGTGTATCTCACGAGCCCTACCCCTCGGTTTGTACCATCTAGGGTTACCTCCAAGTTGGCTAATTACAAAGAGAACAAGCTGTATTTAATCCCTAACATCTTGGAGTATACAACAAGTCTTCGGGGAACCTTCCTTTCATATGCCATGGGCTACTTGTCATGTCCATTGGTGAACCGACATAGGGGTCCTCAACCCGGCCCACCAGGTCGGGAGATGATGTGATGAGAGACCCCCAGTTCGAGAAACCATCAATTGCCTCTGAACCGGTCTCAAGTTTGGATGCACCTCGGTTTCTCTGAGTTTTTCTTCTTCTTTGATCATCGATCTTGAAACTGGTTCAATGAATCCATCTTTCGAAGCCAAGCCTTGGTTATCGGATTAGATCTGAGGCGCTCAGAGCCATCAAGGTCGCTGACGGGTATCTTGTCATTTGGCATTGCACCATAAGTTAGAAATTCTCTGGCGCGGTCCTTCCTTAACCACGAAGTATTCCCGTGCCCAGGTCACATAATGCCCTGATCTGGCTCTGATAGCACAGGCCTGCCTCGTCCATGGTCCCACTTGACCGTGCGGCGCTCTTGACCTGACGATCAACATGACGTGCAAACATGGGCCGAGGGCCCACCATTGTCCCGTCCTATCAAAAAAGAGATCATGTATATCGATACACACGACGACCAACCTCCGCCCCTTGATCTTTGCACGCAATTAACATAAAAATCATGGGGAATGGTGGCATCGGTGGACATGGTGCCGCCCTCTAGCCAGTGTCAGGCGGTGATGAAGCCTTCCTCTTCTTTATTCCTTGTCTTGGCCCTTCTTCTATGGTGGAAATGGTCTTGCCGTAGAAATGGAGGTGTGAATGCTTGGATTGATTCGAGATTTCCGGTAGCTAGGGTTGGATGCGTATATATAGGCAACCTCCACTGATCTCCTTCGTAGATCCAACACGTACCCCTCATCAAAGGGTTGTAGAGGAGTCCAATCCTCTCCCAATACCTTCCTTGGTTGCCAAGGAACTCGTAGGAACAAACCGAGATGAAATTGGTGATGAATTGCAGAAGTTATGGATAATTTTGCAGCCCTGGGAGGCTGGTACGAGTGTTGGTACAACCTGGCATGACCATATCACATGTTATTTTCTCTGTTGGAGTCTATGCGAAGTGTTAAGTAATTTGGACACCATTTCTTCATACAAACTCTGATTTGAGTGTCCTTGGGCTCGTTGGAATCATGGGAACGAGTCTAATAGTCTCCAGGTATTGGATCATCAATATGAGGTATCTAGAAAAGATATTTTTTTATCAAACATTTCAAAGGGTCTAAATCTGGTGATCGGAACTTCACCGGTTTGGCTCCAACTTGGACCTTTTCAATGTGGATTTTATTAATAGAAATAGGCTCTAAAAGTGAGGCCAAAATCTATTCATCTCGATGTGGCCACCGGTCTTCAAGTCAATGCAACTATTATATTTCTTCCTAACGTTCTCCCTCATGATCACCATTTTTCACCTCTAGTAAATGCCTGCCCCTGGCCAACAGTCATGGCTATCATTGCAGCACACATAATGCAAAGAGGATTTGTGGGTACCTCGAAATGCTGACATTGTATTATCTATTCAAGGAACTTTAGTGGAGAGGGCTGAGGGGAACTTGGGACATTTCAACCGCAGTGATGGGAGATGGGGGTACTCTTTTACAGGTTGTGCTAGCTATGGGCATAGTTCACTGGGGGAATACAAGGGCATGCAGGTGGAATAGGATGACGGGAGACAAAAAATCTACAGGCGTGTATGGAGAAAAAATGGCAATCTCACCCCTCTTTTACTCGCTCACCTCGAGCGGGAGGGCAATTCCAGGTCTCAGCTCTCAACATCGGCAGTGGCGGAGACTTCCCTCTATAAGCCGCTTGTTCCCTTTGTCTTTGTCTTTGTTTTGTCTGCCTCGCCTCCGGCATGGGTTGGTCGTCGTTGTCTTCCATGATGTTAACCAGAATACAACCACCCTCATGCCTCCACTATTAGGTTGTTAGGTGTATGGTCAATCTATCCCTTACTTACCGAAATGTCAATTTCACAAGGACGAACCAACGAAGGTGCTTGTTCAGGATTCAACACTCATAGTTGTGATTCAATCCTAGGTCATGTTGGTCCATAAGTGAGCGGTTCCCGCAATTCTAAGCATGTGGTCAGATATGGTCCAATGTTAGACCGAGATATTGAGAGGATGGGCAATATGAACTACATCTACAATTGTAACGATGCTTCAAATGAGAAAAGAAACATTTCCCAAGCTTTTGAAGAGGTTCATGGGGAAGTGGTTGCTACAAGATAGCATCCACACCTCTGTGGAAGAGAAAGTAACAATGTTGCTTCATGTTGTAGGTCATAACCGAAGGTTCATATTGATTCACAATACATTGAAGAGATCCATTGATACAATTTCATGGTATTTTAGGCAAGTGTTGTATATGATTGGAGAGCTCAGGGGAGAGATGATCAGGGCACCTACTTGTCAAACTCCTTCGAAGATACACATGAGCTATAGATGGTATCCACATTTTTTGATGCGATCTATACTAACCGTTAGTTCATGCCATGACATGTTTGTATTGTTGTGATCCATAACAGTTTTTTTACTGGAAACTGTGAGGCAACAGCCCCACAATATTTTATTAAAGCTCAACCACCAAAATACAAGAGGTTCTGGGAAAAATAAACTAGAGTAGGAAAACTACTTGCCTATTTACCTATGTACATATTTACAGGTAAATATACATAAATACATAGAGCCAGCTAAGGCAAAGAATTAATCCAGTGCAACAGCAAAGGTTTGAGACTAGGCTTGAATTTGTGGGACAACAAAGTAACAACATGGATGAAGTTCCTCCTCCATGCTACAAAAGTGGGCCTTTCTTGTCTGAAGATTCTGCCATTTCTGAGCAGCCATACATTCCATGCTGCTAGATAAACTACATCCTTGAAGAAAGGTTGCCCAAAACTCTTCCTTGCAGCAATTAAACACTGAGTTGGGGACAAACCAGCTAACCACTAAATGTGCAAGTAGTTCTAGACTCTTGTGCTAAATTGACATGTGAAGAAAAGGTGGTTTCTGTCCTCATGAGCATGAACATAGCATAATGGACAAGTGTTGTCCTCCTGAGGTGATCGCCAGTGCCTCCTGACCAGCAAGTCTCTGGTATTGAGTCTGTCATTTAGCATTAGCCACGCAAACACCTTTATCTTCATGGTGGCCCTACTTTCCCAAATTCATTTGGCTGGTCTGTCAGTGGGTAGATGAGCGTGCATCACTGTATAATAACTCTTGGCTGAAAAGGTCCCTTTGCCTGGTGTCCAGGACCAAGAATCATTTATTATTTCATCAGCATTCAGGTCTAGCAGACCAGCCTGGACAATGAGCATCACAGCCATTGCTTCTGGGGACAAGGGGAGATGGAAAAGCTCAGACATATCAGATGTGTTAATAACATCTCTTACAGACACCTTATCATCAATGGCAAAAGAGAACAGCCTAGGAAACCTCTCTTTGAGTGGAACCGAAGATCCCAAAAGACCCAAGCATCAAACCAAAAAAGAACAGAGTCCCCCATGTTTATGATGACCACAGAGTATAGTCTGAAAACTTCATCGAGTTTAAGGATATCTCTCCACCAATAGGGACCACATGGAACTGTGCCATGAGGAACAACACCATCATAGTATGTATTCCAGATAAGAGAGACCCAAGGGATGTCAGCTTTGTTATATAACTTGGAAAGGTGCTTGGAAAGGAGGGCTCTGTTCTGGATGGTAAGATTTACTATCCCCATGCCACCTTTGTCTTTGGGCCTGCAAACAAGAGGCCAAGCTGCAAGTGACTGCCTAGGAGTGTTAGAATTGCCTCTCCATAAGCATTGCCTCATAATCCTTTCAATTTGCTTTATAATACCAGCTGGCAGGCTTAAGCTGCAGAGAAAATAGATGGGCAAAGAGGACAAGACTGATTGAAGCAATTGCAATCTGGCTCCTTGGTTTAGAAGGCTTGAGCTAGCAGATAACCTTCTTTCAACTCTATCAACCACAGGAAGTAAATCTTGAATCCTAGGTTTAGTTGTACCCACAGGGAGTCCAAGGTAGGTGAAGGGGAGGGTTCCAACCTGACAGCCAAAAACAGCAGCTAATCTAGCAGTTTTTGCCTCATCCACATTAATAGGCAATATGCATGATTTATGAAAGTTTACTCTGAGACCTGTGGAGGCATGAAAATCTTGAAGCATTTCCTTGAGAGCTAGAAGTTGTGAGTCCACAGCAGGCACAATGAGGAGAGTGTCATCAGCATATTGCACTATAGGAAAATCAGGGTCATGAGTTTCAATAGGCAGAGAAATCTCTCCATTTCTGAGCATATTATTTACCAAAGTTTGTAGTAGATCATCTGCAAGAACAAACAAGAGGGGTGATAGAGGGTCACCCTGCCTTATTCCCCTTTTGCAAATAAATTGTTTTCCAGGCACTCCATTCAAAATGACAGAAGAAGTCCCAGAGGATAAAAGCTCTTTAATCCAACCAATTCATTTGTTGTCAAAACCCTTGTGGTGCAGGAGCTTTAGATTAGGTCATGCTCAACAGTATCAAAAGCCTTTGCAAAATCTAACTTAAGAATCAAGATGGGCTTCTTGGATTTGTGACATTGATGAATATATTCCATAGTCCAAGCAATGCAATCCTGAACAGACCTGCACTTAAGGAACGCATATTGGTTTTTATGAATGCATTTTAGAATCACCTTTTGCAATCTATTAGCCAAGAGCTTTGTCAGAAACTTTAGACAAGTATTTGTCAAGGAAATAGGTCTGAAATCATTAGGACCCTCAGATGATAGCTTTTTAGGAATTAGAGTGATTAAAGACCCATTGATGCTGCTAATAGTGACTTTTCCATCATAAAAGTCCTGGAATAACTACAAAAAATCCTCCTTAATGATGTGCCAGCATCGTTTGACAAACAAACTAGTAAAACCATCAGGGCCAGGGGCCCTATCTGTGGGCAGAGACTTAAGCACCTCATTTATTTCCTCCTTAGTAAATGGATCAGACAAATTATCAAGACCATCCACTATGTCAATCAAGGAAGCTAGATCAAACTTCATGTCAGTCCCCTCAAAGACTCCCATTCTATCTCTAAAAGTTGAAGGAAATATTCCCTATAGGCAATAATAAAGTTATTATTTATTTCCTTATATCATGATAAATGTTTATTATTCATGCTAGAATTGTATTAACCGGAAACATAATACATGTGTGAATACATAGACAAACATAGTGTCACTAGTATGCCTCTACTTGACTAGCTCGTTGATCAAAGATGGATGAGTTTCCTAGCCATAAACATGAGTTGTCATTTGATCAATGGGATCACATCATTAGGAGAATGATGTGATTGACTTGACCCATTTCGTTAGCTTAGCACTTGATCGTTTAAGTTTACTGCTATTGCTTTCTTCATGACTTATACATGTTCCTATGACTATGAGATTGTGCAACTCCCGAATACTGGAGGAACACTTTGTGTGCTACCAAACGTCACAACATAACTGGGTGATTATAAAGGTGCTCCACAGGTGTCTCCAATGGTGTTCGTGGAGTTGGCATAGATCAAGAATATGATTTTTCACTTCGATTGTCGGAGAGGTATCTCTGGGCCCTCTCAGTAATGCACATCACTATAAGCCTTGCAAGCAATGAAACTAATGAGTTAGTTGCGGGATGATACATTACATAACGAGTAAAGAGACTTGCCGGTTGATAATCCCCAAGTGCAGGGAATCATCGTAGCAATTCCCAAAGGTGGAAGTGATAAGTATGGAGTGTTGAACCCACATGGAGCGAAAGGTAAGATCAATATTCTCTCGAGCCCTATCTGCCACTGATACGACTCTACGTACACCGAACGTTTGCTTCCAACTAGAAACAAGAAATAAAACTACGTTGTGGGTATGAAGTGGATAACTTTGTATGATATCAGAGAGCTAAAATATGAAAGTAGGCGTTGTTATCATAAAGTTAGAATATATTACTAAGTATTATAAATAGCAAGTGTGGAATAATGGTGGATCGATGTGCGGAATTGTCCTAGGCAATCGTTAACAAGACCGGTAATCACTATTGCAGTTTCATATGAGGGAGAGGCATAAGCTAACATACTTTCTCTACTTGGATCATATGCACTTATGATTGGAACTCTAGCAAGCTCCGCAACTATTAAAGATCATTAAGGTAAAACCCAACCATAGCATTAAAGCATCAAGTCCTCTTTATCCCATATGCAACAACCCCCTTACTCGGGTTTGTGTTTCAGTCACTCACGCAACCCACTATAAGAGAATCATAAACGTATTGCAACACCCTACAGTGGGAATCCCTCACGCTTGCATGACACGGAGGGCACCATAGGACAGCACCAAAGTAAAACATACAACTCATACCAATCTAGATCATCAATCAACCCAAAGACAAGGGATATCTACTCAGAACATCATAGGATGGCAACACATCATTGGATCATAATATGTGGCATAAAGCACCATGTTCACGTAGGGATTACAGCGGGGTGCGGGAGAGTGAACCGCGTAAAAGAGATGAGGATGGTGATGATGATGGTGACGTTGATGAAGACGATCACCGTAGCGATGATTCCCCTCCCGATGGCACTCCGGTGCCACCGAGAGAGAGGACGAGAGGTTCTCCCCCTTGTGCTTCCTCCTCCATGGCCTCCCCCTAGATGGGGAGAGGTTCTCCCTCTGGTCCTTGGCCTTCATGACGATAATGGCCCCTCCGGGATCCTCCATCATGCCCTCCGGTGATGATGGCCCCCTCCGGCAGGGTGCTAGAGAGGGCCTAGATTGGTTTTCGGTGGCTACGGAGGCTTCTAGCGGTGGAACTCCCGATCTAGGTTAGTTTTTCGAGGTTTATGTATTTATAGGAATTTTTGGCGTCGGTCTCACGTCAAGGAGGTGCCCGAGGAGTGCACGAGGCAGGCCCACGCGCCTGGGGGGGGTGCGCCCCCACCCTCGTGGACACCCCGGGACTCTCCTGGCCCAACTCTTTTACTCCGGGGTCTTCTTTTGGTCCATAAAAAATCGTCAAAAATTGGCACGTCAATTGGACTCCATTTGATATTCCTTTTCTGTAAAACTCAAAAATAAGGAAAAAACAGAAACTGGCACTGGGCACTAGGTTAATAGGTTAGTCCCAAAAATCATATAAAATAGCATATAAATGCATATAAAACATTGAAGGTTGATAACATAATAGCATGAATACTTCATGAATTATAGATAGGTTGGAGACGTATCAGCATCCCCAAGCTTAATTCCTGCTCATCCTCGAGTAGGTAAATGATAAAAGAAATAATTTATGAAGCGTGAATGCTAGCAAGTGCATAAGTTTCATCAATGATAGTTTCAATCACTTTTTGTAGCATCATTATATATCATAACAGTAGCTCATCTTCATAAAACTTTTCATGATCAAGTAACAAGCTATTCACATGTTAAAGTATAGACCATAAACTTTCTTGAAACTAACAAACTATATTCTCAGTCATCAAACAATTGCAATTCCTCTTCTTTTCAGGAAGGGTCTATGTCAGAGCTTTGATTTAGCAAACTCCACATACTCAACTATCATTTAGTCTTTCACAATTGCTAACACTCACGTGATATTTATGGGTTCAAAGTTTTAATTGGACACAGAGAAAGATCGGGGCTTATAGATTCATCTCCCAGCCTTTTACCTCAAGGGTAATGTCAATAATAATAGTTCATGAAACTTACATCCAATTGGATATATATATCAGGATCTTTCCAACACAATGTGCTTGCCAGAGGATAAAATGTAAAAAGGAAAGGCATGACTCTTGCATAAGGGTAGAAGATAAAAGTAAAAGATAGACCCTTCGCAGAGGGAGGCAGGGGTTGTCATGTGCTTTTATGGTTGGATGCACAAAATCTTAATGCAAAAGAACATCACTTTATATTGCCACTTGTGATATGGACCTTTATTATGCAGTCCGTCGCTTTTATTTCTTCCACATCACAAGATCGTATAAAGCTTATTTTCTCCACATTAATAGATTATACATATTTAGAGAGCAATTTTTTACTGCATGCACCGATGACAACTTACTTCAAGGATCTTACTCAATCCATAGGTAGGTATGGTGGACTCTCATGGCAAAACTGGTTTAAGGAATGTTTGGAAGCACAAGTAGTATCTCTACTTGGTACAAAGAATTAGGCTAGCATGAGGGGGGAAAGCAAGCTCAACATGTTGGATGATCCAAGACAATATACTTTATTTTGGATATAAGAAAACATAACCCATTACGTTGTCTTCCTTGTCCGACATCAACCTTTTAGCATGTCATATTTTAATGAGTGCTCACAATTACAAAATATGTCCAAGATAGTATATTTATATGTGAAATCTCTCTTCCTTCAATATTCTTTCATGAATTGTTCAAGTGGCCAATTCTACGTTTGCTAACTTTCAATAAGTTTACTACCTATACTTATTCTATGTGAAGTCATTACTCCCCATGGTATAAGCATATGAAACATACATAAATTCAGATTTATGATATTCAATTATTTAACCATTTACTCCTAGGATATACGTGAAGCACGTGAGTAAATGACAAACTGCTCCAAAAGATAATAGTGAAGGACACTGCGTAGTCAAATAATTAACTAGCCATGGGAGGATTCTTTTTCGTTTAATATTTTAGATCCAATGATTTTATTCAAACAACAATTAAAATTGAAAATACGCTCCAAGAAAAACACATATCATGTGACGAATAAAAATATAGCTCCAAGTAAGGTATACCGATAGTTTTGAAGACGAAAGAGGGGATGCCTTCCGGGGCATCCCCAAGCTTAGGCGCTTGAGTCTTCCTTGAATATTACCTTGGGGTGCCTTGGACATCCCCAAGCTTAGGGTCTTTCCAATCCTTATTCTCCTCATATCGATATCTCACCCAAAGCTTGAAAACTTCAATCACACAAAACTTAACGGAACTTCGTGAGATAGGTTAGTATGATAAAGAGTAAACCATTCACCTTGGTACTGTAAAAGACAAAGATCATAATTGTTCTCACACAATGTGTAACATCCCAAATTTTCAATTTGGAATGTTATACATTAGATCATCATTGCATATCACATTTTGTTTTGCTTTTGGTTTGATCCTAGAAATTTCTACGCAACTCAAGGACCCACGGAGAGAGTTGGGAAATTCTTTATTTTCATATTTGAGTTTTCTCAAATTTTGAGAATAGGATCATTTGATTTTTATTATTTTATCATCAATTATTTCTATTACCAAAAATATGAGAGAGGGAATAAAATGACTTTCCCAAAGTAAAGAAATATTGAGGATTTAATAATAAAATCAAATAAGATTTTATTTCAGAGTTTTTCGTTATTTTATTTGAATTTAGGAAAAATGTGCGTTTTTCAAAATTACATTAAGGCCCCAAATAAATGTTCACCTTGTGCGGCTTGATTTTAGAAGTCCGGGAAAATTTATTTTGGGATTTTTGGAGTCCGTTTAGTATTTCTTTTTAATTTTTTTCCGCGCGTAATTATTTAAAAAAAATCGCGCACCGACTTAACCGGGCCGTGTCCGCCTGGGACTCTGGCCCGGCTAGCCTTTATAAGCCGGGGCAGCCCAGCCCCGAAGCCAAACCCTAGCCACCGCCCGAGCCGCCGCCCCGCTGCCGCCAGCGCCGCGCCGCCCCGCCGCTGCCGTCGCCGGAGCCGCCGCCCGAGGTGCGCCTCAATTTCCGCGCCGCCGGTTTCTTTAAAAAAACCGATTGGTTTTCGCCGGTTTTTTTAGTTTCGTTTTTTTAATTGATCGGTTTTCCGGTTTATTTATTTAGCGAGCGTTCGTCCGTTCGTTCGTTCTAGCGAAAGTTCGTCGTTTTTCTTTTTCTCGGATTAAATCCGCGATTTTTCTGATCGCGATTTTAGATCTGATTTTTGTTTTAGTATAACTTTTCGCTCGTTTATCGGAATCAGGCGATTCAAGCGCCTGGAGTTTCGTCTCGAAACCATATATCCGTTTAACCAACTTAAACAAGTTTTTGCTACTGTAAAATTTGCCTTAGATCCAGATTAGTAGAACGAAGTTGTTTTCTTTCGCCGTTTGACATTCGTTGCTTCGTTTGATTTGATTCTTTTTGCAAACCGGAGTTCTTAAGTTGAACCTTCTGGTTAGATCTCTTATTCGAGTTTTACCCGTGCATTAGATGAGTACTTATTGTGTGCTTGTTTGTTTGCGATAGAGTACCCGGAGTCCGCCGCTTGTTACTTCGAATCACTAGGTTTCCCGGATCATCAGCAAGGCAAGTAACACTTTGATCATACATTTTCTACTACCCAGTTTTATTGCATTAGATCAAATCCTCGAACATTGCATGATTAGGATCTAATTAAATTGTGGGATGGGAAGTAGATGAGGTAGTACCTATTACCTGTTTATTATCAAACCTTTGGGAGTTACTTCTACGTTTGCTTATTATGCCATGCTATGCTAGTAGACGTGGATTGGGTGAGTGATATCCATGACAGATGTGAGATTGTTAATTAATGGTTTATCTAAGGTGGCAACTTAAACACACATCTGGGTGGATTGAGGCACCTGGGTAATCCAGGACTTGCCTGTTTTCTTTTGGACCGCCACCCAGGCTCAAAGGGATCATGAGACTATTCATGCTAGAAACTTCCGTGTGCAGCCACAAGCTATTATGGGCTCTAGCATAGTTGACTAAGTCGTGCGAACTCTTACAGTGGTAGACTAGCAGATGTAGGGGATGTAGGTGGTACGGTCTACCCGATCGTAAGGTGCTAGCGCTTCTGAAAGACTATGTCTCGGCCATCCGTTTCTCAAACACCTTTTAGTGCGAGAAACCAAACGGAGGCGATCGAGTCTTGTGGAGAAAAGTGCACAAACCTCCGCAGAGTGTAATAAACTAATCATGGTTAGCCGTGTCCCCGGTTATGGACATCTTGAGTATCTAGTACTTGGATTATCATGTGAATCTCAACATGTTACTCTAAATTAAGTTTGTTGGGTTTTGTTTAATGATGATTACTTTAATTGGGATTGAGGATGCTTGTCAACCATTCTCAATGTTTAACAACTACCATGATAGTTAAATAAATTTATTCCTTTGAAGTAGGGAAAAATTGGCTTTACGCAAAACTGTAACCATAGAGCTTTCCACCAGCCAAATATGCATATAGTATAGCTGTTTCATTTAATTACTCTCTATGTGTTTCCTTGCCAGCATATTCCATGTGCTGACCCGTTTCGGGCTGCAACGTTAATGTTGCAGACTTTTCAGACGACGATTAAGGAGTTTTTAGGTCGTGGTTCTATACTCAGTGATGCCGTTGGAGTTGATGGACTCACTTATCTTCCAAGCCTTCCGCTGTTATTGTTATTAGATGGCCTTAAGCCATATTTATTGTAATAAGTTCTCTATTGAGACACTCGATGTAATAAGTGTGTGATTGCTACTCTGTTATAAATCCTCCGAGTACTGTGTGGTGTCAGCATTACTGATCCAGGGATGACACCGGAGCACAGAGATTGGACCGTTTGAGGTCTGGTCGCTACAGAGATGGTATCAGAGCACACGCTGATTGTAGGACACGACCACTAAGCTAAAGACCTAGATCACTATTCACTCTCTTCTCTTCTGACCTCTCATCTTTTCTACTCTTTTAGGATGGCGGATGCAAGGAACAAGTTCACGCAACCGGATGAAGATACACCCTTTGGACGTCACTTGAAGGAAGTCACTAGATACCTGAACATAGGAGTACCAAGCTTCACCGGAACCTACAACACCACTTTACCTGAAGAAGAGCGCTGGATGATTCAAGTTCATGTTCCAGGAAGGACGTTCATGCCAGTCACTGAGCCTATAGAGTTTTCTTTTGATGCACCAACTTGGAGTCTAGGAAAGAGCATGGCAGCTCACATCGCCATGGGACGCATTGGAGAAGTCTACCGCAACGATCTCAAGGATACTATCTACCAGATTTGTGGGTGTCGAGATGCGCACTGGGAGATGATCAGCACCAGAAAGGATAGATCCATTGCAGCTTTTATCCAGGAATTAAACCAGCACATTCGACATCAGGAGAACCAGATGTGCTCCGACATGATAGATCTGAAGAAGGCAAGGACAAGAATCAAGGAACTGGAGGAAGAACTCAAGGCTACACGTGAAGATTATGAAGAGGAAATTGAAGTATTAGTGGACAAGAATGCCGACCTAACAATAAAGATCGGGATATTTATGGGAGGCCCTACACCAGTAGATGAAGACGAAGAACCCAAGGAGATACGCCCGGAAGACTACATCATCATCGACGACACCGATTCGGATCCAGATGATAGCGATGATGACTATGTTGATGAAGCCGGAGCAGATATCATGGAGTCTGCAACCGAAGAATATTTCTAGTAGACCACCTCATAAGTAGTAGTAGTCCACCATGTAAATATAGTAGTCCGAGCACTTTTGCGATAGTTAGATCGATTGTATGCCCTTGTTTGATTGATTGAATGAAGTGAATTGTTTGCTTTTGCCTCATATGCATATGGGTAGTGTTTTCTCTTTAGACCCCTCTATTCTTACTCTCATATCTTCTAAACCCTCAGATGCCTCTGAGACGTGACCCCGGATTTACCTTTCCACCGGAGCTCACCCAGTTGATCCAGCAGCAGAACACATTGATGCAGTTGCTAGTCCAGAATCAGAATCAGGGGAATAACAACAATAACCCACCACCACCACCACCTGTTGATCACTTAGCCCGTTTTCTTAGGTTGAATCCGCCGGTGTTTTCCAGTAGCACCGAGCCGATAGTAGCAGATGATTGGCTCTGCAAGACAGCTAGAGAGTTGACCACAGCAGGATGCACGGATGTGGAGAAGGTGAAGTTTGTCGCACATCAGCTTGAAGGACACGCAGCATCATGGTGGGAGAATTTCACAGCCACTTTCCCTGTCGACACTGTCACATGGGACCAGTTTCAGCAGGCTTTTCGTACTGCCCATGTTTCAGCAGGAGCTATGGCCATGAAGAAGCGTGAGTTTCGCAACTTGCGCCAAGGAGGACGGACAGTTGGCTAGTATGTGGAGGACTTTAGTAAATTAGCATGTTATGCCCCAAATGACGTTGCTATGGATGCAGCTAAGCAGGAGAAGTTTCTGGAAGGAATGAATGATGAGTTGAGCATGCAGTTGATGGTAGCAACCTTCAACAACTACTAGGAGTTGGTAGACCGTGCTCTTATGATTGAAGGGAAGCAGCAACAAATTGAAAGTCGCAAGAGGAAGTATGCACAAGGAAAGTACAATTCAGGAGCTCAGCAGAAGCCACGTTTTACCCCTAGACCGTGAGGACATTTTCAGCATACCCATGGAGGAGGTAGCTCGCACAATCACAACGGCACCAAGAATGGTAATGGGAATGGAGGAAGCAATGGACAGAACCACACCAACCCATCAACCCCAGCCAAGAAAGACCTGAGCCAAGTCACTTGCTTTAAGTGTTCAAAGACCGGACATTATGCAAATGAATGTCCTGAATTACAAAATGGAAATAGCAATAGAAGCTCTGGGAAGAAGTCGAACCCTTTCAACAGGGGGCAGGTGAACCACGTTAGCGTGGAGGAGGTTGAAGCTCAGCCTGATGCAGTAATAGGTAAGTTTTTGGTTAAGTCATTTACTGCACTCGTTCTTTTTGATACTGGTGCATCACATTCATACATCTCAAGGGGATTTGTGGATAAGTATAACCTGTCAACCCAAGCCCTTAGGTCACCCATGTTAGTAACCTCGCCTGGAGCAGAATATATGGCCAGTCGATGGTGTGATCGGTTACCATCAAGGATTGGTAACTATGTTTTTCCCTCAGACCTAATAGTATTGGAATCCCAAGGATTGGATGTGATATTAGGCATGGATTGGTTATCAAAGTATGAAGGGAATATTGAATGTGCTAGTAAGTCAATTTTGCTTACCACCCAGAAGGGAGAAGGATCAAGTATGTATCCCGACATGTGCCAAAGAGGACTCAAGTAAATTGCTTAACAGGAGTTGTGTAGGAGGAAGTACCAGTGGTAAGGGATTTCCCTGAAGTATTTCCAGAAGAGTTGCCAGGCATGCCACCGGATAGAGATATTGAGTTTTTGATCGAGCTATTGCCAGGCACAGGGCCAATATCAAAGAGATCATACAGGATGCCTGCAAAGGATTTAGTGGAAATTAAGAAGCAGATTAAGGAGTTACTGGATAAAGGATATATTCGCCCAAGTTCTTCGCCTTGGGGATTGCCAGTACTTCTAGTGGAGAAGAAGGATGGATCGTTAAGGATGGTTGTTGATTATCGAGGATTGAATGAAGTAACGATCAAGAACAAGTACCCACTACCAATGATCAATGATCTGTTTGATTGATTGCAAGGAGCTAAGGTATTTTCCAAGATCGATCTGCGATCTGGATACCACCAGTTGAAGATTCAAGAACAGGATATTCCTAAGACAGCTTTTACCACCAGGTATGGGCTGCACGAGTATACCGTTATGTCATTTGGTCTGACTAACGCCCCTGCATATTTTATGAACATGATGAACAAAGTGTTTATGGAGTTCTTGGATAAGTTCGTCATAGTGTTCATTGATGATATCCTGGTTTACTCGAAGAATGGAGAAGAGCATAAGGAACATTTGCGATTGGTACTTGAGAAGCTCAGGGAACATCAGTTGTATGCCAAGTTCAGCAAATGTGAGTTTTGGCTGAAGGAAGTAGGATTTCTCGGACACGTTATATCTGGAGATGGTATGGCAGTAGATCCTACCAAGGTTGACACTGTGACAAATTGGGAAGCAACAACAACAGTTGGAGAGATCCGGAGTTTTCTTGGACTCGCAGGATACTACCAGAGATTTATTGAGAATTTCTCGAAGATTGCGAAGCCTATGATGGAGCTATTAAAGAAAGATACCAAGTTCATATGGACTGAGGAATGTGAGGCTAGTTTCTAGGAGTTGAAGAAACATTTGGTTACTTCACCAGTGTTGATTTTGCTAGATCAGACCAAGGATTATGAGGTGTATTGCGACGCTTCACTTCGAGGACTTGGAGCAGTGCTTATGCAGGAAGGGAGAGTTGTTTCATATGCCTCAAGACAACTGAAACCTCATGAGTTGAATTATGCTACGCATGATTTGGAGTTAGCAGCCGTAGTTCATGCATTGAAGACTTGGAGACATTTTCTGATTGGAAACCATTGCGAGGTGTATACGGATCATAAGAGTTTGAAGTATATTTTCACACAGAAGGAGTTAAACCTCAGACAAAGGAGATGGTTGGAGCTCATTAAGGATTATGATATGAGATTGCATTACCACCCCGGAAAGGCTAATGTAGTAGCTGACACATTAAGCCGTAAGATCCATGTCAATACATTAATGACGGGAGAAATACCAAGGGAGTTAGCCGAAAATCTTCGTGAACTATGTTTGGAAATAGTTCCGAGAGGCTATGTAGCAGCATTGGAGATTCAGTCAACTTTGATGGATAGAATCAGAGAAGCTCAGAAGACTGACAAGGAGATTGCTTCTATTAAGGAGAAACTTAGCAAAGGAAAGGCTAAAGGATTTCGTGAGGATGAGCACGACACCCTATGGTTTGAAGACCGTGTTTATGTGCCAAATGACCCGGAGATTAGGAAGCTAATTCTGCAAGAGGCACATGATTCACCATATTTGATTCACCCAGGAAATACCAAGATGTATTTGGATTTGAAGGATATTTTCTGGTGGACCGGAATGAAGAAAGATATTGCGGAGTATGTAGCAGTTTGTGATGTATGTCAGAGAGTAAAGGCAGAGCATCAAAAGCCAACAAGATTGTTACAACCATTGCCGATACCCGAATGGAAGTGGGATAAGTTAGGCATGGATTTTATCACGGGATTACCCAGGACTCGTTCAGGCTATGACTCGATTTGGGTTGTAGTCGATCGATTGACAAAAGTAGCTCATTTCATCCCGGTAAAGATCACTTACACCAGTGCCAAGTTGGCAAAGATATACATGACCAGGATCGTATGTCTGCATGGAGTTCCAAGGAGTATCGTATCAGATAGAGGAACCAAGTTCACCTCAAAGTTCTGGAAGCAGTTGCATGAAACTTTGGGTACCAGGCTAGAATTCAGTACAGCTTTTCATCCACAGACGGATGGACAGACCGAGAGAGTCAATCAGATTTTGGAGGATATGCTGAGAGCTTGTGCGCTAGATTACGGATCTAGTTGGGATGACAATTTGCCATATGCAGAGTTCTCTTACAACAACAGTTACCAAACCAGTTTAAAGATGGCCCCGTTCGAAGCTTTGTACGGAAGGAGGTGCAGGACACCATTGTTGTGGGACGAAGTTGGAGACCGCCAGTTGTTTGGACCTGATTTGATTAAAGAGTCTGAACGGAAGGTGAAATTGATTCGCGATAGGCTCAAGGTAGCCCAGTTCAGACAGAAGAGTTATGCAGATTCTAAATGCAAGGAGACTGTTTACGAAGTTGGAGATAGAGCTTATCTTTGAGTATCTCCACTTTGGGGAACAAAGCGTTTTGGGGTTAAAGGAAAGTTAGCCCCACGATTTGTAGGACCATACCGAGTTTTGGAGCGTATGGGAGAAGTGGCCTACAAGTTGCAATTGCCCGAAGGATTGTCGGGAGTTCATGATGTGTTCCACGTTTCTCAATTGAAGAAGTGTCACGCGGAGATGGCTGACATACCTTTGAGAGACACAGTGCCATTGGAAGCAATTCAGTTGGATAACGATTTGACCTACGAGGAGAAACCAATTAAGATTCTCGAGTTTGCCAGCCGAGTCACTCACAGCAAGGTTATCAAGTTTTGCAAAGTTCAGTGGAGCCACCACACAGAGGATGAAGCCACCTGGGAACGAGAGGAAAATTTGCTCAAGGACCACCCTCACCTATTTTCTAGCCAACCCAAATCTCGAGGGCGAGATTCATCTTAAGCGGGGGGGGGGGTAGGTTTGTAACATCCCAAATTTTCAATTTGGAATGTTATACATTAGATCATCATTGCATATCATATTTTGTTTTGCTTTTGGTTTGATCCTAGAAATTTCTACGCAACTCAAGGACCCACGGAGAGAGTTGGGAAATTCTTTATTTTCATATTTGAGTTTTCTCAAATTTTGAGAATAGGATCATTTGATTTTTATTATTTTATCATCAATTATTTCTATTACCCAAAATATGAGAGAGGGAATAAAATGACTTTCCCAAAATAAAGAAATATTGATGATTTAATAATAAAATCAAATAAGATTTTATTTCAGAGTTTTTTGTTATCTTATTTGAATTTAGGAAAAATGTGTGTTTTTCAAAATTGCATTTAGGCCCCAAATAAATGTTCACCTTGTGCGGCTTGATTTTAGAAGCCCGGGAAAATTTATTTCAGGATTTTTGGAGTCCTTCTAGTATTTCTTTTTATTTTTTTTCCACACGTAATTATTTAAAAAAAAATCACGCACCGACTTAACCGGGCCGTGTCCGCCTGGGACTCTGGCCCGGCTAGCCTTTATAAGCCGGGGCAGCCCAGCCCCGAAGCCAAACCCTAGCCGCCGCCCAGCCCCGCCCGAGCCGCCGGAGCCGCCGCACGCTGCCCGAGGTGCACCTCGATTTCTACGCCGCGATTTCCACGCCGCCGGTTTCTTAAAAAAACCGACTGGTTTTCGCCGGGTTTTTTAGTTTCGGTTTTTAAATAGATCGGTTTTTCCGGTTTATTTATTTAGCGAGCGTTCGTCCGTTCGTTCGTTCTAGCGAACGTTCGTCGTTTTTCTTTTTCTTGGATTAAATCCGTGATTTTTCTGATCGCGATTTCAGATCCGATTTTCGTTTTAGTATAAGTTTTCGCTCGTTTATCGGAATCAAGCGATTCAAGCGCCTGGAGTTTCGTCTCGAAACCCTCTATCCGTTTAACCAACTTAAAAAAGTTTTTGCTAATGTAAAATTTGCCTTAGATCCAGATTAGTAGAACGAAGTTGTTTTCTTTCGCCATTTGACTTTCGTTGCTTCGTTTGATTTGATTCTTTTTGCAAACCGGAGTTCTTAAGTTGAACCTTCTGGTTAGATCTCTTATTTGAGTTTTACCCGTGCATTAGATGAGTACTTATTGTGTGCTTGTTTGTTTGCGATAGAGTACCCGGAGTGCGCCGCTTGTTACTTCGAATCACTAGGTTTCCCGGATCATCAGCAAGGCAAGTAACACTTTGATCATACATTTTCTACTACCCAGTTTTATTGCATTAGATCAAATCCTCGAACATTGCATGATTAGGATCTAATTAAATTGTGGGATGGGAAGTAGATGAGGTAGTACCTATTACCTGTTTATTATCAAACCTTTGGGAGTTACTTCTACGTTTGCTTATTATGCCATGCTATGCTAGTAGACGTGGATTGGGTGAGTGATATCCATGACAGATGTGAGATTGTTAATTAATGGTTTATCTAAGGTGGCAACTTAAACACACATCTGGGTGGATTGAGGCACCTGGGTAATCCAGGACTTGCCTGTTTTCTTTTGGACCGCCACCCAGGCTCAAAGGGATCATGAGACTATTCATGCTAGAAACTTCTGTGTGCAGCCACAAGCTATTATGGGCTCTAGCATAGTTGATTAAGTCGTGCGAACTCTTACAGTGGTAGACTAGCAGATGTAGGGGATGTAGGTGGTACGGTCTACCCGATCGTAAGGTGCTAGCGCTTCTGAAAGACTATGTCTCGGTCATCCGTTTCTCAAACACCTTGTAGTGCGAGAAACCAAACGGAGGCGATCGAGTCTTGTGGGGAAAAGTGCGCAAACCTCCGCAGAGTGTAATAAACTAATCATGGTTAGCCGTGTCCCCGGTTATGGACATCTTGAGTATCTAGTACTTGGATTATCATGTGAATCTCAACATGTTACTCTAAATTAAGTTTGTTGGGTTTTGTTTAATGATGATTACTTTAATTGGGATTGAGGATGCTGTCAACCATTCTCAATGTTTAACAACTACCATGATAGTTAAATAAATTTATTCCTTTGAAGTAGGGAAAAATTGGCTTTACGCAAAACTGTAACCATAGAGCTTTCCACCAGCCAAATATGCATATAGTATAGCTGTTTCATTTAATTACTCTCTATGTGTTTCCTTGCCAGCATATTCCATGTGCTGACCCGTTTCGGGCTGCAACGTTAATGTTGCAGACTTTTCAGACGACGATTAAGGAGTTTTTAGGTCGTGGTTCTATACTCAGTGATGCCGTTGGAGTTGATGGACTCACTTATCTTCCAAGCCTTCCGCTGTTATCGTTATTAGATGGCCTTAAGCCATATTTATTGTAGTAAGTTCTCTATTGAGACACTCGATGTAATAAGTGTGTGATTGCTACTCTATTATAAATCCTCCGAGTACTGTGTGGTGTCAGCATTACTGATCCAGGGATGACACCGGAGCACAGAGATTGGACCGTTTGAGGTATGGTCGCTACACAATGCCTACTGTACCATATCATTTCTACAATTTATATTGAGGAATATAAGTCATAGAAACTAGAAAACAAGCAAACTATGCAATGAAAACAGAATCTGTAAGAAACAGAATAGTCTGTAATGATCTGAACACTAACCATACTTCTGCTACTCAAAAAAATTATGAAATAAATTGGTGGACGTGAGGAATTTGTCTATTAATATTCTGCAAAAACAATCAGCACCAAAGAACTCTTCTGTAAAAAATGGCAGCTAATCTCGTGAGCGCAAAGTTTATGTTTTTTAAAGCAAGATCACATTAACTTTCACCCAAGTCTTCCCAAAGGTCTTACTTGGCACTTTATTGAAACGAAAGCTATAAAACATGATTACTACAGTAGATTAATCATGTGAACACACAAAAATAGTAAGGGTAAATATTGGGTTGTCTCCCAACAAGCGATTTTCTTTAATGCCTTTTAGCTAGGCATGATGATTTCAATGATGCTCACATGAAATATAAGACTTGAACATAAAGAGAGCAGCATGAAGAATATGACTAGCACATTTAAACCTAACCCACTTCCTATGCCTAGGGATTTTGTGAGCATACAATCTATGGGAACAAGAATCAACTAGCATAGGAAGGCAAAACAAGTATAACTTCAAAACTTTAAGCACATAGAGAGGAAAACTTGATATTATTGCACTCCTAAAAGCATGCATTCCTCCCTCATAATAATTTTCAGTAGCATCATGAATGAGTTCAACAATATTACCATCACGTAAAGCATTCTTTTCATGATCTACGAGCATAGAAATTTTACTACTCTCCACATAACCAAAATTCTCCTCATTCGGAATGGCGGGATCACTAGTTCCTAAAGTTGACACTCTTCCAAACCCGCTTTAGATGATAGTATTATTCATACTCCAAAATATATCAGTGAAGTTCATGGAGCATTCTAAAATTAATATAAACTAACCAATGTCCAAGCTCAAAATGTATAAGTGAAGCACATGAAGCATTCTATAAAGCCATACTCGAAAGATTTAAGTGAAGCTCAAAGAGCAATTCTATAAGATCATACTTAGAAGATATAAGTGAAGCACATGAAGTATTCTATAAATTGATAAAGGTACATCTCATACTAGCATGGTTCTTAAAGAAAAAGAAAAACACAAAGGACACAAATCATGTGAACAAAACAAAAACCAAGGTATACCGATATTTGTTGAAGAAGAAAGATGGGATGCCAACCGGGGCATCCCCAAGCTTAGATGCTTGAGTATCCTCTGAAATATTTACTTGGGGTGCCTTGGGCATCCCCAAGCTTGAACTCTTGCCTCTCTTTATTCTTCTCATATTGATAGCTCCTCGATCTTCGAACACTTCATCCACACAAAACTTTAACAAAAACTTTGTGAGATCCGTTAGTATAATAAAGCAAATCACTACCTTTAGGTACTGTTTCAAACTCATTCCAATTTCATATTAGAACTATATCTACTCTATTCCAACTCCTCTATGGTTCATACCCCCCGATACTATCCATAGATTCATCAAAATAAGCAAACAACACACGAAAAACAGAATCTGTCTAAAACAGCATAGTCTGTAGAAATCTAAAGGTTTAGTAAACTTCTATAACTCCAAAAATTACGAAATAAATTTGACAATTTGAAAAAATTTATACAGATGTAATGTGCAAAAAATTTCAGACCCATTTGACTTTCCAGTAAAAAGTGTAAAATCATGCGCTACAGCCAAAGTTTCTGTTTTTGTTCTGCACATAGTAAACAAGCAATCTAATCATCCTAAAACCAAAGCTTGGCACATTAACTTTATAATACAATGGATATATATAACGGGATAATTATTTACAGAGAAACTTCCATGAAAAATTCTACATTTTTCCGTGAGCATGAACACAAGTGCTCAAGGTCGGCCCTCACTTCTTCAATGCATAACTTTCCAATCACTTCTCTTTTTGAAAAACTTTTTAGGCATGAGAGGCAAGTAATTTTTTTGGTATTTTCATTCTTTAAAAAAATTGTATGTTTCAACCACAACAAAACAGAAACAAAAAGGAAAAAAATCTACTTAGTGAAGAAAGGAAACACGCATACACGAGAATATCAACCCCACGCTATTGCTCCCCGGCAACGGTGCCAGAAAAGAGCTTGATAATCCCCAAGTGCAGGGAATCATTGTAGAAATTCCCAAAGGTGGAAGTGATAAGTATGGAGTGTCGAACCCACAAGGAGCTAAAGGTAAGATCAATATTCTCTCGAGCCCTATCTTCCACTGATACGACTCTACATACACCGAACGTTTGCTTCCAACTAGAAACAAGAAATAAAACTATGTTGTGGGTATGAAGTGGATAACTTTGTATGATATCGGAGAGCTAAAATATGAAAGTAGGTGCTGTTATCATAAATTTAGAATATATTACTAAGTATTATAAATAGCGAGTGTGGAATAATGGTGGATCGGTGTGCGGAATTGTCCTAGGCAATCGTTAACAAGACCGGTAATCACTATTGCAGTTTCATATGAGGGAGAGGCATAAGCTAACATACTTTCTCTACTGGGATCATATGCACTTATGATTGGAACTCTAGCAAGCATCCGCAACTACTAAAGATCATTAAGGTAAAACCCAACCATAGCAATAAAGCATCAAGTCCTCTTTATCCCATACGCAACAACCCCCTTACTCAGGTTTGTGTTTCAGTCACTCACGCAACCCACTATAAGCGAATCATAAACGTATTGCAACACCCTACAGCGGGAATCCCTCACGCTTGCGCGACACAGAGGGCACCATAGGACAACACCAAAGTAAAACATACAACTCATACCAATCTAGATCATCAATCAACCCAAAGACAAGGGATATCTACTCAAAACATCATAGGATGGCAACACATCATTGAATCATAATATGTGGCATAAAGCACCATGTTCAAGTAGGGATTACAGCGGGGTGCGGGAGAGTGAACCGTGTAAAAGAGATGAGGATGGTGATGATGATGGTGACGTTGATGAAGACGATCACCGCGGTGATGATTCCCCTCCCGATGGCATTCCGGTGCCACCGAGAGAGAGGAGGAGAGGTTCTCCCCCTTGTGCTTCCTCCTCCATGGCCTCCCCCTGGATGGGGAGAGGTTCTCCCTCTGGTCCTTGGCCTTCATGACGATAATGGCCCCTCCGGGATCCTCCTCCATGCCCTCCGGTGATGATGGCCCCCTTCGGTAGGGTGCCAGAGAGGGCCTAGATTGGTTTTCGGTGGCTACGGAGCCTTCTGGCGGTGGAACTCCCGATCTAGGTTAATTTTCCGAGGTTTCTGTATTTATTGGAATTTTTTGCGTCGGTCTCGCATCAAGGAGGTGCCCGAGGCGTCCACGAGGCAGGCCCACGCGCCTAGGGGGGCGCCTCCCACCCTCATGGACGCCCCGTGACTCTCCTGGCCCAACTCTTTTACTCCGAGGTCTTCTTTTCGTCCATAAAAAATCATCAAAAATTGGCACGTCAATTGGACTCCGTTTTATATTCCTTTTCTGTAAAACTCAAAAACAAGGAAAAATAGAAACTGGCACTGGGCACTAGGTTAATAGGTTAGTCCCAAAAATCATATAAAATAGCATATAAATGCATATAAAAATCCAAGGTTGATAATATAATAGCATGAATACTTCATAAATTATAGATATGTTGGAGACGTATCACCGGTAACGAGATTGACAAAGGGAACAACATATATTATTATGCGGTTTGACCGATAAAGATCTTCGTATAATATGTAGGAACCAATATGAGCATCCAGGTTCCGCTATTGGTTATTGACCGGAGATGTGTCTCGGTCATGTCTAGTTCTCGAACCCGTAGGGGCTGCACGCTTAAAGTTTTGTGACGATCGGTATTATGAGTTTTTGTGTTTTGATGTACCGAAGGTAGTTCGGAGTATCGGATATGATCACGGACATGACGAGGAGTCTTGAAATGGTCGAGATGTAAAGATCGATATATTGGATGACTATGTTCGGACACCGGAAGGGTTCCGTAAGGTTTCAGACATATACCGGAGTACCGGGGGTTACCGGAACCCCCCCGGGAAGCTATTGGGCCTTATAGGCCTAGTGGAGAAGAGAGAGGGCATCCAGGAGGTGGCACGCGGCCCCCCTTGCCCCAATCCAAATTGGACAAGGGGAAGGGGCAGCGGCCCCCCTCTCCTTCCTTCTCTCCACCTCCTCCTTCCCCCTTCTCCTTCTTGGAATAGGAAAGGGGGGACAAACCTACTTGGAGTAGGATTGCCCCCCTTGGGCGCGCCTCTCCCTTGGCCAGCCCTCTCCTCCTCCCCCCTTTATATACGGGGGTAGGGGCACCCCAAAGACACAACAATTGATCTGTTAATCTCTTAGCCGTGTGTGGTGCCCCCCTCCACCATAATCCACCTTAGTTATATCGTAGCGGTGCTTAGGCGAAGCCCTGCGTCGGTAGGTTCATCAACATCGTCACCACGCCATCGTGCTGACGAAACTCTTCCCCGAGCTCTACTGGATCATGAGTTCGCGGGACGTCACCGAGCTGAATGTGTGCTGAACACAGAGGTGCCGTACGTTCGATGCTGAGGATTGGTCGATTGTGAAGACGTACGACTACATCAAGCGCGTTGTTATAACGCTTCTGCTTAACGGTCTACGAGGGTACGTGGACGACACTCTCCCCTCTCATTGCTATGCATCACCATGATCTTGCGTGTGCGTAGGAATTTTTTTGAAATTACTACGTTTCCCAACAGTGGCATCCGAGCCAGGTTTATGCGTAGATGTTATATGCACGAGTAGAACACAAGTGAGTTGTGGGCGATACAAGTCATACTGCTTACCAACATGTCATACTTTGGTTCGGCGGTATTGTTGGATGAAGCGGCCCGGACCGACATTACGCGTACGCTTACGCGAGACTGGTTCTATCGACGTGCTTTGCACATAGGTGGCTGGCGGGTGTCAGTTTCTCCAACTTTAGTTGAACCGAGTGTGGCTACGCCCGGTCCTTGAGAAGGTTAAAACAACACTAACTTGACGAACTATCATTGTGGTTTTGATGCGTAGGTAAGAACGGTTCTTGCTCAGCCCGTAGCAGCCACGTAAAACTTGCAACAACAAAGTAGAGGACATCTAACTTGTTTTTGCAGGGCATGTTGTGATGTGATATGGTCAAGACATGATGCTATATTTATTGTATGAGATGATCATGTTTTGTAACGGAGTTATCGGCAACTGGCAGGAGCCATATGGTTGTTGCTTTATTGTATGCAATGCAATCGCCCTATAATTGCTTTACTTTATCACTAAGCGGTAGCGATAGTCGTAGAAGCAATAGCTGGCGAGACGACAACGATGCTACGATGGTGATCAAGGTGTCGCGTCGGTGACGATGGTGATCATAACAGTGCTTTGGGGATGGAGATCAAAGGCACAAGATGATGATGGCCATATCATATCACTTATATTGATTGCATGTGATGTTTATCCTTTATGCATCTTATTCTGCTTTGTTTGACGGTAGCATTATAAGATGATCTCTCACTAAATTTCAAGGTAAAAGTGTTCTCCCTGAGTATGCACTGTTGCCAAAGTTCGTCGTGCCGAGACACCACGTGATGATCGGGTTTGATAAGCTCAACGTTCATCTACAATGGGTGTAAGACAGTTTTACACACGCAGAATACTCTGGTTAAACTTGACGAGCCTAGCATATGCAGATATGGCCTCTGAACACTGAGACCGAAAGGTCAAGCGTGAATCATATAGTAGATATGATCAACATAGTGATGTTCACCATTCAAAACTACTCCATTTCACGTGATGATCGGTTATGGTTTAGTTGATATGGATCATGTGATCACTTAGATGACTAGAGGGATGTCTATCTAAGTGGGAGTTCTTAAGTAATATGATTAATTGGACTTAAATTTATCATGAACTTAGTACCTGATAGTATTTTGCTTGTCTATGTTATTGTAGATAGATGGCCCATGCTGTTGTTCCGTTGAATTTTAACGCGTTCCTTGAGAAAGCAAAGTTGAAAGAAGATGGTAGCAATTACACGGACTGGGTCCGTAACTTGAGGATTATCCTCATTGCTGCACAGAAGAATTACGTCCTGGAAGCACCGCTAGGTGCCAAACCCGCTGCAGGAGCAACGCCAGATGTTATGAACGTCTGGCAGAGCAAAGCTGATGACTACTCAATAGTTTAGTGTGCCATGCTTTACGGCTTAGAACTGGGACTTCAACGACATTTTGAACGTCATGGAGCATATGAGATGTTCCAGGAGTTGAAGTTAATATTTCAAGCAAATGCCCGGATTGAGAGATATGAAGTCTCCAATAAGTTCTACAGCTGCAAGATGGAGGAGAATAGTTCTGTCAGTGAACATATACTCAGAATGTCTGGGTACCATAACCACTTGACTCAGCTGGGAGTTAATCTTACGGTTGATAGTGTCATTGACAGAGTTCTTCAATCACTGCCACCAAGCTACAAGAGCTTCGTGATGAACTATAATATGCAAGGGATGGATAAGACGATTCCCGAGCTCTTCGCAATGCTAAAGGCTGCGGAGGTAGAAATCAAGAAGGAGCATCAAGTATTGATGGTCAATAAGGCCACCAGTTTCAAGAAAAAGGGTAAATGGAAGAAGAAAGGGAACTTCAAGAAGAACGGCAAACAGGTTGCTGCTCAAGAGAAGAAACCCAAGTCTGGATCTAAGCCTGAGACTGAGTGCTTCTACTGCAAAGGGACTAGTCACTGGAAGCGGAACTGTCCCAAGTATTTGGCGGATAAGAAGGATGGCAAGGTGAGGGAGTCCTGGATTAGGGGGTCTCCAGACAGCCGGACTATATCCTTTGGCCAGACTATTGAACTATGAAGATACAAGATTGAAGACTTCATCCCGTGTCCGGATGGGACTTTCCTTGGCGTGGAAGGCAAGCTTGGCAATACGGATATGTAGATCTCCTCCCTTGTAACCGACTCTCTGTAACCCTAGCCCCCTCCGATGTCTATATAAACCGGAGGGTTTAGTCCGTAGGATAACAGACAATCATACCATAGGCTAGCTTCTAGGGTTTAGCCTCTACGATCTCGTGGTAGATCAACTCTTGTAATACTCATATCATCAAGATCAATCGAGCAGGACGTAGGGTATTACCTCCATCAAGAGGGCCTGAACCTGGGTAACCATCGTGTCCCCCGCCTCTTGTTACCATCCGCCTTAGACGCACAGTTCGGGACCCCCTACCCGAGATCCGCCGGTTTTGACACCGACATTGGTGCTTTCATTGAGAGTTCCACTATGCCGTCACCGTAAGGCTTGATGGCTCCTTCGATCATCGGTAACGATGCGGTCCAAGGTGAGGTTTTCCTCCCCGGACAGATCTTCGTATTCGGCGGCTTCGCACTGCGGGCCAACTCGCTTGGCCATCTGGAGCAGATCGAGAGCTACGCCCCTGGCCATCAGGTCAGGTTCGGAAACTTAAACTACACTGCCGACATCCGCAGAGACTTGATCTTTGACGGATTCGAGCCCATGTCAGGTGCGTCACACAATCACGACGAGCATGATGTAACTCTGCCATCGGGTAGTGTTCGGGAGATCACACCTGCAACTACTCCGGCCCTCAATCCGGAGCAAATTGCGCCATCCGAGGACGGGGGGATAGACCACGCCATGGAGGCCGCACTCTTAGTGGCGATGGAGCCGGATACTGACATCACCCCTTATGAGAGCCGTGTTGCCGAATCACTGGATTCGTCTCCGGCCATGGACTCCGAGCCGCCTGCGTCCGTGCCTATCAAATCCGATTGGGCGCCGATCATGGAGTTCACCTCCGCGGATATCTTTCAGCACTCACCTTTCGGCGATGTGCTAAATTCATTAAGGTCTCTCTCCTTGTCAGGAGATCCTTGGCCGAACTATGTCCAGCTAGAATGGGATGCGGACGATGAAGAAATTCGCTGCCCACCCACCACCCACTTAGTAGCCTCTGTCGACGATTTAACCGACATGCTCGATTTCGACTCCGAAGACATCGACAACATGGACGATGATGCAGGAGAGGAACAGGAACCAGTGCCCACAGGGCACTGGACAACCACTTCACCACATGACATATACATGGTGGATACACCCAAAGAAAACAATGATGAAGAACGGCAGGATGCAGCGAAGAATAGCTCCCTCGAGAAGCAATCAAAGCGTCGGCGTAGGCGCCGCTCAAAATCCCGCCTCGGCAAAAACAACGATAACAGCGTAAGAGAAAATAACAGTCCAATCGACTCCAGAGGAAACGACAACCACATTAACCCAGCGGCAGAGCATGATGAAACTGCAAACGGAGAACATAGTACGGATCCGATGTCCTAAAACGGCGACGCCGAGGATAAACCTCATCAAACCCCCTCGGGGGAGGAAAACAGTCCGGATGAAGATGCACACATCATCCCAGAAACGCACTTGGAGCAAGAGAACCTCCGCAGAAGGCTTATTGCCGCAGCGAGGAGTCTGAAGAAGTAGAAGCAAAGGCTTAAGGCCGCACAAAATACGCTCAACAGCAGGTGGAACAAAGTGCTCGACAACGAAGAAAAGTATGGTGGAAGTTACCACACAAAGAGCTATCCAAAGCGCAAACTATTACCTGAATTCGACGATGAGGCCTTAGAGCCCACACAACCGAAAAATAAAACGGCCAACCAGCCGGATCAACCACCTTGTGATCGCGATAGAGCGGCTAACAAGGCCGCACATAAGTCAACACACGATCTACGTGAGGACTTGCGCCAAACATCCAGAATGACCAGATCCATCTATGGATCTAGGAAGCGCGCTCCGGCACAAAACCAAAACTGAATACTACAACCGTATGAACACCATGATACATCCAAATACAGGGGTGCCGCACACTCCCTATGTTTCACCAATGAGCTGCTGGACCACGAATTTCCAGAAGGATTCAAACTAGTGAACATAGAGGCATACGACGGGACCACAGACCCTGGGGTCTGGATTGAGGACTTTATCCTCCATATCCATATGGCTCGCGGAGACGATCTCCATGCCATCAAGTACTTGCCCCTCAATCTTAAAGGACCAGCTCGGCACTGGCTGAAAAGCCTCCCCGAAAACTCAATTGGAAGTTGGGAGGAGCTCGAGGATGCTTTTCGGGCTAATTTTCAAGGGACCTATGTCCGACCTCCGGATGCAGACGATTTAAGTCATATAATTCAACAGCCCGGAGAGTCAGCCCGAAAGCTTTGGAACAGGTTTCTCACTAAGAAGAACCAAATCGCCGACTGCCCGAACACCGAAGCCTTAGCAGCTTTCAAGCACAGCGTCGGAGACGAATGGCTCGCCAGACACCTCGGGCAAGAAAAACCGAGAACAATGGCAGCCCTGACAAGCCTCATGACCCGCTTTTGTGCGGGCGAAGATAGCTGGTTATCCCGCAGTAGCACCAGCGACCCAAGCACATCTGAAGTTAGGGATGGCAATGGAAAACCACGATGTAGTAAAAGCAAGCGTCGAAATAAAGAAGACAACCCAGATAATACGGCGGTAAACGCCGGATTCAGGGGCTCTCGACCAGGTCAGTGGAAAAGGCCTTTCAAAGGCAGCACAGATGGACCGTCTAGCCTAAACAAGATTCTAGACAAACTATGTCAGATTCATGGCACCCCCGATAAACGTGCAAATCACAGCCACAGAGAATGCTGGGTCTTCAAGCAGGCCGGTAAGCTAAACGCCAAACACACGGGGAGGGAGACACCAAGCGAAGACGAGGACCAACCTCGCCAGCAAAGCACTGGAGGACAAAAAAAATTCCCACCAGAGGTTAAAACAATAAGCATGATCCAGGTGACGAAGAGGAGAAGCAAACACGCACTCCGAGACATACGCGCCGTAGAGCCCGTCACCCCTAAGTTTAACCCCTGGTTGGCCTGCCCGATCACTTTTGATTGCAGGGATCACCCGGCAAGCATCCAACATGAAGGATTAGCTGCCTTGGTGTTAGACCCAATAATAAACGGATACCATCTCACACGAGTCCTTATGGACGGCGGCAATGGTCTAAATCTGATATATCCGGACACAGTCCGCAAAATGGGGATAGACCCGACAAAAATCAGCCACAGTAATACTACCTTCAAGGGAGTAATGCCGGGCCCAGAGGTCCACTCCACAGGCTCTTTAATACTAGAGGTTGTATTCGGTTCACCCGACAACTACCGAAGTGAGAAGTTAGACTTCGACATTGCTCCATTCCGAAGCGGCTCTCAAGCACTACTCGGAAGAACAACTTTCGCTCGTTTTAATGCGGTACCACATTACGCTTCTCTTAAGCTTAAGATGCCCGGTTCACGTGGCACCTCATAGTTGGTGGAAATATTGAGTGTTCTCTATGCGCGGAAGAATGTGCGGTGGCTTTAATAGCCGAGCACTAGACGGCCTCACCAACCAGAATAAATGACAGGTCGTCAAGACCACGGACATGGTTAGATGAGTCCGACGCATCACTAGATATACCTGAGATTGTTTTGATGCTTAAACCCTCATAGACGGTACCAGGGGCTTCCCGCGTGTAATCAGGGTTAGTTCGGCTCAACTTGACTTATCTTGAATTTTAATGGTTTATCGAGAATAACCAATTTTTTGGCACGACAACTTTCACCTAAGTTCTTCTCTTTTATAGATGACAATCGTGCTACACCCATCCAGGACATGGCACAACGGAGATACAGGCGCAGACGTGCAGCAGGGACCCTCTCAAAGGTTTCTTTTCAGATTAAGACCATGCGTAAACCGTTTTTACTGTCTCTTGTTGTTCACATCCTCTAGATACTCAATACAACCGAGAAGGATGCTGACATTATTAGCATTTCGCCACATCAGAATAGTGCACGTACCTGGACACTCGGGGTTTATTATTAAGGGCATTGTTCAGCCCGGCATATGTTATAAAGACCGAATACCTTAGGGAGTGTTCGGCGTCGTGAGTTTGGCCTTATATGCATCAGCTCGGAATCATGTCTTTGGTCAAATGTTGGGTTTGCCCTGCTCCAATGTTTTGCTACCTTACGTTCCGCCTTATCGGCTAAGGCGGCACCGGGAGAACTACTGCGATTGTGCCCTGGTTCATCTGGATGAGCACCTCAGTAGAGAAAGCCGAAAACTGACTGTCATGATAAAGCGCGAGACTGGTCAACCACTCGATGACTTAGCGGAATCTTCAGGATTCCTCCGCATTAACGAAGGGCCATTTCCCGGTCATGTACGTACGCGCACCGTATTCGGACAAGTGCGGAAGCACCAGGGGCTATATAGTAGTCCCACCGTCAAACTCCTATGGCTAAGTGAAAGTGTTAAAGCAATATAGTCCGATTGCCTTGTTTGCTGCGCTACCACCTCCTTAATGGACCAAGACGTTGGATCAAGTGTGAATACGCGTTTTTTGCTAACACCCCCGCATTATATGCGTGGGGGCTGAAGCCGATGACTGCAAACTTTCAGGGTATATACATATATACATAAACGGCCGCATAGGAGGCATCATAATACTTTCAGGCAAAAGTATAAACACAACCTTTAAAATTCAATAAAACATTGTTTTTTACAATGGGAATACATGTCACTAGAACATAATATTCTTCGAGCACTGAGCCTCTATTGAACGAGCGCCTTCAAGGACTTCTTCAAAGTAGTGCTCGGCAGATACTCGGCCCACGGCCGAACTCTGGGTTGCAATAGTGGTGGCCTCCATCTCTGCCCAGTATGTCTTGACACGGGCAAGTGCCATCCGCGCACCCTCTATGCACGCCGACCTCTTCATAGCGTCGATGTGCGGCACAGCACCAAGGAATTGTTGCACTAAACTAAAATAACTATTCGGCCTTGGCCCTTTCGGCCACAGATGATCCACAATAGACCTCATGGCAAGTTCGGACAACCTATGGAGCTCGGCCCACTCGGCCATTCACTCATTCAATAGCAGCGGACGCACTGGAACATTGAACTATGACCATAACAACTTTTCCACTTCACGATCTTTTTGATACTTGAAGTACTCGGCCGCATCAGCATCACTTGCTGCCAAATCCACGTATGCGTCTGCAGAACTCCATAGTTGATCAAGAGGGGCATACTTCGGATCTCCAAACTTCGCCCGCAACAAAAAGGGCTTCCCAGCCGCGATATCTCCAGCTTGACGCAGCTCCTCCTTCGCCGCTCTGATTTTGGAGCGGGCTTCCTTGGCTGCTACCATGGCCTTCTCCAGGTCCGTCGCCTTCGCTCGGCTTTCTTTTTCAAGAAGCTAGTAATGGTCGGCGGCATCTTTCAACTCAACGGCCATTTTGGCTATTTTTCCTTGATTTGGCAATGCGCAGCCTGTTCGGCCCTCAGCTCTTCGACCGCCTTTAGAGCGGCCTCATCACTATTCCTGGCTTGTTCCTTGGCTCGGGCAAGTTCCGCCCGAAGGGTCTCCACGGTGGCAGCTCCATCTGCAGTCACAACATATTAAAGATACTGGCATCATGCTCCTCTTACTATGTGTTGATCACCGGAGAAATCACACACCCTGTGCCTCGTCGAGCCGCTTGTTGACAAGCATGACGTCGGCATCTGCCGCATCAAATTGCCATTTCAGCTCGGCAAACTCATCAGTCCGGCTAGCCACCGGACCTTCAGCCACCTGCACATGACGGCGGCCTGATTATTACCTGGGACTATGGTCCTCTGTTTGCCACCATTCTCGACGGCAACCAGAGTCTCAGGGGGCTACTATCTGCATAGGGCACACCTAACGTGTGCGTTACTGTCAAAAACATACACTATTTCATGTACCTCAAAGCCTTTCAGTAGACTCATAAAAGCTTCGTGCAACCCGCTTTCGGCGGATGAAATCCTCTCAATCACCGTACCCATTAGCGTACGATGCACTTCCTAGATGGCAGCTTGCTCCAGAAGATCCTTCAATGCATCTGATCGCACACCGGACGGTTCCGGACTCTTTCTGTTGCTCTCTTTAGGAGCTGAATACTGAGGACTTCGGGTGGCCAAAGGATTACCCTCTGGCCTTGGCGGATCAAGAGAAACCCTCCGCAACGACACTTCAGGGTCGCCCGCCTCATGAGGCGGGGTGGCAGGGGGAGGTGTTTCTCTCTCCATCATCTCCGGAAGAAGATCCCCCGAAGACGAACTCCGTCGAGAAGGGCTACGATCCGAACTACAAAGATATATGCTTCGGTTATTGTCTTCAGAAGTAATGTAGGATATTTTTACTATTAAGTGCTTTTTGGTTACTTACAGCTCGGTAGAGGGATGATCCCCTTGCGGACACTGTGCGGCAAAAGTACCCTCCGTGGCGGGACCCTCTGGCGAAGTTTTTCTTCCCCCGTTTGGAAACCTTTGTTTCTGGGTCTTCAGAGGTGGTCCTCTTCCTTCCTCGGGGAGAGGGAATTTCAGATTCTTCTCCCTGGTTATCCTCCTTCACAGAGGCGCTAATTCCCCCGGTTTGGATGAATAATGAGTGAGGCCTGTTTTCAGCCTCTTTATTCCCCCCTTTATCTTCCCCTAAGGGCGCCTGATAAGGCACTATTAGGAAAAGGGCTATAGATGATATGGACATTAATGGCGCACCGTGTATGTGGTGCGCCACTGCTATATAGCAGTGACGCACCAGATACAGGTGCGCCATTAGTAATATATTACTAATGGCGCACCTGGTGTGTGGTGCGTCATTAGTTGCTTTGAAAAAAATAAAAAAAATTGTTAGTAATGGCGCACCAGTGGACAGTGCGCCATTACTAGTTAAAATTAGTAATGGCGCATTGTCCACTGGTGCGCCATTACTAACAATTTTTTTTCAAAACTACTAATGGCGCACCACACATCAGGTGCGCCATTAGTAACCCTGTTGCTAAATGCACCCCCCCTGGACCGCCTTTTCAGTTTAAAAAAATAAAAGAAAATGCTGGAAATGTCAAAAAAAAATTAAGTTTCCCATGTGATATGTGGTCTAGTTGTTGGGAAAATTTACAAATATGAATTTCGACTTTATTTGCAAAATCTCTCTAGAATTTAGTAAAATGAGCATAACTTTTGCATACGAACTCGGATTAAAAAGTTTTTTATATGAAAAATCATCTACTCGAAAAGTTACATACAAATTGAATGGGGGAACGTTGTTCAATATCTTCAAAATCCCCAAAAACCTAACAGAATGAAAGATACGGGGCTTTTAAGATCTAGAGGCGGGAAAATGAAAAAAAATTCAAACTTACTAGTGGCGCACCATTTGCTAGGTGCGCCACTAGTAACAGAAAAAAAATTTGGTTTCAATTTTTTTTGGAATTTTTTTAAAAATATGATACGTAATATGACCGGGATGTTTGAAATATTTTTTCAAAATTTCATCACACACATGAACATGAACAAAGTCCTAGACATCAACAAGGTTTAATAGGATTGATATGATATATATATATCAACAAGTGCTTGTGAAGTGAGATGGTGTTGGGGTTGGATAGAACTGCGAAGTTAAGCGTGCTCGGGCTGGAGTAGTGTGAGGATGGGTGACCTTTCGGGAAGTTTGACCACAAAGTGCGATTTGACTTGAGATCAAGCATATTGACCCGAAATTAAGCCATAGTCACTCGAGATTAAGAAAAAAACAAAAAAAATGAAAAAAAATTGAAAAAAATTGTTAGTAATGGCACACTTCTATGTGGTGTGCCATTACTAAGCCAGATAGTAATGGCGCACCGTGGGATATACTAATGGCGCACCTGTGGTGCGCCATTAGTAAAAAATTCTAATGGCGTGATGCTAGTGGCGCACCTGTAGTGCACCATTAGTAGCCAAAACAGGTGCGCAACTAGCAGGACTTTTCCTAGTAGTGAGGCGCCGGCTCAAGCATTCTGGCTAGTACTGGATTTGCTGAGCCTTCGGGAAGGGGGGCCGGACACCTGATCATCTTCGCCTTTGTTACCCAGTCCTGGTCAAGGAGCGACTTTTCAGAATGATGTTATGATAAATAAAAAGATAGCGTGTTCGGCCACGGGATTACTTACTTGGGTATCCGGGCGATTACAGCTCAGACCCGCATCCTCGGTGGTGTCCGGACACTTTATTTGTGGTCCGAAAAACAATTTGTACATCTCTTCGAGCGTCATGCCGAGGAAGTGCTGAATAGTTCGCGGTCCTTCCGGGTTGAATTCCCACATACGGAGGGGTCGACGTTTGCAAGGCGGGACTCGACGAACTAGCATGACTTGCATTACCGTGACCAGGCTGACATCTCTCTCAAGGAGATCTCGGATGCGACTCTGCAATATCGGCACATCATTTACTGGCCCCCAGCTCAGCCCCTTGTTGATCCATGACGTCAGTTGTGGTGGGGGGCCCGAGCGAAAGGCAGGGGCGGCTACCCACTTGGTACTTCGGGGAGTTGTGATATAAAACCACTCCCATTGCCATAAACCGAACACCTCTGGGAAGGAACCCTCTGGCCACAGAACATCAGCACTTTTGCTTATTACTGCACCTCCGCACTCTGGGTGTCGCTCCTCGATCATCTTCGGCTTCACATTGAAAGTCTTGAGCCACATGCCGAAGTGTGGGGTAATGCGGAGGAAGGCCTCACACACAACGATGAACGACGAGATGTGAAGGAGGGAATCCGGGGCCAGGTCATGGAAATCTAGCCCATAATAGAACATGAGCCCCCTAACAAAGGGATCCAGAGAGAGGCCTAGCCCTCGGAGGAAGTGAGAGATGAATACAATGCTCTCACCGGGTTCGTGAGTGGGAATGACCTGCCCTTGAGCAGGCAGCCTGTGCGAGATTTCGAGGGTCAAATACCTGGCCTCTCTTAGCTTCTTGATGTCGTCCTGTGTGACAGAGGAAGGCATCCACCGACCTTGAAGGTTGGATCCGGACATGGTTGAAGGTCCGAAGCGCCTGACCTGAGCCTTGGGTGTTGGAACTCGAGGCGGGGGAAGGATTCGATTGAGTACGAGAGGGAAAAAGGACAGGCCTTGGTCTCTTTATAAAGAGGGTGAATATCAAGCGTCCTCCTCATGGCCGTTTGGGACTTGCCTAAAATCGAGGAGTCATACCAACGGGCACGATTGGGTTACCCACGTCCGTATTGATGAGAATCACGTAATAAGGGGGACACGATCTCTGCCTTGACAAGACGTGTCAAGAAAACCACCTCGCGATATGTGCAGTGCCGGTTGAGAAAAAGGTTCGAATAAAGACCGGGCCATGGCATGATGTCATGTTGCTAAACGTGTCATCGGATTAGATTTGTGGAAATATTATTCTCTCGACGGTGGTATGTGGAACTTATTTTGCAGAGCCGGACACTATTCTTGTGTTCAAAATCTTCTATGGAGTATTCGGAAAAAGAACCCTCCTTGCAATGCCGAAGACAAATCTGTGCACCGGACTCATAGTCATTGAAGCCTGGTTCAGGGGCTACTGAGGGAGTCCTGGATTAGGGGGTCTCCGAACAGCCGGACTATATCCTTTGGCCGGACTATTGGACTATGAAGATACAAGATTGAAGACTTCGTCCCGTGTCCGAATGGGACTTTCCTTGGCGTGGAAGGCAAGCTTGGCAATACGGATATGTAGATCTCCTCCCTTGTAATCGACTCTGTGTAACCCTAACCCCCTCCAGTGTCTATATAAACCGGAGGGTTTAGTCTGTAGGACAACATACAATCATACCATAGGCTAGCTTCTAGGGTTTAGCCTCTACGATCTCGTGGTAGATCAACTCTTGTAATACTCATATCATCAAGATCAATCGAGCAGGACGTAGCATATTACCTCCATCAAGAGGGCCCAAACCTGGGTAAACATCGTGTCCCCCGCCTCCTGTTACCATCCGCCTTAGACGCACCGTTTGGGACCCCCTACCCGAGACCCGCCAGTTTTGACACCAACACAAGGTGAACAAAGGTATATGTGATATACATGTTATTTATTTGTACCTTACTAGAGCTCGCAGTAGCACCTGGGTATTTGATACTGGTTCTGTTGCTAATATTTGTAACTCAAAACAGGGACTACGAATTAAGCGAAGACTGGCTAAGGACGAGGTGACGATGCACGTGGGAAATGGTTCCAAAGTCGATGTGATCGCCGTCGGCACGCTACCTCTACATCTACCTTCGGGATTAGTTTTAGACCTAAATAATTGTTATTTGGTGCCAGCGTTAAGCATGAACATTATATCAGGATCTTGTTTGATGCGATACGGTTATTCATTTAAATATGAGAATAATGGTTGTTCTATTTATATGAGTAATATCTTTTATGGTCATGCACCCTTGAAGAGTGGTCTATTTGTGCTGAATCTCGATAGTAGTGATACACATATTCATAATGTTGAAGCCAAAAGATGTAGAGTTGATAATGATAGTGCAACTTATTTTTGGCACTGCCGTTTGGGTCATATTGGTGTAAAGCGCATGAAGAAACTCCATACTGATGGACTTCTGGAATCACTTGATTATGAATCACTTGGTACTTGCGAACCATGCCTCATGGCAAGATGACTAAAACACCGTTCTCCGAAACAAAGGAGCGAGCAACGGATTTGTTGGAAATCATACATACTGATGTATGTGATCCAATGAATATTGGGGCTCGCAGCGGGTATCGTTATTTTCTCACCTTCACAGATGATTTGAGCATATATGGGTATATCTACTTAATGAAACATAGTCTGAAACATTTGAAAAGTTCAAAGAATTTCAGAGTGAAGTGGAAAATCATCGTAACAAGAAAATAAAGTTTCTACGATCTGATCGTGGAGGATAATATTTGAGTTACGAGTTTGGTCTACATTTGAAACAATGTGGAATAGTTTCGCAACTCACGCCACCCGGAACACCACAGCGTAATGGTGTTTCTGAACGTCGTAATTGCACTTTACTAGATATGGTGCGATCTATGATGTCTCTTACCGATTTATCGCTATTGTTTTGGGGTTATGCTTTAGAGACAGTTGCATTCACGTTAAATAGGGCACCATCAAAATCCGTTGAGACGGCGCCTTATGAACTGTGGTTTGGCAAGAAACCAAAGTTGTCGTTTCTTAAAGTTTCTGGTTGCGATGCTTTTGTGAAAAAGCTTCAACCTGGTAAGCTCGAACCCAAACAGGAGAAATGTGTCTTCATAGGATACCCAAAGGAAACTGTTGGGTACACCTTCTATCACAGATCCGAAGGCAAGACATTCGTTGCTAAGAATGGATCCTTTCTAGAGAAGGAGTTTCTCTCGAAAGAAGTGAGTGGGAGGAAAGTAGAACTTGATGAGGTAACTGTACCTGCTCCCTTATTGGAAAGTAGTTCATCACAGAGACCGGTTCCTGTGACACCTACACGAATTAGTGAGGAAGCTAATGATGTTGATCATGAAACTTCAGATCAAGTTACTACCGAACCTCGTAGGTCAACCAGAGTAAGATCCGCACCAGAGTGGTACGATAATCCTGTTCTGGAGGTCATGTTACTTGACCATGACCAGCCTACGAACTATGAGGAAGCGATGATGAGCCCAGATTCCGCAAAATGGCTTGAAGCCGTGAAATCTGAGATGGGATCCATGCATGAGAACAAAGTGTGGACTTTGGTTGACTTGCCCGATGATCGGCAAGCCATCGAGAATAAATGGATCTTCAAGAAGAAGACTGACATTGACGGTAACGTTACTGTCTACAAAGCTTGACTTGTTGCAAAAGGTTTTCGACAAGTTCAAGGAGTTGACTACGATGAGACCTCACCCGTAGCGATGCTTAAGTCCGTCCGAATCATGTTAGCAATTGCCGCATTTTATGATTATGAAATTTGGCAAATGGATATCAAGATTGCATTCCTGGATGGATTTCTGGAAGAAGAGTTGTATATGATGCAACCTGAAGGTTTTATCGATCCAAAGGGTACTAACAAAGTGTGTAAGCTCCAGCGATCCACTTATGGACTGATGCAAGCCTCTCAGAGTTGGAATAAACGTTTTGATAGTGTGATAAAAGCATATGGTTTTATACAGACTTTTGGAGAAGCATGTATTTACAAGAAAGTGAGTGGGAGCTCTGTAGCATTTCTAATATTATATGTGGATGACATATTGTTGATTGGAAATTATATAGAATTTCTGGATAGCATAAAAGCATACTTGAATAAGAGTTTTTCAATGAAAGACCTCGGTGAAGCTGCTTACATATTGGAGATGAAGATCTATAGAGATAGATCAAGATGCTTAATTGGAATTTCACAAAGTACATACCTAGACAAAATTTTGAAAAAGTTCAAAATGGATCAAGCAAAGAAAGGGTTCTTGCCTGTGTTACAAGGTGTGAAGTTGAGTCAGACTCAATGCCCGACCACTACAGAAGATAGAGAGAAAATGAAGAGTGTTCCCTATGCTTCAGCCATAGGCTCTATCATGTATGCAATGCTGTGTACCAAACCTGATGTGTGCCTTGCTATTAGTTTAGCAGGGAGGTAGCAAAGTAATCCAGGAGTGGATGACTGGACAGCGGTCAAGAACATCCTGAAGTACCTAAAGAGGACTAAGGATATGTTTCTCGTTTATGGAGGTGACAAAGAGCTCGTCGTAAATGGTTACGTCGATGCAAGCTTTGACACTGATCCCGGTGATTCTAAATCGCAAACCGAATACGTGTTTATATTGAACGGTGGAGTTGTCAGTTGGTGCTGTTCTAAACAAAGTGTCGTGGCGGGTTCTACGTGTGAAGTGGAGTACATAGCTACTTCGGAAGCAGCAAATGAAGGAGTCTGGATGAAGGAGTTCATATCCGATCTAGGTATCATACCTAGTGCATCGGGTCCAATGAAAATATTTTGTGACAATACTGGTGCGATTGCCTTGGCAAAGGAATCCAGATTTCACAAGAGAACCAAGCACATCAAGAGATGCTTCAATTCCATCCGGGATCAAGTCCAGGTGGGAGACATAGAGATTTGCAAGATACATATGGATTTGAATGTTGCAGACCCATTGACTAAGCCTCTTCCACGCGCAAAACATGATCAGAACCAAGACTCCATGGGTGTTAGAATCATTACTGTGTAATCTAGGTTATTGACTCTAGTGCAAGTGGGAAACTGAAAGAAATATGCCCTAGAGGCAATAATAAAGTTATTATTTATTTCCTCATATCATGATAAATGTTTATTATTCATGCTAGAATTGTATTAACCGGAAACATAATACATGTGTGAATACATAAACAAACATAGTGTCACTAGTATGCCTCTACTTGACTAGCTCGTTGATCAAAGATGGATGAGTTTCCTAGCCATAGACATGAGTTGTCATTTGATCCACGGGATCACATCATTAGGAGAATGATGTGATTGACTTGACCCATTTCATCAGCTTAGCACTTGATCGTTTAAGTTTACTGCTATTGCTTTCTTCATGACTTATACATGTTCCTATGACTATGACATTGTGCAACTCCCGAATACCGGAGGAACACTTTGTGTGCTACCAAACGTCACAACGTAACTGGGTGATTATAAAGGTGCTCTACAGGTGTCTCCAATGGTGTTCGTGGAGTTGGCATAGATCAAGAATAGGATTTGTCACTCCGATTGTAACTGGGATGATACATTACAGAACGAGTAAAGAGACTTTCCGGTAACGAGATTGAACTAGGTATTGAGATACCGATGATCGAATCTCGAGCAAGTAACATACCGATGACAAAGGGAACAACGTATATTGTTATGCGGTTTGACCGATAAAGATCTTCGTAGAATATGTAGGAAGCAATATGAGCATCCAGGTTCCGCTATTGTTTATTGACCGGAGATGTGTCTCGGTCATGTCTACATAGTTCTCGAACCCGTAGGGTCCGCACACTTAAAGTTCTGTGACGATCAGTATTATGAGTTTTTGTGTGTTGATGTACCGAAGGTAGTTCGGAGTCCCGGATATGATCACGGACATGGCGAGGAATCTCGAAATGGTTGAGACGTAAAGATCAATATGTTGGATTACTATGTTCGGACACCGGAAGGATTCCGGAAGGTTTCGGACATATACCGGAGTACCGGGGGTTACCGGAACTCCCCGGGAAGCTATTGGGCCTTATGGGCCTTAGTGGAGAAGAGAGAGGGCAGCCAGGAGGTGGCGGGCAGCGCCCCTTGCCCCAATCTGAATTGGACAAAGGGAAGGGGCGGCGGCCCCCCTCACCTTCCTTCTCTCCACCTCCTGCTTCCCCCTTCTCCTTCTTGGATAGGAAAGGGGGGACAAACCTACTTGGAGTAGGATTGCCCCCCCCTTGGGCGCGCCTCTCCCTTGGCTGGCCCTCTCCTCCTCCCCCCTTTATATACGGGGGTAGGGGGTGAAATCACAAGTGCTCCCTAGGTGGTTTTTGTAATTAATGTCAACATATCTCTTGTTGGACTAACACTTTTACCTAGTATGTTTCAGATAAGTTCAACAATGAAGTGGCATGGACTAGAGGATGTGGAACCCCTTCAAAATGCTAAGGACAAAGGATTGGCTCAGGCTCCAAGCTCAAGACTCTATATTTTCTATTTTAGTGATCCAAGATCACATTGAGTCTATAGGAAAGCCAATACTATTAAGAAGGGATGAGGTGTTGCTTAATGGCTTGCTTTCTCGAAGTGCTTAGTGATATGCTCCAAAGCCCTCAACCACTTTCTCACTTCCAAATATGTCCCACACCAAATATCCAACTCGGCCCCACCGATTCTTTCTATCCAGAGCCACCGAGTTCAGTTGACATAGCCACTGCCAGAAACCCTAATCAGTTCGGTCTCACCGATGGGATCTCGGTCTCGTCGAGATGGGCTTGCAAACTCTCTGTTACCCATTGCAATATTTTCGGTCCCACCGAGATATGCAATCGGCCCCACCGAGTTTTCTTGGCCAACTCTCTGTTTTGCTTATTACCCAAATCGGTCCCACTGAGTTTGAGTAATCGGTCAAACCGAGTTTTGGATTTACCCTGACCCTAGCACATCGGTCCCACCGAGTTGATCCAGTCGGTCCCACCGAAAACCCTAACGATCACTAGATTTGCTGAATCGGTCCGGCCGAGTTTATCAATTCGGTCCCACTGAGATTGGCAAGTTGTGTGTAACGGTTAGATTTTGTGTGGAGGCTATATATACCCCTCCACCACCTCTTCATTCATGGAGAGAGCCATCAGAACAAACCTACACTTCCAACTTACTTTTTCTGAGAGAGAACCACCTACACTTGTGTTGAGGCCAAGATATTCCATTCTTACCATATGAATCTTGATTTCTAGCCTTCCCCAAGTTGCTTTCCACTCAAATCCTCTTTCCGCCAAATCCATATCCTGTGTGAGAGAGTTGAGTGTTGGGGATACTATCATTTGAAGCACAAGAGCAAGGAGTTCATCATCAACACACCATTTGTTACTTCTTGGAGTGTGGTGTCTCCTAGATTGGCTTGGTGTCACTTGGGAGCCTCCGACAAGATTGTGGAGTTGAACCAAGGATTTTGTAAGGGCAAGGAGATCGCCTACTTCGTGAAGATCTACCGCTAGTGAGGCAAGTCCTTCGTGGGCGACGGCCATGGTGGGATAGACAAGGTTGCTTCTTCGTGGACCCTTCGTGGGTGGAGCCCTCCGTGGACTCGCACAGCTGTTACCCTTCGTGGGTTGAAGTCTCCATCAACGTGGATGTATGATAGCACCACCTATCGGAACCACGTCTCAAAAATCTCCGTGTCTCCAAATTGCGTTTGCACACTCCAATCCCATCCTTTTACATTCTTGCAAGTTGCATGCTTTACTTTCCGCTGCTCATATACTGTTGGGGATATTACTACTGGAGGTAAACCGACCTTATGTAGCCAGGCTGACTCTTTGAATATTAGAAGCCCATGAAGATGTAAAGATGATGGCGCTTTACGGAGGGCCCAAAGGCGGGTTACAGTCTGTAGATGTAAACCGGCCTAGTCATGTAACTTGTATAGTAAGATAGAAAGAGAGAGGCTGACCGGATACGTTTATAAACCGGCTTCGGGACTCTGTAGCCCGGCGGGCGTCAACCTATGTATATAAAGGGACGACCCGGCCGTGGTTTAGGGACAGACAACAACTCGAGAGCCAGACAAAGCGGATTCGCTCCCTGGCCTTCAAAACCCTAGCAATACCAATCACAACTAGATGTAGGTTTGTACCTTCATCGAAGGGGCCGAACTAGTATAAACTCCCGTGTCCCCTTGTCCGGTTTAACCCCTTTAAGCTAACCCGTTGCGATGGCTCCACGACTAAGTCCTTTCACTAGGACATCTGCCATGACAAACCCACGACAGTTGGTGCCCACCGTGGGGCTATCGCACGATGGTTTTGAGTTCTTGAAGGGCAGCTTCGATGGACTCAAGGGATACGCTATGGGCCGGATGACGAAGAGTCGCCGCGGCAAGCTCTACATCGACAACGCAGGATGGGGTCCCGAGGCCAATTCAATCGAATACGGGTACCGGGTCCCCTTTGGTGGGATTCACGTATTCATCATTAAGATCGGCGAACCGGCCCCCGAGCCGGACATCTGCATCGACATCATCGAAACGGCTCCGCGTGCAAGTTCTTCGCCGGTTCAGCCCGAGGCAAGGCATGTTTTCGTAGGTGTCGTCCATGGATCAGGGTACGAGGATGGACCAGTGTCTGATGGAGAAACCGTAGTCTGCTCTGATGACGAGTCTTCTGGAGAAATCGAATCACTTTACCAGTTGTAGGACGGCCGGATTGAGGGAGGATCCGAGGGCAACAGTATTCCGGATTCCCCCAGTCTGCCAAACCGGGCCACCATCTTCATGGCCGGCACACAATCGGCGCCTCATTCATCTACCGCCGCAGCAATGCTCTCCGGTTCAACGACGGCCACACCACCAGGGGCAGGAAGCTCGGCGCCACCCCCGGCCCAAGTCTTGTCTAATTTGTTCGACGCTCTGGCAACATTGATGTTCGCGGAGGTAGACGCAGCAGCCAGGGATCAGCATGATGCAGAGATTGCAAAAGTGAAAGATGAGATAGCCCAGGCTAAAGCGGGCCTGGCAGCAGAGAACGCCAGGATGGCTACGGAGCGGGCCGAGTTGGAAGCACAGGCTTACCGGATTAGACTGGATCAGAATGCTTCAGAGGAAGTCATGAGAAGAAGGTATCGATCACGTCTCCCGTCGGTTTATGAGCCGCAGAATCTTTTCAACACGCCAGGTGCAGGAGCTGGTAACCAACCCACGCTAAACCGGGCGGGGGCGCTGGGAGCAGGAGCGCCGGTTCAGCCGCGCACGACGGACCTGCCTCGCCAGAACAACGTTGTACCATCAACGTCGCCCGGGCATTATTCCAACCCGTTGGACAACATTGTGGCCGCCGCTTCATGCCTGGCGGCCCTCCCAACTAAAGTGAGTCACCAGTTGCAGTGGAAGCGCGCCAGGCTAGGGATCTCCTTCAGATAGCACTAAATCAACATCAAGCATATTCACACAGCCGTGAGAGGATTCATTCCACTCCCCGTCCAAGCCGGAGTTATAGCAGACACGTGGAAGACGAACCGGCCGTGTCCAGTAGTGCACGCCGCCGAAATTCGCCACGAGGGAACAACCCGGCTGGGGGAGGTGCTAATGCGCAAGATGTTGTGGACCATGGCCGCGCACGTCGAGAGGCCGAGTTGACAGCTCGACATGAAGCACGACAGCACACTCCGGTTCACCCCACCGCCTCCGTGGAGCCAGGGGAGATGTTCAGTTCCTTAGGGGTACCGTGTTTAACTCCCGCTTTGCGTAATGTGCGACTACCCAAGGATTTCAAGGGACCTCATAAGGTACCAAATTATACCGCCAATTTGCAGCCAAAGGCGTGGGTGGAGAGCTATGAGATGGAAATGGAGATGTTAGATGTGGATGAGGCGGTGTGTGCTAAATATTTCACCATGATGTTGGAAGGAACAGCTGGCACTTGGCTGAAGAGCTTGCCGACCAACTATATTGGATCATGGGCCGAACTGAAGCACCGGTTTATCCAGAACTTCAAGGATACGTGTAAGCAGCCAATGTCAATTGTAGATCTGGCTGCTTGTGTCCAAGAGGAAGGGGAGTCCATGACCCATTAGGTCAAACGGGTCTCAGCGATTTTGCATTCATCAGATCGTATCAATGCAGATACCGCAGTGTTAACGTTAGAGGGTAATTGCTGTTTCAAACAATTGAAACAGAAGTTGGGAAGGCTCAAACGTCACTACAATGACATGTCAACGCTCATGGCCGCTTTGGTTAAATATGCCGATTCAGATAATACCAAGGATCCAGATTCAGAGGAGGACAAACCGGAGAAGGGTAAGAAGACCGGCAATGCCAAAGGCCAACAACACAATTCGGCAGGCCATGGAAACGCTGGTAAGCGCAAGGCCGACAGTGGTTTGGACTTTGTCACAAATACCAACGCGCAGGAGAATGGCCAGCACCGTAAAGGCAAGCAGCCCCAGAGGGGTGGAGGTCCAGGAAACAATCTGGAGCATTTGTTAAATCAGCCCTGTCCAAAAGCCTGGATCGAAGGAGTAACCGGCATCACATCTCTGGAAAGATTGTTATATCATGCGGGATTTCAAGAATTCCAATATGTTCCAATATGACAACGGCCCGCCTAGCGGTTCAGGAGGAGGTTTCCACGGGCCGGGTTACGGAGGCGGTGGTTCCGGTTCAGGGTTTCTAGGTAATCAAACCGGACATGTCAATCAAGGACACCAAGGCAACCAGGGAGGTTACAACCATCAGGGGAGTCAGCAGCAGCAGCAGCAGTCGGGTTATCAGAGCAATCCCAAACAGCTGAACAGCGGGCAATATCATGTCTTCACTACTAGTTTGTGCAAACGTGATCAGAAGCTTCACAAAAGGGCAGTCAACTCTGTTGAGCCGGCAGTACCTCAGTATTTACGCTGGTCAGAGCAACCTATTTTGTGGAGCAGAGAGGATCACCCGCCCCGGGTTGATAATCCAGGTCATTTGGCCTTGGTGGTAGCCCCTCAAGTTGGGGGATACAAGTTCACTAAAGTGCTCATGGATGGGGAAGTAGTATCAACATTTTGTATTATGATATATTCCTCCGTATGGGGTTGACAGATAAGGATCTTAAACCTTCGAATATGGTATTTCATGGTGTAGTGCCTGGTAAGTCTGCATATCCCGTTGGTAAGATAGCTTTGGAGGTAGCTTTTGGAGATGACTACGATTCAAGGTCAGAAACATTGACATTTGAGGTGGTGAAGATCAAAAGTCCATACCACGCCTTGTTTGGGCGGCCGGTTTATGCTAAATTTATGGCAAGGCCATGTTATGTTTACCTACAGCTTAAAATGCCAGGTCATAAGGGGACTATCACAGTACATGGAAGTAGAAAGATTGCTTTGGAGTGTGAAGAAGGCGATGCGGCTTATGCTGAGTCGGTTTGTGCCACGGAGGAGTTAAAATTATATAAGGAGCAAGTTGATCCGGCAGACATGACCTCCTTAAAAAAGCCAACTACGGAACATGATCCAGCATTGAAGTTCAAATCAGCTACAGACACTAAGATGGTTGACTTTGTCCCTGGCGATTCATCCAAACAGTTCAGCATCAGCGCTAACCTGGATCCCAAATAGGAAAGCACGCTCATTGATTTCATCCGTGAGAATCGGGACATCTTTGCATGGAAACCTTCTGACATGCCAGGTGTACCGAGAGAACTCGCTGAGCACACACTCAACATTGATCCTAAATTCAAACCGGTCCGACAGTTCCTCCGCCGTTTCAACGAGGAAAGGCGCAAGGCTATAGGTGAAGAGGTCGCCCGTTTGTTGGCTGCTGGGTTTATTGTTGAAGTTTTTCATCTAGAGTGGTTAGCCAATCCGGTGCTGGTTTAAGAAAAACGGCACTTGGCGCATGTGTGTGGACTACACAGATTTAAACAAGGCTTGCCCTGCAGACCCCTTTGCTCTCCGTCGCATTGATCAGATAATTGATGCTACGACGGGTTGTGACTGTTTGTGTTTTTTGGATGCTTACTCTGGTTATCATCAGATCAAAATGGCAGTTAAGGACCAGGAGAAGACAACCTTTATAACTCCCTTTGGAGCCTTCTGCTATGTTTCCATGCCCTTTGGACTCAAGAGTGCCCAGGCAACTTACCAGCGATGTGTTCAGAATTGCCTTCATAAGCAAATTGGGCGCAATGTTCATGCATATGTAGATGATATTGTGGTCAAATCCAGAAAGGGGGAGACTTTGATAGATGATCTACGGGAAACCTTTGACAATCTACGGGTTTACAAGATGATGCTCAATCCGGAGAAGTGTGTTTTCGGTGTCCTGGCAGGCAAGCTCTTAGGCTTTCTGGTTTCAAACAGAGGCATTGAGCCTAATCCGGAAAAGATTGCAGCGTGTATTAACGATGTGCAACGTCTGGCCGGCCGGATTACAGCCTTGAGCCAGTTTATCAGCCGCCTTGGAGAGAAGGCCATCCCCTTATATCAGATGCTCAAGAAAACGAATAATTTTGTCTGGAGTGAGGCAGCTGATAAGGCGTTTGAAGATCTGAAGAGGCAGCTCGTGGAACCGCCCGTGCTGGCAGCACCGATCGATAAAGAGCCATTATTATTATATGTGGCTGCTAATGCCCGGGCTGTCAGCGTAGCCATTGTGGTAGAGCGCAAGGAGCCTGGCAAAGAGTATCCGGTTCAACGGCCGATTTATTATATCAGTGAGGTGCTCATTGAGTCAAAGCAGAGGTATCCACATTGGTGGAAACTGGTGTATGGGGTGTTTATGGCAAGCCGGAAGCTCAAACACTATTTTCAGGGCCATCCTATCACAGTGGTCAGTTCAGCTCCTCTGGGCAACATCATTCAAAACAGAGAGGCAACTGGCCGGATTGCCAAGTGGGCCATTGAGCTTGGACCTCACGGGCTCAAATATATACCCCGCACAGCGATCAAGTCCCAGGCACTCATGGATTTCATAAACGATTGGACGGAGTTACAGGCACCTGAGGAGAAACCAGATAATACATATTGGACTATTCATTTTGATGGGTCCATACAGTTAGAGGGTTCAGGGGTTGGAGTCGTATTAACTTCCCCACGAGGCACTACTAGGAAAAGGCCTACTAATGGCGCACCGGTTTTTCCTACTAATGGCGCATCACCGGTGCGCCATTAGTAGCACACCACTAGTAATTTTTACTAATGGCGCACCACTGGTGCGCCATTAGTATCTGGTATACTAATGGCGCACCATCCAGTGCGCCATTAGTATATAACACCATGCGCCATTAGTGTGCCTCCCAGGGGCCATATTTAACCATGTTCTTTGGCACACTAATGGCGCACTGTGGATGGATGCGCCATTAGTATACTTGGCATACTAATGGCGCACTCTGTAGTGATGCGCCATTAGTATGAATATTAGGTTTTATTTTTTTTACTTTTCTAATTTTTGCACATGTTACAAAATATATTATTTGACAGAATATAGACAGTAGCACACAGCAACAGCAGATTCATCGAATACAATAGAAGATTAGTCTCCGAATACAATTCATCGTATTAGTCTCCGAATTCAAAAGACCGAACAAAGATAAAATATTACAAGTCTCGAGACCGCGAGTATCGAGTTTGTCGGAAGTAATACTAATCCTAACAAGTCCTACTAATCATCATCATACAACTTCTACTCGTTATTCATAACAAGTCATACGATCATCATCTTGATAGTCTTCGAACCAACCCTACTTAATTGTTCTTAGCACATGATCATCAGTATTAGGCAGGACCTAAATACCCTATTTAAGCTAAAATAGCATAAAACAATATAGACCCTGACTCTCCATTATGGTGAATGGAGATCATCCTGTCTCCAATTCTTGCGCTTCGCTTCCTTTTGCTTCCAAGAAGCTCCTTACGAATGTCCATACATTTTTTCCATCCTTTGATTTTCATGTCTCCACTTCTTTTAGAAATCTCGTATGGACAGTTGAGATTCGTAGGACGACCTGGCTGTATGTTCAAAACATTAACACTACCTTTCAGATACATCATATGAGGCACACAATTCTCTGGGATTATCTATTGAAAAACATAGTAATAACTTCATAGTTAGCAATGATGTACTAGTTTTAGAAGTATGCAAAAGATGCATGGATGTCGTAATAGTAAAAATCTTACCAGGGTATCTCCATGGTAGTTACCGTAGTTGAACACATGCACTAGTGGCACGTATTTACCATAATGTTGAGGAGTTTGATTGTAGATATTGTAATTCTCAATGTCAGTACAAAATCCGACCAAATGATTTTTCTCCTTGTAAGTTGTTAATTCGGAGCCACCGGTGTAGTGGGTTTTGTCTACCATCTCCTGCACATTCTTTGAACAATAAAAATAAGCTGTCAATGGAAATAAGCTGTCAACTATTTTGAAATAAACAATATAAATTAGCTAATAACTATGTTTGAGAAACTCACACAGCGGTAGAACTGGAGGCGTATCAACAAGGACCCAAATGTCCATATTGTCTTGGTTGATGTCAGGATTACCAAGATCCATGGTGATAAGCATACCCTCATCAAAACCATACATCTTGCAAAATGCTTCCCAATTTTTGCAACCAAAATGGGTTACGCTCTCAGAATTATATAGATTTACTTCAAAGTCCACATCGTGATGAGTCCTTAGGTGAATTTTCTTTGTTTCAGAAATTTCATGGTCTTCAAAATCCATCCTCTCCAAGACATAGCGTCTTGCATGGCATGGGATAAGCTATACTCGAATTGTAAAAGATGAAAATTACACGTTGAAATAGTTGAAGTCATGGTTAATTATGAAAATAACACTTGTCGTCGTTGTGTACCTTTTCAACTTCGAAGGTCTCCTCGAGCTTAATGCTGAAGCGCCGATCATCGTCCAGGTGAGGCATGTCGCACAGACCTCGATCGTCGTGGCACCAGTCGCACTCCGCCGGGAGACTTTCGTCGTCCCTTTCGTCGTCCGATGATGATGATGACATATCCTACGTTCATAATTCAAAACTACATCATTTAGGGTTTGTCGACACCGAGGCATCCTAAAAGCTAAGCTTTTATCATTTAGGGTTTGTCGACGCTGAGGCACCCTAAAAGCCTAAGCTTTCATCATTTAGGTTCTTATCGACACCGAGGCACCCTAAAAGCCAAGGTTTTATCATTTAGGGTTTGTCGACGTCGAGGCACCCTAAAAGCCTAAGCTTTCATCATTTAGGTTTTGTCGACGTCAAGGCACCCTAAAAGCCTAAGTGTACATCATTTAGGTTCTCATCGACACCGAGGCACCCTATAGAAGCGAAGTTAAGTTTTCATCATTTAGGGGTTATCGATGCCAAGGCACCCTAGGTTGGGCCTAATCACATGGCACTAATCACTTGGCTCTATTGCCACCTATGTTGGGTTTATCATCTAGGGTTTATCGATGCTAACAAG
>NC_053026.1:604541056-604746839 GCF_003073215.2 Triticum urartu | reverse complement strand
TGTTGAGCTTTCATATATTTATAGCTCTAGTGCATTCGTTGCATGGCAATCCCTACTCCTTGCATTAACATCAATCGGTGGGCTTCTCCATAGCCCATTGATTAGTACTAACTTATCTCACGAGTCCTTGTTGAGTTTTGTGTGGATGAAGCTTTTGAGATTTAGGGAGACCGTGATATGAGAGGAATTAAGGAGACACAAAAGCACAAGCTTGGGGATGCCCAAGGCATCCCAAGATAATATTTCAAGAAGTCTCAAGCATCTAAGCTTGGGGATGCCCCGGTTGGCATCACACCTTTCTTCTTCAACAACTATCGGTTAGTTTCGGTTGATCCTAAGTTTTTGCTTCTTCACATGATCTTTGCCATTCTTAGAATATCATTTTATTTTGCTTTGCTTGCTGTTTGAATAAAATACCAAGATCTGAAATTCTTAAATGTTAGAGAGTCTTCACATAGCTGCATAATTATTCAACTACTCATTGATCTTCACTTATATCTTTCGGAGTAGTTTGTCGATGCTCTAGTGCTTCACTTATATCTTTTAGAGCATGGTGGTAGTTTTATTTTGAAGAAACAGATGAAATATCATGCTTCACTTAGATTATTTTGAGAGTCTTAAATAGCATGGTAATTTTCTTAAAATCCTAATATGCTAGGTATACAAGATTAGTAAAAACTTATGAGTGTGTTGAATACTAACAGAAGTTTTATGCTTGATGATTGTTTTGAGATATGGAGGTAATAAGATCAAAGTCGTGCTAGTTGAGTAGTTCTGAAATTAAGAAATGCTTGTGCTGAAGTTTGCAAGTCCCGTAGCATGCACGTATGGTAAACGTTGTGTAACAAATTTGAAACATGAGGTGTTATTTGATTGTCCTCCTTATGAGTGGCAGTCGGGGACGAGCGATGGTCTTTTCCTACCAATCTATCCCCCTAGGAGCATGCGCGTAGTGCCGAGGTTTTTGATGACTTGTAGATTTTTGCAATAAGTATGTCAGTTCTTTATGACTAATGTTGAGTCAATGGATTATACACACTCTCACCCTCCCATCCTTGCTAGCCTCTTTGGTACCATGCATTGCCCTTTCTCACATTGAGAGTTGGCGCAAACTTCACCGGTGCATCCAAACCCCGTGATATGATACACTCTTTCACACATAAACCTCCTTATATCTTCCTCAAAACAGCCACCATACCTACCTATTATGGCATTTCCATAGCCATTCCGAGATATATTGCCATGCAAATTTCCACCATTCCGTTTATTATGACACGCATCATCATTGTCATATTGCTTTGCATGATCATGTAGTTGACATCGTATTTGTGGCAAAGCCACCGTCCATAATTTTTCATACATGTCACACTTGATTCATCGCAATCCCGGTACACCACCGGAGGCATTCATATAGAGTCATCTTTGTTCTAGTATCGAGTTGTAATCATTGAGTTGTAAATAAATAGAAGTGTGATGATCATCATTTTCTAGAGCATTGTCCCAAGTGAGGAATAAAAAAATAAAAAAGAGAAAGGCCATAAAAAAGAGAAAGGCCATAAAAAAAGAGAAGCCCAAAAAAATGAAAATGAGAGAAAAAGAGAGAAGGGACAATGCTACTATCCTTTTACCACACTTGTGCTTCAAAGTAGCACCATGATCTTCATAGTAGAGAGTCTCTTGTTTTGTCACTTTCATATACTAGTGGGAATTTTTCATTATAGAACTTGGCTTGTATATTCCAACAATGGGCCTCCTCAAGTGCCCTAGGTCTTCATGAGCAAGCAAGTTGGATGCACACCCACTTAGTTTCTTTTGTTGAGCTTTCATACATTTATAGCTCTAGTGCATCCGTTGCATGGCAATCCCTACTCCTTGCATTAACATCAATCGGTGGGCTTCTCCATAGCCCATTGATTAGCCTCGTTGATGTGAGACTTTCTCCTTTTTGTCTTCTCCACATAACCCCCCCTCATTATATTCTATTCCACCCATAGTGCTATATCCATGGCTCGCGCTCATGTATTGCGTGAAAGTTTATGAGTTTGAGATTGCTAAAGTATGAAACAATTGCTTGGCTTGTCATTGGGGTTGTGCATGATGAGAGCATTCCTGTGTGACAAAAATGAAACATGACTAAACTATATGATTTTGTAGGGATGAACTTTCTTTGGTCATGTTATTTTGAGAAGACATAACTGCTTAGTTAGTATGCTTGAAGTATTATCATTTTTATGTCAATATGAACTTTTGTCTTGAATCTTTCGGATCTGAATATTCATACCACAATTAAGAAGAATTACATTGAAATTATGCCAAGTAGCACTCCGCATCAAAAATTCTGTTTTTATCATTTACCTACTCGAGGACGAGCAGGAATTAAGCTTGGGGATGCTTGATACATCTCCAACGTATCTATAATTTTCGATTGCTCCATGCTATGTTGTCTACTATTTTGGGCAATATTGGGCTTTATTATCCACTTTTATATTATTTTTGGGACTAACCTATTAACCAGAGGCCCAACCCAGAATTGTTGTTTTTGCCTATTTCAGTGTTTCAAATAAAAGGAATATCAAACAGAGTCGAAACGGAATGAAATCAACTGGAGAAGTTATTTTTGGATGGAAAGCTACCGGATGGACTTGGACCCCACGTCAGGAGCCAAGGGAGGTGCTCACGAGGGTGGGGGGCGCGCCCCCCTAGGGCGCGCCCCCTGCCTCATGGGGCCCCCAAAGCTCCACCGACATACTTCCTACACCCATATATACTCACGTACCCTAAAACTTCCAGAACAGACAATAGATCGGGAGTTCTGTCGCCAGAAGTCTCCGTAGCCACCGAAAGCCAATCTAGACCCGTTCGGGCACCCTGCCGGAGGGGGAATCCCTCTCCGGTGGCCATCTTCATCATCCCGGTGCTCTCCATGACGAGGAGGGAGTAGTTCTCCCTCGGGGCTGAGGGTATGTACTAGTAGCTATGTGTTTGATCTCTCTCTCTCACTCTCTCTCTCTCTCATGTTCTTGAGATGATACGACCTTGATGTATCGCGAGCTTTGCTATTATAGTTGGATCTTATGTTTCTCCTCCCCCTCTACTCTCTTGTAATGAATTGAGTTTCCCCTTTGAAGTTATCTTATTGGATTGAGTCTTTAAAGATTTGAGAACACTTGATGTATGTCTTGCCGTGCGTATCTGTGGTGACAATGGGATACCACGTGATTCACTTGATGTATGTTTTGGTGATCAACTTGCGGGTTCCGCCCATGAACCTATGCATAGGGGTTGGCACACATTTTCGTCGTGATTCTCCGGTAGAACTTTGGGCCACTCTTTGAGGTCCTTTGTGTTGGTTGAATAGATGAATCTGAGATTGTGTGATGCATATCGTATAATCATACCCACAGATACTTGAGGTGACATTGGAGTATCTAGGTGACATTAGGGTTTTGGTTGATTTGTGTCTTAAGGTGTTATTCTAGTACGAACTCTAGGGCTGTTTGTGACACTTATAGGAATAGCCCAACAGATTGATTGGAAAGAATAACTTTGAGGTGGTTTCGTGCCCTACCATAATCTCTTCGTTCGTTCTCCGCTATTAGTGACTTTGGGGTGACTCTTTGTTGCATGTTGATGGATAGTTATGTGATCCAATTATGTTAGTATTGTTGAGGGAACTTGCACTAGCGAAAGTATGAACCCTAGGCCTTGTTTCAACGCATTGCAATACCGTTTACGCTCACTTTTATCATTAGTTAGCTTGCTGTTTTTATATTTTCAGATTACAAAAACCTTTATCTACTATCCATATACCACCTGTATCACCATCTCTTCACCGAACTAGTGCACCTATACAATTTACCATTGTATTGGGTGTGTTGGGGACACAAGAGACTCTTTGTTATTTGGTTGCAGGGTTGCTTGAGAGAGACCATCTTCATCCTACGCCTCCTACGGATTGATAAAACTTAGGTCATCCACTTGAGGGAAATTTGCTACTGTCCTACAAACCTCTGCACTTGGAGGCCCAACAACGTCTACAAGAAGAAGGTTGTGTAGTAGACATCAGGGCCAGGTGGCTACGTGGTGGCCCGACCTAAGTGGGATAAGGCTGAGCAACAGATGGTGGATGTAGGGGTCATTCCAGTTACATTGAGTTGCCCCCAGGTCCAGGACTTGGCTCTATGCGCATGGGGGGACAGTTGGACCCAAAGACAGGCCAGGTTTTGGAGAAGGCAAGTCTTAAAGGAGCCGACCTCAAAATACTTGTTGCAATAGAAGAGGCTCGAACGGGGGTGTTCATGCCTAACAGAGAGAACGACGAGCTTACGCGCGCCCTGGGAAATCCTGAACACCCGGGAAGAACACGAGGCAAATGCGCTGTTCCGTGGTATGAGGGGTTTGCAGACTGGAGCACTGACTACAGAAGCCGTGCGAGAAAGAAGATGGAGGAGGAGAAGAAGAGAAAGCTGGAGGAGGAGCAGAGGAAGCTGGAGGAGGAGCAGAGGAAGCAGGAAGCAGAACGCCTTAAAGGCCTAGAATCAGCGCACACGGGGTTGGCACTCCAATTCCAGCGGCAGTAGCAACATATCGACTCACTTAGCTAAGAAAGGAGGTCTCAGCAGCGGCAATAACTAGCGGATCCAGCATTGGATTGCACTGTCCCATCCATGCCAAGAAGTAGCGTGGGTTTCGCCCCGGGCGAGGCACTGCTAGATAGATACTCTGTGGATGACATCATGGATAACACTAATTGTGAGCTGCACTTCAAAATGAATAACATACCCATGAAGGTGGCGGACGTCGTTGCTTATACGAATCCCCCTGAAGCAACCTTCCATTGCAATCCGATTCCAGCTGGCAATGCTCGTGTTGTGGTTGATGAAGTGGTGGAACAATATTCAGGGCTAGAGCTTGACATTCCTGGAGGTGATGACGAGCACACACTAGGAGAGGCCATACATCGTATCATTCTATGGAGAAAGGATTGCATAATCTTTCCAAGGCCACCAACACCGCGTCAGCCGACTCCTCCTCGAAGTCCGCCACCGCGTCAGCAGACTCCCGCTCCTCCAAGTCATCAGCCACTACCTCAGCAGAGTCCGCCAACACGTCAGGACACTCCTCCTCCTTCAAGTCCAGCACCGTGTTAGGCCACTCCTCCTCCTCCAAGTCCGGCACCGCGTTAGCCCACTCCTCCTCCTCCAAGTCCGGCAACGCGTCAGCCCACTCCTCCTCCAAGTCAGGCACGTCAGCCGTCTCCGCTGCCTCAGCGGGCTTCGCCGCCTAAGCAACAGCGAAAGAGAGCCGCCGCATCTATGGAGGCTAGAGGTACAAGTAAAGGTACAAGAGGCAAGCGATTTCAATTTGGTCCAAGCCTCGTGCCTCTTCCGAAGAGGCCTTACGACATGACTGTGGAGGAAAACGAAGCTGAATGCCAAGCCCAAGTGAGGGCCCATTTTCGACCGAAACCGCCACCGTCGCCAAAGGAGAAAGTGCCTGAGCATGTCGTTGACCACTTCATTCGTATGGCTCGAGCACTAGCTGCCAAGCCTAGGGACTCAGACTATGAGCACCAAATCAGGAAGGCATATAGAGCAAAAAAGAATGAGTCGAGCTCGAGCTCCACCCAAACAGCTGCCAAAAAAGTGGAAAAACTGTTCCCCAGCTGGGAGAATAGGCGGTGCAATCCGATCCCCTCGCTCATTGCCCCCCCCCGCCCATTGTACCAACACATGCGAGTACCGGCGCCGATCAACTGGTAATAATGGACGCTCATAGAAGGATGGCTGAAGAGGCCGGTGTCACTGTTTATCAACTCCTAGAGATGGAGCCCATGGGTACGATTAGAGAGGAGGACATAAAACGGAAATATTCCTGTGGCCAGCCTATGGTGAAGCCTGAGGAGGTCAAGCTTCTATCAACGAGAATGTATGAATTGCATGAATGGTACATGAAAGAAGCCAAGACTACCGATTGATACGTCTCCAACATATCTACTTTTCCAAACACTTTTGCCCTTGTTTTGGACTCTAACTTGCATGATTTGAATGGAACTAACCCGGCCTGACGCTGTTTTCAGCAGAATTGCCGTGTTGTTGTTTTTTTGCAGAAATAAAAGTTCTCAAAATGACCTGAAACTTCATGGAGAATATTTTTGGAATTTATAAAAAATACTGGCGAAAGAATGAACACTAGGGGGTCCACACCCTAGTGTGCAGGGCGCCCCCTGCCTCGTGGGCCCCCTGAGGCTCCACCGACGTCAACTCCAACTCTATATATTCATGTTCGAGGAGAAAAAAATTAGAGAGAAGGATTCATCGCATTTTACGATACAGAGCCGCCGCCAAGCCCTAATCTCTCTCGGGAGGGCTGATCCGGAGTCCGTTCGGGGCTCCGGAGAGGGGAATCCATCGCCGTTGTCATCATCAACCATCCTCCATCACCAATTTCATGATGCTCGCCGCCGTGCGTGAGTAATTCCATCGTAGGCTTGCTGGACGGTGATGGGTTGGATGAGATTTATCATGTTATTGAGTTAGTTTTGTTAGGATTTGATTCCTAGTATCCATTATGTTCTGAGATTGATGTTGCTATGACTTTGCTATGCTTAATGCTTGTCACTAGGGCCCGAGTGCCATGATTTCAGATCTGAACCTATTATGTTTTCATGAATATATGTGAGTTCTTGATCCTATTTTGCAAGTCAATAGTCACCTACTATGTGTTATGATCTGGTAACCCCAAAGTGACAATAATCGGGACCACTCTCGATGATGATCGTAGTTTGAGGAGTTCATGTATTCACTAAGTGTTAATGCTTTGTTCCAGTACTCTATTAAAAGGTGGCCTTAATATCCCTTAGTTTCCAATAGGACCCCACTGCCATGGGAGGGTAGGACAACAGATGTCATGCAAGTTCTTTTCCATAAGCATGTATGACTATATTCGGAATACATGCCTACATTGCATTGATGAACTGGAGCTAGTTCTGTGTCACCCTATGCTATAGATGTTGCATGGGGAATCGCATCCGACATAATTATCCATCACTGTTCCATTGCCTACGAGATTTTCACATATTGATCTTTGCTTAGTTACTTTTCCGCTGCCACTGTTACAATTACTACAAAACTGCTACTGTTACTTTTGCCACCGTTACCGCTACTTCCATATTACTTTGCTACTAAATACTTTGCTGCATATATTAAGTCTTTCAGGTGTGGTTGAATTGACAACTCAACTTCTAATACTTGAGAATATTCTTTGGCTCCCCTTGTGTCGAATCAATAAATTTGGGTTGAATACTCTACCCTCGACAACTGTTGCGATCCCCTATACTTGTGGGTTATCAAGACTATTTTCTGGCGCCGTTGCCAGGGAGCATAGCTCTATTGTTTGAGTCACTTGGTATTTATATCTGTTGATCACCATGAGGAACTTGAAAGATGAAAGAACCAAGATTTTTCCCTCAACTACGAGGGGAGGTAAGGAACTACCATCTAGCTCTACACTTGATTCACCTTCTGTTTTGAGTAAACTTGCGACACCTACTCCTGCTATTGATTCTGATATGTCGCATGTTATTGATGATGCCACTTCTGCTATGCATGATGCTTATCATGAAACTACTTCTATGCTTGATAATACTGTGCCATTAGGTGAATTTCTTGATGAACAACTTGCTAGGGTTAGAGAGAATGAAATTATTGAAACTGATAATATTGATGAAAGTGATGATGAAGATTCTCCCCCTAGATATGAATTACCTGATGTGCCTGAGGGTTATGTTATGGATGAAGAAACTACTAGAGATCTTTTAGCTTGCAAAGATAGACATGATCTTAAGAAACTGTTAGCTAAGCGGAAAGAAAAATCTTTTAATGCTAGAATGAAATATGACCCTGCTTTTGCTACTTCACCTATCTGTATTTCTGATAAGGATTATGATTTTTCTGTCGATCTTGAGATAATTACTTTGGTTGAATCTGATCCTTTTTATGGCAATGAATCTGAAACTGTTGTGGCACATCTTACTAAATTGAATGATATAGCCACCTTATTCACTAATGAGGAAAAAATTCGTTACTAATATATCCTTATGTTACTTCCGTTCTCATTAAAGGGTGATGCTAAAATATGGTTTAATTATCTTGATCCTAGTTGTGTGCGTAGTCCCCAGGATATGATTTATTACTTCTCTGCTAAATATTTCCCCGCTCATAGGAAACAAGCTGCCTTAAGGGAAATATATAATTTTTTACAAATTGAAGAAGAGAGTCTCCCATAAGCTTGGGGGAGGCTTCTCCGATTACTTAATGCTTTGCCTGATCATCCTCTCAAGAAAAATGAAATACTTGATATCTTTTATAATGGACTAACCGATGCTTCCAGAGACCACCTGGATAGTTGTGCTGGTTGTGTTTTCAGGGAAAGAACTATTGAGCAAGCTGAATTGCTATTGAATAATATGTTGAGTAATGATAATGATTGGACACTTCTTGAACCAACTCCTAAGCCAACTCCAAATAAAAGGGGTATTCTATTTCTCAGTCCTGAAGATATGCAAGAGGCAAAGAAATCTATGAAAGAAAAAGGTATTAAAGCTGAAGATGTTAAGAATTTACCATCTATTGAAGAGATACATGGTCTTGATAACCCTATACAGGTAGTAAAGGTAAATTCTCTCTATATGTTTGATAAGGGTGAAATCCCATCTACTATGTTTTCTAGCCAATGCTTGGATGAGTTTGATAATTTTATTGTTAAACAAAAAGACTTCAATGCTTATGTTAGTAGACAATTGAAACGTAATGCTTATGTGATTGAACACTTGAGTGATTATATGTCTAGAGTTAAAGGTGAGATTAAACTTATTAGTAAACATGCTTCTATGGTTACCACTCAAGTAGAACAAGTGCTTAAAGCTTAGAATGATTTGCTCAATGAATTAAATAATAAGAAAAATGATAATGCTGTTAGAGTTGTGACTAGAGTGGGTAGAATGACTCAGGAACCTTTGTATCCTGAGGGCCACCCTAAGAGAATTGAGCAAGATTCTCAGAGAACTAATGTTGATGCACCTAGTCCTTCTAAAAACAAGAAAAATAAAAATGATAAGACTTTGCATGCTTCTAGTGAACCTGTTGTTGACACACCTGAGAATCCCGATGATATTTCTATTTCTGATGCTGAAAAATAATCTGGTAATGAACATGAACCTAGTGATAATGTTAATGATGATGTTCATGTTGATGCTCAACCTACCAATAACAATGATGTAGAGATTGAACCTGCTATTGATCTTGATGACCCACAATCAAAGAATCAACGTTATGGTAAGATTGACTTTGTTGCTAGGAAGCACGGTAAAGAAAGAGAACCATGGGTTCATAAAACCATGCCTTTTCCTCCTAAACCATCCCAGAAAAAGGATGATGAGGATTTTGAGAGCTTTGCTAAAATGATTAGACCTATCTTTTTGCGTATGCGTTTGACTGATATGCTTAAAATGAATCCTTATGCTAAGTATATGAAAGATAATGTTACAAATAAAAGAAAGATACCGGAAGCTGAAATTTCCACCATGCTTGCGAATTATACTTTTAAGGGTGGAATACCAAAGAAACTAGGAGATCCCTGAGTACCAACTATACCATGCTCCATTAAGAGAAACTATCTTAAAACTGCTTTATGTGATCTTGGAGCCAGTGTTAGTGTTATGGCTCTCTCTTTATATCGTAGACTTTATTTGAATAAGCCGACACCTACTGAAATATCTTTGCAAATGGCCGATAAATCAACTGCTATACCCGTCGGTATTTGTGAAGATGTGCCTGTTGTGGCTGCAAACGTTACTATTTTAACGGACTTTGTTATTCTTGATATTCCCAAGGACGATAGTATGTCTATTATTCTTGGTAGACCCTTTTTGAATACTGCAGGGGCTGTTATTGATTGCAACAAAGGCAATGTCACTTTTCATGTTAATGGTAATGAGCATACGGTACACTTTCCGAGGAAACAACCTCAAGACCACAGTATCAATTCTATTGGAAAAATTTCAACGATTACTATTGGAGGTTTTGAATTTCCTCTTCGTACTGTCAAGAAGAAATATGATATTCTTATTGTTGGGGACATTCATATCCCCGTTGAGGTAACTTAGTGTTATTCAAAAATTCTCCGGGTTCATGCAATTCGGAAAGAGTTTGTTAACAAGACTTGATCAACCTTGTTAGTGGATTCCTTTTGATGAGCATGAGATGGATGAAGTTAGAAAACACAACTCTCCGTACCCTCCTTTTACTTTCTGTTATTTAGATTAAATAAAGCAAAAAAGTATTTTCTGTCTGTTTTCTGAATTATCCTTGCAATAAAAAATACCCCGAAAATAAAAGTTCTCCAAATGTCCTGAAAATTATATATGATTGTTTGTAGAATATTTAAGAATATCTGGCATTGAGAACACACCAAGGCGCCACACCACCTGGCCATGAGGGTCCAGGGCGCGCCCCCGGCCTCGTGGACCCCACGTGGGCCCCCTCCACTTATTCCAGCACCCACACATTTCGTCTTCCTCCAGAAAAAATCCTCCCATAGCTCAAACCCGAGTTCTAGCTCATCTTGCTGCCATTTCCGATCTCCTTGCTCAAAGCTCCATTCACAAAACTGCTTTGGGGGATTGTTCTTCAGTATGTGACTCCTCCAATGGTCCAATTAGTTTTTGTTCTAGTGCTTTATTTATTGCAAATTTGTGCTGCTTACGTGACCCTATTCTTGAGCTTGCATGTCAAATTTATATGGTCAAAAGTAGTTTTAATGCATGATATGGCCTCTAGGTACTTGTAAGAGTAGTTGCTATCAATCTTGTTGAGTTTGGTTCACTTTATTTTGAGTCACTAAAAGTTTCAGAAATTTTTCAGAGCAAGAAAAATGTTTAGGAAAATGTACCAAGGTGGTTCCTCAAGGAATCAAGGACCAAGGCTCGCGATACGTGAGCAGGACGATGAACCACCAAGGGAAGCTCAAGTGCGGCCTTGTGAATGGCCGTCAGAGGAGTTTATGGTCCAAGCAGGCATCAAGGATGAATTTGACGCGTATGTGCATAACGCTGATCTTGAGGGCTTCGTGTCAGATAAGTGCCGACAATACCGCTACCTAACTGATTCCTTTGTGAGAAGGTTTAAATTTACATCCTTGCGCAATTCTCACACTGTTCTATTTGATCTTTATGATAAATCATATACCATGGACCTAGAAGATTTTAATACTGCTTGTAAACTCCCGCAGTGGGGCAATGTTAGTGAATCTCACAATTCTGAATATAAAGACTTTCTTGCTAGTATTACTGTGGGGGAATCTAGAGAAATCACATAAGCTACCATAGGGAGCATTCATTTCCCTTCCATACATTACTTTGCTCTCTTCATTGGTAGATGCATTAGCGGTAAAGATGAGGCTTGTCACATGTGCGTTCCAGATCTTAGTGTCCTCAAGAGTGCGGTATTAGGTGATAAACAATATAACTTGGGGGCGATTGTTGCATGAAGGTTACATCACAACAGTGTAAGTGGAGATTTGTTTGGTGGAATTTATGAAACTCATATAGCTAATTATCTTACTATACCCATACATGGAAATGATATGGAGTTGCCTCCTGCTTATCTAGATTATGATGCTATGGTTCGCCATCAGTTTCTTGAGAGGAATGAACAATTCCTCCAGTACCGACTAATCTTTGACAGACGGCGCACCGTCCATGTTGCCCTCCATGCTCCTACTTTCTTTGACTTTCAGGCAAAAAGGAGATATGTTATAACCAGGGAGGAAGGGAACGAATATGAGAGGAGGACGAAGGCAGCTCGCCTCCAAGCTGTAGCTCGTCAGGTAGTAGCTGCTGCATCTCAGTACGACCCCATCTACAACTTTGGTTATCCACTGGGCCAGCAGTGGCCATAGACCAACTTAGGCCAAAAGCCTAAGCTTGGGGGAGTACGTATTTCTCACCGACATTACATTCATGTTCACACACTCATGCCAGTTGTCGGTGCTCATACTTTTTCATTGTACTATCCATGCTAGTTTAATTTCTTTTTAAGCCTTCTTCTTGTGTGTTTGAAAAACCTTAAGAAAAACAAAAAAAATTAGTAGTAGCTTTTAGCTAGTTTACTTTCCACGCCTGTAGTAGTAGTAATTAAAAGAAAACCCAAAAAGATTTCTCGTTCTTCTTTTTCTTGTTGGGATCTTTCCCGTGCAAATAGTTTTATTTCTTTTCTTGTTCTTTGGGGGTCGAGAGGAGAAGACCATGTGAAAATGTTGAGTGGCTCTCATATGCATTATTGTTGATTTAACAAAGAGCCCATATTACCATGTCTTATCCCTTGTATTGAATGCTTATAGATTCCAGCTGAAGGAAATATGCCCTAGAGGCAATAATAAAGTTATTATTTATTTCCTTATAATCATGATAAAGGTTTATTATTCATGCTATAATTGTGTTAACCGGAAACATAATACATGTGTGAATACATAGACAAACAAAGTGTCACTAGTATGCCTCTACTTGACTAGCTCGTTAATCAAAGATGGTTATGTTTCCTAACCATGAACAATGAGTTGTTATTTGATTAACGGGATCACATCATTAAGAGAATGATCTGATTGACATGACCCATTCCATTAGCTTAGCACCCGATCGTTTAGTATGTTGCTATTGCTTTCTTCATGACTTATACATGTTCCTATAACTATGATATTATGCAACTCCCGTTTACCGGAGGAACACTTTGGGTACTACCAAACGTCACAACGTAACTGGGTGATTATAAAGGAGTACTACAGGTGTCTCCAAAGGTACATGTTGGGTTGGCGTATTTCGAGATTAGGTTTTGTCACTCCGATTGTCGGAGAGGTATGTCTGGGCCCTCTCGGTAATGCACATCACATAAGCCTTTCAAGCATTGCAACTAATGAGTTAGTTGCGGGATGATGTATTACAGAACGAGTAAAGAGACTTGCCGGTAATGAGATTGAACTAGGTATTGGAATACCGACGATCGAATCTCGGGCAAGTAACATACCGATGACAAAGGGAACAACGTATGTTGTTATGCGGTCTGACCCTTTAAAGATCTTCATAGAATATGTAGGAGCCAATATGGGCATCCAGGTCCCGCTATTGGTTATTGACCGGAGACATGTCTCGGTCATGTCTACATTGTTCTCGAACCCGTAGGGTCCGCACGCTTAAGGTTACGATGACAGTTACATTATGAGTTTATGCATTTTGATGTACCGAAGGTTGTCCGGAGTCTCAGATGTGATCACGGACATGACGAGGAGTCTCGAAATGGTCGAGACATAAAGATTGATATATTGGAAGCCTATATTTGGACATCGGAAGTGTTCCGGGTGAAATTGGGATTTTACCGGAGTACCGGGAAGGTTACCGGAACCCCCCGGGAGCTAAATGGGCCATGATGGGCCTTAGTGGAAAAGAGAAGAGGCAGCCCTACATGGGCTGTGCGCCTCCCCCTTCCCCTAGTCCTATTAGGACTAGGAGAGGTGGCCGGCCCCCTCTCTCTCTTTTCCCCCTCCGCGAATCCTATTCCAACTAGGATTGGGGGGGGGGAATCCTACTCCCAGAGGGAGTAGGACTCTCATGGCGCGCCACACCTTGGCCGGCCAGCCTCCCCCCTCTAGTCCTTTATATACTGAGGCAGAGGCACCCTAGAACACACAAGTTGATCCACGTGATCTATTCCTTAGCCGTGTGCGGTGCCCCCAGCCACCATAGTCCTCGATAATACTGTAGCGGAGTTTAGGCGAAGCCCTGCTGCTGTAGTACATCAAGATCGTCACCACGCCGTCGTGCTGACGGAGCTCTTCCCCGACACTTTGCTGGATCGGAGTCCGGGGATCGTTGTCGAGCTGAACGTGTGCTCGAACTCGGAGGTGTCGTAGTTTCGGTGCTTGATCGGTTGGATCGTGAAGACGTACGACTACTTCCTCTACGTTGTGTCAACGCTTCCGCAGTCGGTCTGCGTGGGTACGTAGACAACACTCTCCCCTCTCGTTGCTATGCATCACATGATCTTGCGTGTGCGTAGGAATTTTTTTGAAATTACTACGAAACCCAACAGTGGCATCCGAGCCTAGGTTATTTATGTTGATGTTATATGCACGAGTAGAACACAAGTGAGTTGTGGGCGATATAAGTCATACTGCCTACCAGCATGTCATACTTTGGTTCGGCGGCATTGTTGGACGAGACGACCCGGACCAACATTACGCGTATGCTTACGCGAGACCGGTTCCCCCGACGTGCTTTGCACATAGGTGGCTTGCGGGCGACTGTCTCTCCAACTTTAGTTGAACCAAGTATGGCTACGCCCGGTCCTTGCGAAGGTTAAAACGGAGTCTATTTGACAAACTATCGTTGTGGTTTTGATGCGTAGGTGAGATTGGTTCTTGCTTAAGCCCGTAGCATCCACGTATAACTTGCAACTACAAAGTAGAGGACGTCTAACTTGTTTTTGCAGGGCATGTTGTGATGTGATATGGTCAAGACATGATGCTGAATTTTATTGTATGAGATGATCATGTTTTGTAACCGAGTTATCGACAATTGGCAGGAGCCTTATGGTTGTCGTTTTATTGTATGCAATGAAATCGCGATGTAATGCTTTACTTTATTACTAAGCGGTAGTGATAGTCGTGGAAGCACAAACTTGGCGAGACGACAACGATGCTACGATGGAGATCAAGGTGTCACGCCGGTGACGATGGTGATCACGACGGTGCTTCGGAGATGGAGATCACAAGCACAAGATGATGATGGCCATATCATATCACTTATATTGATTGCATGTGATGTTTATCCTTTTGTGCATCTTATCTTTCTTTGATTGACGGTAGCATTATAAGATGATCTCTCACTAAATTATCAAGAAGTGTTCTCCCTGAGTATGCACCGTTGCGAAAGTTCTTCGTGCTGAGACACCACGTGATGATCGGGTGTGATAGGTTCTACGTTCAAATACAACGGGTGCAAAACAGTTGCACACGCGGAATACTCAGGTTATACTTGACGAGCCAAGCATATACAGATATGGCCTCGGAACACGGAGACCGAAAGGTCGAGCGTGAATCATATAGTAGATATGATCAACATAACGATGTTCACCATTGAAAACTACTCCATCTCACGTGATGATCGGTTATGGTTTAGTTGATTTGGATCACGTAATCACTTAGAGGATTAGAGGGATGTCTATCTAAGTGGGAGTTCTTTAATTAATTTGATTAACTGAACTTAAATTTATCATGAAACTTAGTACCTGATTAGTATCTTGCTTGTTTATGTTTGATTGTAGATAGATGGCTCGTGCTGTTGTTCCGTTGAATTTTAATGCGTTCCTTGAGAAAGCAAAGTTGAAAGATGATGGTAGCAATTACACGGACTGGGTCCGTAACTTGAGGATTATCCTCATTGCCGCACAGAAGAATTACGTCCTGGAAGAACTGCTTGGTGCCAGGCCTGCTGCAGGAGCAACGCCGGATGTTATGAACGTCTGGCAGAGCAAAGCTGATGACTACTCGATAGTTCAGTGTGCCATGCTTTACGGCTTAGAATTGGGACTTCAACGACGTTTTGAACGTCATGGAGCATATGAGTTGTTTCAGGAGTTGAAGTTAATATTTCAAGCAAATGCCCGGATTAAGAGATATGAAGTCTCCAATAAGTTCTATAGCTGCAAGATGGAGGAGAACAGTTCTGTCAGTGAGCGAGCATATACTCAAAATGTCTGGGTATAATACTCACTTGATTCAATTGGGAGTTAATCTTCCAGATGATTGCGTCATTGACAGAATTCTTCAATCACTGCCACCAAGCTACAAGAGCTTCGTGATGAACTATAATATGCAAGGGATGAAGAAGACTATTCCCGAGCTCTTCGCGATGCTGAAAGCTGCGGAGGTAGAAATCAAGAAGGAGCATCAAGTGTTGATGGTCAACAAGACCACTAGTTTCAAGAAAAAGGGCAAAGGGAAGAAGAAGGGGAACTTCAAAAAGAACGGCAAGCAAGTTGCTACTCAAGGGAAGAAACCCAAACCTGGACCTAAGCCTGAAACTGAGTGCTTCTATTGCAAGTAGACTGGTCACTGGAAGCGGAACTGCCCCAAGTATTTGGCGGATAAGAAGGACGGCAAGGTGAACAAAGGTATATGTGATATACATGTTATTGATGTGTACCTTACTAATGCTCGCAGTAGCACCTGGGTATTTGATACTGGTTCTGTTGCTAATATTTGCAACTCGAAACAGGGACTACGGATCAAGCGAAGATTGGTTAAGGACGAGGTGACGATGCGCGTGGGAAACGGTTCCAAAGTCGATGTGATCGCAGTCGGCACGCTACCTCTACATCTACCTTCGGGATTAGTATTAGACCTAAATAATTGTTATTTGGTGCCAGCGTTAAGCATGAACATTATATCTGGATCTTATTTGATGCGAGACGGTTATTCATTTAAATCACAGAATAATGGTTGTTCTATTTATATGAGTAATATCTTTTATGGTCATGCACCCTTGAAGAGTGGTCTATTCTTATTGAATCTCGATAGTAGCAACACACATATTCATAATGTTGAAGCCAAAAGATGCAGAGTTGATAATGATAGTGCAACTTATTTGTGGCACTGCCGTTTTGGTCATATCGGTGTAAAGCGCATGAAGAAACTCCATTCTGATGGACTTTTGGAACCACTTGATTATGAATCACTTGGTACTTGCGAACCGTGCCTCTTGGGCAAGATGACCAAAACGCCGTTCTCCGGTACTATGGAGAGAGCAACCAACTTATTGGAAATCATACATACTGATGTGTGCGGTCCAATGAGTGTTGAGGCTTGTGGCGGATATCGTTATTTTCTCACCTTCACAGATGATTTAAGCAGATATGGGTATATCTACTTAATGAAACATAAGTTTGAAACATTTGAAAAGTTCAAGGAATTTCAGAGTGAATTTGAAAATTATCGTAACAAGAAAATAAAGTTTCTACGATCTGATCATGGAGGAGAATATTTGAGTTACGAGTTTGGTGTACATTTGAAAAATTGTGGAATAGTTTCGCAACTCACGCCACCCGGAACACCTCAGCGTAATGGTGTGTCCGAACGTCGTAATCGTACTATACTGGATATGGTGCGATCTATGATGTCTCTTACTGATTTACCGCTATCATTTTGGGGATACGCTCTAGAGACGGCCGCATTCACGTTAAATAGGGCACCATCAAAATCCATTGAGACGACGCCTTATGAACTGTGGTTTGGCAAAGAAACCAAAGTTGTCGTTTCTGAAAGTTTGGGGCTGCGATGCTTATGTGAAAAAGCTTCAACCTGATAAGCTCGAACCCAAATCGGAGAAATGTGTCTTCATAGGATATCCAAAGGAAACTATTGGATACACCTTCTATCACAGATCCGAAGGCAAGACTTTTGTTGCTAAATTCGGAAACTTTCTAGAGAAGGAGTTTCTCTCGAAAGAAGTGAGTGGGAGGAAAGTAGAACTTGACGAGGTAACTGTACCTACTCCCTTATTGGAAAGCAGTACATCACAGAAAACTGTTTCTATGACACCTACACCAGTTAGTGAGGAAGCTAATGATGATGATCATGAAACTTCGGAACAAGATACTACTGAACCTCGTAGATCAACCAGAGTAAGATCCGCACCAGAGTGGTACGGTAATCCCGTTCTGGAAGTCATGCTACTAGATCATGATGAACCTACGAACTATGAAGAAGCAATGGTAAGCCCAGATTCCGCAAAATGGCTTGAAGAAATGAAATCTGAGATGGGATCCATGTATGAGAACAAAGTATGGAATTTGGTTGACTTGCCTGATGATCGTCAAGCAATTGAGAATAAATGGATCTTCAAGAAGAAGACTGACGCTGACGGTAATATTACTGTCTACAAAGCTCGACTTGTCGCAAAAGGTTTTCGGCAAGTTCAAGGGATTGACTACGATGAGACCTTCTCACCCGTAGCGATGCTTAAGTCTGTCCGAATCATGTTAGCAATTGCCGCATTTTATGATTATGAAATTTGGCAGATGGATGTCAAAACTGCATTCCTGAATGGATTTCTGGAAGAAGAGTTGTATATGATGCAACCAGAAGGTTTTGTCGATCCAAAGGGGGCTAACAAAGTGTGCAAGCTCCAGCGATCCATTTATGGACTGGTGCAAGCCTCTCGGAGTTGGAATAAACGTTTTGATAGTGTGATCAAAGCATTTGGTTTTATACAGACTTTTGGAGAAGCCTGTATTTACAAGAAAGTGAGTGGGAGCTCTGTAGCATTTCTGATATTATATGTGGATGACATATTATTAATTGGAAATGATATAGAATTTCTGGATAGCATAAAGGGATACTTGAATAAGAGTTTTTCAATGAAAGACCTCGGTGAAGCTGCTTAGATATCAGGCATTAAAATCTATAGAGATAGATCAAGACGCTTAATTGGACTTTCACAAACAACATACCTTGACAAAATTTTGAAGAAGTTCAAAATGGATCAAGCAAAGAAAGGATTCTTGCCTGTGTTACAAGGTGTGAAATTGAGTAAGACTCAATGCCTGACCACTGCAGAAGATAGAGAGAATATGAAAGATGTTCCCTATCCATCAGCGATAGGATCTATCATGTATGCAATGCTGTGTACCAGACCTGATGTGTGCCTTGCTATAAGTCTAGCAGGGAGGTACCAAAGTAATCCAGGAGTGGATCACTGGACAGCGGTCAAGAACATCCTGAAATACCTGAAAAGGACTAAGGATATGTTTCTCGTATATGGAGGTGACAAAGAGCTCACCGTAAAAGGTTACGTTGATGCAAGCTTTGACACTGATCCGGATGATTCTAAATCGCAAACTGGATACGTGTTTACATTAAACGGTGGAGCTGTCAGTTGGTGCAGTTTTAAACAAAGCGTCGTAGCGGGATCTACATGTGAAGCGGAGTACATAGCTGCTTCGGAAGCAGCGAACGAAGGAGTCTGGATGAAGGAGTTCATATCCGATCTAGGTGTCATACCTAGTGCATCGGGTCCAATGAAAATCTTTTGTGACAATACTGGTGCAATTGCCTTGGCAAAGGAATCCAGATTTCACAAGAGAACCAAGCACATCAAGAGACGCTTCAATTCCATCTGGGATCTAGTCCAGGTGGGAGACATAGAAATTTGCAAGATACATACGGATCTGAATGTTGCAGACCCATTGACTAAGCCTCTTCCACGAGCAAAACATGATCAGCACCAAGGCTCCATGGGTGTTAGAATCATTACAGTGTAATCTAGATTATTGACTCTAGTGCAAGTGGGAGACTGAAGGAAATATGCCCTAGAGGCAATAATAAAGTTATTATTTATTTCCTTATAATCATGATAAAGGTTTATTATTCTTGCTATAATTGTATTAACCGGAAACATAATACATGTGTGAATACATAGACAAACAAAGTGTCACTAGTATGCCTCTACTTGACTAGCTCGTTAATCAAAGATGGTTATGTTTCCTAACCATGAATAATGAGTTGTTATTTGATTAACGGGATCACATCATTAAGAGAATGATCTGATTGACATGACCCATTCCATTAGCTTAGCACCCGATCGTTTAGTATGTTGCTATTGCTTTCTTCATGACTTATACATGTTCCTATAACTATGATATTATGCAACTCCCGTTTACCGGAGGAACACTTTGGGTACTACCAAACGTCACAACGTAACTGGGTGATTATAAAGGAGTACTACAGGTGTCTCCAAAGGTACATGTTGGGTTGGCGTATTTCGAGATTAGGTTTTGTCACTCCGATTGTCGGAGAGGTATGTCTGGGCCCTCTCGGTAATGCACATCACATAAGCCTTCAAGCATTGCAACTAATGAGTTAGTTGCGGGATGATGTATTACAGAACGAGTACAGAGACTTGCCGGTAACGAGATTGAACTAGGTATTGGAATACCGACGATCGAATCTCGGGCAAGTAACATACCGATGACAAAGGGAACAACGTATGTTGTTATGCGTTCTGACCGATAAAGATCTTTGTAGAATATGTAGGAGCCAATATGGGCATCCAGGTCCCGCTATTGGTTATTGACCAGAGACATGTCTCGGTCATGTCTACATTGTTCTCGAACCCGTAGGGTCCGCACGCTTAAGGTTACGATGACAGTTACATTATGAGTTTATGCATTTTGATGTACCGAAGGTTGTCCGGAGTCCTAGATGTGATCACGGACATGATGAGGAGTCTCGAAATGGTCGAGACATAAAGATTGATATATTGGAAGCCTATATTTGGACATCGGAAGTGTTCCGGGTGAAATTGGGATTTTACCGGAGTACCGGGAAGGTTACCGGAACCCCCCGGGAGCTAAATGGGCCATGATGGGCCTTAGTGGAAAAGAGAAGAGGCAGCCCTACATGGGCTGTGCGCCTCCCCCTTCCCCTAGTCCTATTAGGACTAGGAGAGGTGGCCGGCCCCCTCTATCTCTTTTCCCCCTCCGCGAATCCTATTCCAACTAGGATTGGGGGGGGGGAATCCTACTCCTAGAGGGAGTAGGACTCTCCTGGCGCGCCACACCTTGGCCGGCCAGCCTCCCCCTCTAGTCCTTTATATACTGAGGCAGAGGCACCCTAGAACACACAAGTTGATCCACGTGATCTATTCCTTAGCCGTGTGCGGTGCCCCCAGCCACCATAGTCCTCGATAATACTGTAGCGGAGTTTAGGCGAAGCCCTGCTGCTGTAGTACATCAAGATCGTCACCACGCCGTCGTGCTGACGGAGCTCTTCCCCGAAACTTTGCTGGATCGGAGTCCGGGGATCGTCATCGAGCTGAACCTGTGCTCGAACTCAGAGGTGCCGTAGTTTCGGTGCTTGATCGGTTGGATCGTGAAGACGTACGACTACTTCCTCTACGTTGTGTCAACGCTTCCGCAGTCGGTCTGCGTGGGTACGTAGACAACACTCTCCCCTCTCGTTGCTATGCATCACATGATCTTTCGTGTGCGTAGGAAATTTTTTGAAATTACTACGAAACCCAACACCAGCTTAGTCCAATGCACGTGCACTACTATTATTATCCACACCGTTCGGTCGTGCAAGTGAAAGGCAATAATGACGATATATGATGGACTGATTGAGATGAGAAAAGCTGGTATGAACTCGACCTATCTTGTTTTTGTAAATATGATTAGTTCATCGTTCCCGATTCAGCCTGTTATGAATGAAACATGTTTGCAATGACAATTAGAGATTATAGTTGCTCATGCCATGCTTAATTAGCTAGGAGTTTATAATGGTTTACCTTGCGTGCCAACATGCTATTAAAATGGTTGTGATGTGGTATGATAGGGTGGTATCCTCCTTTGAATGATTCGAGTGTCTTGACTTGGCACATGTTCACGCATGTAGTTGAAACAAAATCAAGATAGCCTCCACAATATTTATTTTCATGGTGAATTATAACCTACTCATGCTTGCACTCAGTGTTGATTAATTTTAATGCATGTTCATGACTGTTATCGCTCTCTAGTTGGTCTCTTCCTAGTCTCTTTCTAGCCTTCACTTGTACTAAGCAGGAATACTGCTTGTGCATCCACCTCCATAAAACCCAAAAGTTATTCCATATGAGTCCACCATACCTTCCTATATGCGGTATCTACCTGCCGTTCCAAGTAAATTGTATGTGCCAAACTCTAAACCTTCAAATGAAATTATGTTTTGTATGCTCGAATAGCTCATGTGTCAACTAGGGCTGTCTATATCTTCCATGCTAGGTGGGTTATTCTCACGAGGAGTGGACTCCGCTCCTCATTCACGAGAAAATGGCTGGTAACAGGGATGCCCAGTCCCATGCTTAAATTAAAATAATTGCAAACAAAACTCCCCAAGGTTGTTGTTAGTTGGAGGCACCTGCTGTTTTGGACAAGCCATGGATTGATGTTTGTTGGTGGTGGGGGAGTATAAACTTTAACATTCTGTTTGGGAACTGCCTATAATGTGTGTAGCATGGAAGATATCGAGATCTCTTGGTTGTTATGTTGACAATGAAAGTATACCACTCAAAATATTATTTATCTCTATTTGAAAACTCGAGCTCTGGCACCTCTACAAATCCCTGCTTCCCTCTACGAATGGCCTATCTATTTACGTTTATGTTGAGTCATCATCCTCTTATTAAAAGCACCAGTTGGAGAGCACCTCTGTCATTTGCATGCATTATTATTAATTTACATTGAGTATGACTGTGACTGGATCTCTTTTACCATGAACTACAATGTTTAGTCAGTCCTTGAGCTTCAGAGGTGCTCTGCATTTATGTTTTGCGGTCTCAGAAAGGGCTAGCGAGATACCATCTTGTTATATCATATTATGATTGTTTTGAGAAAGTGTTGTCATCCGAGATTTATTATTATTGCTCGCTAGTCGATTATGCCATTGATATGAGTAAACATGAGACTTAAATGTTATTGTGAATATGGTTAGTTCATAATCTTTGTTGAAAACTTGAATGCTGACTTTACATATTTACAACAACAAGATCAAATAGAGTTTGTAAAAGTTTTTCTTTATCACTTTCAGTTTGTCAACTGAATTGCTTGAGGGCAAGCAAATGTTTAAGCTTGGGGGAGTTGATACGTCTCCAACGTATATACTTTTCCAAACACTTTTGCCCTTGTTTTGGACTCTAACTTGCATGATTTGAATGGAACTAACCCGGACTGACGCTATTTGCTACCTCTTGAGCACTTGCGTTGGTTTTCCCTTGAAGAGGAAAGGGTGGTGCAGCAAAGTAGCGTAAGTATTTCCCTCAGTTCTTGAGAACCAAGGTATCAATCCAGTAGGAGGCTACGCACGAGTCCCTCGCACCTACACAACACAAATAAATCCTCGCAACCAACGTGATAAGGGGTTGTCAATCCCTACACGGTCACTTACGAGAGTGAGATCTGATAGATATGATAAGATAATATTTTTGGTATTTTTGTGATAAAGATGCAAAGTAAAATAAAAGGCAATGAAAATAACTAAGTGTTGGAAGACTAATATGATGGAAGATAGACCCGAGGGCCATAGGTTTCACTAGTGGCTTCTCTCAGGAGCATATGTATTTTACGGTGGGTGAACAAATTACTGTTGAGCAATTGACAGAATTGAGCATAGTTATGAGAATATCTAGGTATGATCATGTATATAGGCATCATGTCCGAGACAAGTAGACCGACTCCTGCCTGCATCTACTACTATTACTCCACACATCAACCGCTATGCAGCATGCATCTAGAGTATTAAGTTCATAAGAACAGAGTAACGCTTTAAGCAAGATGACATGATGTAGAGGGATAAACTCATGCAATATGATGAAAACCCCATCTTGTTATCCTTGATGGCAACAATACAATACGTGCCTTGCTGCCCCTACTGTCACTGGGAAAGGACACCGCAAGATTGAACCCAAAGCTAAGCACTTCTCCCATCTCCCATTGCAAGAAAGATCAATCTAGTAGGCCAAACCAAACTGATAATTCGAAGAGACTTGCAAAGATAACCAATCATACATAAAAGAATTCAGAGAAGATTCAAATATTGTTCATAGATAAACCTGGTCATAAACCCACAATTCATCGGTCTCAACAAACACACCGCAAAAGAAGATTACATCGAATAGATCTCCACGAGAGAGGGGGAGAACTTTGTATTGAGATCCAAAAAGACAGAAGAAGCCATCTAGCTAATAAGTATGCACCCGAAGGTTTGAGGTAAACTACTCACACTTCATCGGAAGGGCTATGGTGTTGATGTAGAAGCCCTCCGCAATCGATGCCCCCTCCGGCGGAGCTCCGAAACAGGCCCGAAGATGGGATCTCGTGGATACAGAAAGTTACGGTGGTGGAATTAGGGTTTTGGCTCCGTATCTAATCGTTTGGGGGTACGTAGGTATGTATAGAAGGAAGGAGTACGTCGGTGGAGCAACAGGGGGCCCACGAGGGTGGAGGGCGCGCTGGGGGGTAGGCGCGCCCCTACCTCGTGGCTTCCCTGTTGGTTGCTTGACGTAGGGTGCAAGTCTCCTAGATCTTGTTCGTTCCAAAAATCACGTTCCCGAAGGTTTCATTCCGTTTGGACTCCGTTTGATATTCCTTTTCTTCGAAACCCTAAAATAGGCAAGAAATAGCAATTCTGGGCTAGGCCTCCGGTTAATAGGTTAGTCCCAAAAATAATATAAAAGTGAATAATAAAGCCCAATAATGTCCAAAACAGAGGATAATATAGCATGGAGCAATCAAAAATTATAGATACGTTAGAGACGTATCAAGCATCCCCAAGCCTAATTCCTGCTCGTCCTCGAGTAGGTAAATGATAAAAACAGAACTTTTGATGTGGAATGCTACTAGGCATAATTTCAATGTAATTCTTCTTAATTGTGGTATGAATATTCAGATCCGAAAGATTCAAGACAAAAGTTTAATATTGACATAAAAAATAACATGGCCTCGCACCTACATAAAAAATAACATGCTATATTATCCTCTGTTTTATTATCCAGCATACTAACTAAGTAATTATGTCTCTTCAAAATAACATGGCCAAAGAAAGTTATCCCTACAAAATCATATAGTCTGGCTATGCTCTCTCTTCACCACACAAATTATTTAAATCATGCACAACCCCGATGACAAGCCAAGCAATTGTTTCATACTTTTGGTGTTCTCAAACTTTTTCAATTTTCACGCAATACATGAGCGTGAGCCATGGACATAGCACTTTAGGTGGAATAGAATGGTGGTTGTGGAGGAGACGAAGAAGGGAAGATAGTCTCACATCAATTAGGCGTATCAACGGGCTATGGAGATGCCCATCAATAGATATCAATGTGAGTGAGTAGGGATTGCCATGCAACGGATGCACTAGAGCTATAAGTATATGAAAGCTCAAAGAAACTAAGTGGGTGTGCATCCAACTTGCTTGCTCACGAAGACCTAGGGCATTTTGAGGAAGCCCATCATTGTAATATACAAGCCAAGTTCTATAATGAAAAATTCCCACTAGTATATGAAAGTGATAACATAGGAGACTTTGTATTATGAAGATCATGGTGCTACCTTGAAGCACAAGTGTGGTAAAAGGATAGTAGCATTGTCCCTTCTATCTTTTTCTCTCATTTTTTTATTTGGGAATTTTCTCTTTTTTATGGCCTCTTTTTTTTGGGGGGGGGCTTCTTTGGCCTCTTTTTATTTTATTTTATTTTTCATCCGGAATCTCATCCCGACTTGTGGGGGGATCATAGTCTCCATCATCCTTTCCTCACTTGGGACAATGCTCTAAAAATGATGATCATCACACTTTTATTTACTTACAACTCAACAATTACAACTCGATACTTAGAACAAAATATGACTCTATGTGAATGCCTCCGGCGGTGTACCGGGATATGCAATGAATCAAGAGTGACATGTATGAAAGAATTATGAACGGTGGCTTTGCCACAAATACAATGTCAACTACATGATCATGCAAAGCAATATGACAATGATGGAGCGTGTCATAGTAAACGAAACGGTGGAAAGTTGCATGGCAATATATCTCAGAATGGCTATGGAAATGCCATGATAGGTAGGTATGGTGACTGTTTTGAGGAAGGTATATGGTGGGTGTATGATACCGGCAAAGGGTGCGCGATATTAGAGAGGCTAGCAATGGTGGAAGGGTGAGAGTGCGTATGATCCATGGACTCAACATTAGTCATAAAGAACTCATATACTTATTGCAAAAACCTACAAGTTATCAAAGCAAAGTATTACGTGCACGCTCCTAGGGGGATAGATTGGTAGGAAAAGACCATCGCTCGTCCCCGACTGCCACTCATAAGGAAGACAATCAATAAATAAATTATGCTCCGACTTCATCACATAACGGTTCACCATACATGCATGCTACAGGAATCATAGACTTTAACACAAGTATTTCTCAAATTCACAACTACTCAATTAGCGTGACTCTAATATCACCATCTCCATATCTCAAAACAATTATCAAGCATCAAACTTCTCTTAGTATTCAACACACTCATAAGAAAGTTTTTACTAATCTTGTATACCTGGCATATTAGGATTATTTAAGCAAATTACCATGACATTTAAGACTCTCAAAATAATCTAAGTGAAGAATGAGAGATCAATAGTTTCTATAAAACAAATCCACCACCGTGCTCTAAAGGATATAAGTGAAGTACTAGAGCAAAACTATATAACTCAAAAGATATAAGTGAAGCACATAGAGTATTCTAATAATTTCTGAATCATGTGTCTCTCTCAAAAGGTGTGTACAGCAAAGATGATTGTGGTAAACTAAAAAGCAAAGACTCAAATCATACAAGACGCTCCAAGCAAAACACATATCATGTGGTGAATATAAATATAGCCCCAAGTAAAGTTACCCATAGAAGTAGACAAAAGAGGGGATGCCTTCTGGGGCATCCCCAAGCTTTGGCTTTTTGGTGTCCTTAGATTATCTTGGGGGTGCCATGGGCATCCCCAAGCTTAGTCTCTTGCCACTCCTTGTTCCATAATCCATCAAATCCTTACCCAAAACTTGAAAATTTCACAACACAAAACTTAAAGTAGAAAATCTCGTGAGCTCCGTTAGCGAAAGAAAACAAAAGACCACTTCAAGTTACTATAATGAACTCATTATTTATTTATATTGGTGTTAAACCTACTGTATTACAACTTCTCTATAGTTTATAAACTATTTTACTAGCCATAGATTCATCAAAATAAGCAAACAACACACGAAAAAGAGAATCTGTAAAAAACAGAACAGTCTGTAGTAATCTGTAGCTAACGCAAAATCTGGAACCCCAACAATTCTAAAATAAATTTCTGGACGTGAGGAATTTATCTATTAATAATCTTCAAAAAGAATTAACTAAATAAAACTTTCCAAATAAAAATGGCAGTAGTTCTCGTGAGCGCTAAAGTTTCTGTTCTTACAATAAGATTAACAAGACTTTCCCCAAGTCTTCCGAACGGTTCTATTTGGTACAAACACTAATTAAACACAAAAAAACAACCAAACAGAGGCTAGATAAATTATTTATTACTAAACAGGAGCAAAAAGCAAGGAATAAAAATAAAATTGGGTTGCTGCTACCTCTTGAGCACTTGCGTTGGTTTTCCCTTGAAGAGGAAAGGGTGATGCGGCAAAGTAGCGTAAGTATTTCCCTCAGTTTTTGAGAACCAAGGTATCAATCCAGTAGGAGGCTACGCACGAGTCCCTCGCACCTACACAAAATAAATAAATCCTCGCAACCAACACGATAAGGGGTTGTCAATCCCTACACGGTCACTTACGAGAGTGAGATCTGATAAGATAATATTTTTGGTATTTTTATGATAAAGATGCAAAGTAAAATAAAAGTCAATGAAAATAACTAAGTGTTGGAAGATTAATATGATGAAGATAGACCTGCGGGCCATAGGTTTCACTAGTGGCTTCTCTCAAGAGCATACATATTTTACGGTGGGTGAACAAATTACTGTTGAGCAATTGACAGAATTGAGCATAGTTATGAGAATATCTAGGTATGATCATGTATATAGGCCACTGTTCAAGATATCTTCCGATATTCCGATATATCGGCCGATTTATCGCATACCCGTGTCTCACCGATAAGATAAATCCGCCTATAAATCATCCGATATGGTGATAAATTGGCCGACATGCCGATAAACTGGCCGATTTACCTCTTATCATGGGTCGACCGATAAGTTCCTGATAAGCGATATCCCCAACATTGATATAGGCATCACGTCCGAGACAAGTAGACCGACTCCTGCCTGCATCTACTACTATTACTCCACACACTGACCGCTATCCAGCATGCATCTAGAGTATTAAGTTCAAAAGAACAGAATAACGCTTTAAGCAAGATGACATGATGTAGAGGGATAAACTCATGAAATATGATGAAAACCCCATCTTGTTATCCTCGATGGCAACAATACAATACGTGCCTTGCTTCCCCTACTGTCACTGGGAAAGGACACCACAAGATTGAACCCAAAGCTAAGCACTTCTCCCATTGCAAGAAAGATCAATATAGTAGGCCAAACCAAACTGATAATTCGAAGAGACTTGCATAGATAACCAATCATACATAAAAGAATTCAGAGAAGATTCACATATTGTTCATAGATAAACTTGATCATAAACCCACAATTCATCAGTCTCAACAAACACACCACAAAAGAAGATTACATCGAATAGATCTCCACAAGAGAGGGTGAGAACTTTGTATTGAGATCCAAAAAGAGAGAAGAAGCCATCTAGCTAATAACTATGGACCTGAAGGTCTGAGGTAAACTACTCACACTTCATCGGAGAGGCTATGGTGTTGATGTAGAAGCCCTCCGTGATTGATGCCCCCTCCGGCGGAGCTCCGGAATAGGCCCCAAGATGGGATCTCATGGATACAGAAAGTTACGGCGGTGGAATTACGGTTTTGGCTCCGTATCTGATCGTTTGGGGGTACGTAGGTATATATAGGACAAAGAAGTACGCCAGTGGAGCAACAGGGGGCACACGAGGGTGGAGGGCGCGCCTAGGGGGGGGGGTAGGCGCGCCCCCTACCTCGTGGCCTCTCTGTTGGTTGCTTGACGTAGGGTCCAAGTCTCTTGGATCTTGTTCATTCCGAAAATCACGTTCCCGAAGGTTTTATTCCGTTTGGACTCAGTTTGATATTCCTTTTCTTCGAAACCCTAAAATAGGCAAAAAACAGCAATTCTGGGCTGGGCCTCCGGTTAATATGTTAGTCCCAAAAATAATATAAAAGTGAATAATAAAGCCCAATAATGTCCAAAACAGAAGATAATATAGCATGGAGCAATCAAAAATTATAGATACGTTGGAGACGTATCAAGCATCCCCAAGCTTAATTCCTGCTCGTCCTCGAGTAGGTAAATGATAAAAACAGAATTTTTGATGTGGAATTCGACTAGGCATAATTTCAATGTAATTCTTCTTAATTGTGGTATGAATATTCAGATATGAAATATTCAAGACAAAAGTTTAATATTGACATCGAAATAATAATACTTCAAGCATACTAACTAAGCAATTATGTCTCTTTAAAATAACATGGCCAAAGAAAGTTATCCCTACAAAATCATATAGTCTGGCTATGCTCTATCTTCACCACACAAAGTATTTAAATCATGCACAACCCCGATGACAAGCCAAGCAATTGTTTCATACTTTTGACATTCTCAAACTTTTTCAATCTTCACGCAATACATGAGCGTGAGCCATGGACATAGCACTTTAGGTGGAATAGAATGGTGGTTTTGGAGAAGACAAAAAGGGAGAATATAGTCTCACATCAACTAGGCGTATCAACGGGCTATGGAGATGCCCATCAATAGATATCAATGTGAGTGAGTAGGGATTGCCATGCAACGGATGCACTAGAGCTATAAGTATATGAAAGCTCAACAAAAGAAACTAAGTGGATGTGCATCCAACTTGCTTGCTCACGAAGACCTAGGGCATTTTGAGGAAGCCCATCATTGGAATATGCAAGCCAAGTTCTATAATGAAAAATTCCCACTAGTATATGAAAGTGATAACAAAGGAGACTCTCTATCATGAAGATCATGGTGCTACTTTGAAGCACAAGTGTGGTAAAAGGATAGTAGCATTGTCCCTTCTCTCTTTTTCTCTCATTTTTTACTTTTATTATTATTATTTTTGGGCATTCTTTTTTTTATGGCCTCATTTTTTTGTTTGGGCTTCTTTGGCCTCTTTTTTTCATCCGGAGTCTCATCCCGACTTGTGGGGGAATCATAGTCTCCATCATCCTTTCCTCACTTGGGACAATGCTCTAATAATGATGATGATCACACTGTTATTTTCTTACAACTCAAGAATTACAACTCGATACTTAGAACAAAATATGACTCTATGTGAATGCCTCCGGCAGTGTACCGGGATATGCAATGAATCAAGAGTGACATGTATGAAAGAATTATGAACGATGGCTTTGCCACAAATACAATGTCAACTACATGATCATGCAAAGAAATATGACAATGATGGAGTGTGTCATAGTAAATGGAACGGTGGAAAGTTGCATGGCAATATATCTCGGAATGGCTATGGAAATGCCATGATAGGTAGGTATGGTGGCTATTTTGAGGAAGGTATATGGTGGGTGTATGATACCGGCCAAAGGTGCGCGGTATTAGAGAGGCTAGCAATGGTTGAAGGGTGAGAGTGCGTATGATCCATGGACTCAACATTAGTCATAAAGAACTCATATACTTATTGCAAAAATCTACAAGTTATCAAAGCAAAGTATTACGCGCATGCTCCTAGGGGGATAGATTGGTAGGAAAAGACCATCGCTCGTCCCCGACCGCCACTCATAAGGAAGACAATCAATAAATAAATCATGCTCTGACTTCATCACACAACGGTTCACCATACGTGCATGCTACGGGAATCACAGACTTTAACACAAGTATTTCTCAAATTCACAACTACTCAACTAGCATGACTTTAATATCACCATCTCCATATCTCAAAACAATTATCAAGTATCAAACTTCTCATAGTATTCAACATACTCATAAGAGAAATTTATTATTAATCTTGTATACCTAGCATATTAGGATTACTTAAGCAAATTACCATGCTATTTAAGACTCTCAAAATAATCTAAGTGAAGCATGAGAGATCAATAGTTTCTATAAAACAAATCCACCACCATGCTCTAAAATATATAAGTGAAGTACTAGAGCAAAACTATATAACTCAAAAGATATAAGTGAAGCACATAGAGTATTCTAATAATTTCCGAATCATGTGTGTCTCACTCAAAAGGTGTGTACAGAAAATATGATTGTGGTAAACTAAAAATAAAAGACTCAAATCATACAATACGCTCCAAGCAAAACACATATCATGTGGTGAATAAAAATATAGCTGCAAGTAAAGTTACCGATAGAAGTAGACGAAAGAGGGGATGCCTTCTGGGGCATCCCCAAGCTTTGAATTTTATGTGTCCTTAGATTATATTGGGGGTTCCATGGGCATCCCCAAGCTTAGGCTCTTGCCACTCCTTGTTCCATAATCCATCAAATCTTTACCCAAAACTTGAAAACTTCACAACACAAAACTTAAAGTAGAAAATCTCGTGAGCTCCGTTAGCGAAAGAAAACTAAAGACCACTTCAAGATACTATAATTAACTCATTATTTATATTGGTGTTAAACCTAATGTATTCAAACTTCTCTATGGTTTATAAACTATTTTACTAGCCATAGATTCATCAAAATAAGCAAACAACACACGAAAAACAGAATTTGTGAAAAACAGAACAGTCTGTAGTAATCTGTAGATAGCGCAAGATCTGGAACCCCAAAAATTCTAAAATAAATTGCTTGACATGAGTAATTTACCTATTAATCATCTTAAAAAAGAATTAACTAAATAGCACTTTCCAAATAAAAATGGCAGCAGTTCTCGTGAGCTCTAAAGTTTGTGTTTTTTACACAAAGATTAACAAGACTTTCCCCAAGTCTTCCCAACGGTTCTACTTGGCACAAACACTAATTAAACACAAAAAACAAAACCAAAACAGAGGCTAGATAAATTATTTATTACTAAACAGGATCAAAAAGCTAGGAATAAAAATAAAATTGGGTTGCCTCCCAACAAGCGCTATCGTTTAACGCCTCTAGCTAGGCGTAAAAAGCAAGGATAGATCTAGGTATTGCCATCTTTGGTAGGTAATTCTTCAACGAGGCATCTACCATCCTTAGGAATTTCTTTATTTTTATTGGTTATCAAACTTTTAGGCACAAGATCTAAAAATTCATATGTAACAAGTGGTTCCTTAATGATAGCAAAAAGATTGGGATGAATACTTATAGATTTGAGATCCGCAGTTTCCTTACTAGAAGATTCACCCTTATTTTTAGGAACATACATAAGCTTGGAAATTTTAGTGGGAGGACTTGGAGTATTCTTTATGGAAGAAAAAGCGGTTCCAAGTTGGTAATAGTACCCTCAAGTTTATCAATTCTAGTGGAATCCTGATTTATTTTCTCATTAACTATAGGTTCCTTTTCTTTAATATTTTTCAAAGTGACTCCTACTTTAGATCCATATTGAGTGATTCGGTTGTGGATATTTTTATCCAAATTTTCAATTAACTCTACAGTAGCAACCTTATTCTCAATAATTTCAAGTCTTTGCATTACATGCTCCAAAGTTAACGTAGTTCCATTAACCAAAAGAGGTGGTGAGCCAAACAAATCTATCATAGCATTATAAGAATCAAAAGTATGGCTACCCAAGAAGTTCCCTCCGGTAATGGTATCAAGGATATATTTGTACCAAGGAGTAGCGCCTACATAAAAATTGCGAAGAAGAACGGACGTAGATTGCTTCCTGCTAGATCTATTTTGAGCATTCCAAATTCTATACCAAGCGTCTTTTAGATTTTCTCCCTCCCTTTGCTTAAAATTTAGAACTTCATTCTCGGGAGACAACAGAGAAGATAAGGGACTAGCCATAATGACAAGCAAACGGAAAAGAGGCAAGCGGAAAAGAGAGGGAGGATAGAGAGAGAGAGGGCGAATAAAACGGCAAGGGTGAAGTGGGGGAGAGGAAAACGAGAGGCAAATGGCAAATAATGTAATGCGGGAGATAAGGGTTTGTGATGGGTACTTGGTATATTGACTTTTGCGTAGACCTCCCCGGCAACGGCGCCAGAAATCCTTCTTGCTACCTCTTGAGCACTTGCGTTGGTTTTCCCTTGAAGAGGAAAGGGTGATGCAGCAAAGTAGCGTAAGTATTTCCCTTTGTTTTTGAGAACCAAGGTATCAATCCAGTAGGAGGCTACGCGCGAGTCCCTCGCGCCTACACAAAACAAATAAATCCTCGCAACCAACGCGATAAGGGGTTGTCAATCCCTACACGGTCGCTTACGAGAGTGAGATCTGATAGATATGCTAAGATAATATTTTTGGTATTTTTATGATAAAGATGCAAAGTAAAATAAAAGTCAATGAAAATAACTAAGTGTTGGAAGATTAATATGATGGAGATAGACCCTGGGGTCATAGGTTTCACTAGTGGCTCCTCTCAAGAGCATAAGTATTTTACGGTGGGTGAACAAATTACTGTTGAGCAATTGACAGAATTGAGCATAGTTATGAGAATATCTAGGTATGATCATGTATATAGGCATCACTTCCGAGACAAGTAGACCGACTCCTGCCTGCATCTACTACTATTACTCCACACATCGACCGCTATCCATCATGCATCTAGAGTATTAAGTTCATAAGAACAGAGTAACGCTTTAAGCAAGATGACATGATGTAGAGGGATAAACTCATGCAATATGATGAAAACCCCATCTTGTTATCCTCGATGGCAACAATACAATACGTGCCTTGCTGCCCCTACTGTCACTGGGAAAGGACACCGCAAGATTGAACCCAAAGCTAAGCACTTCTCCCATCTTCCATTGCAAGAAAGATCAATCTAGTAGGCCAAACCAAACTGATAATTCGAAGAGACTTGCAAAGATAACCAATCATACATAAAAGAATTCAGAGAAGATTCAAATATTGTTCATAGATAAACTTGATCATAAACCCACAATTCATCGGTCTCAACAAACACACCGCAAAAGAAGATTACATCGAATAGATCTCCACAAGAGAGGGGGAGAAGTTTGTATTGAGATCCAAAAAGAGAGAAGAAGCCATCTAGCTAATAACTATGGACCCGAAGGTCTGAGGTAAACTACTCACACTTCATCGGAGAGGCTATTGTGTTGATGTAGAAGCCCTCCGTGATCGATGCCCCCTCCGGGGAGCTCCGGAACAGGTCCCAAGATGGGATCTCGTGGATACGGAAAGTTACGGTGGTGGAATTATGGTTTTGGCTCCGTATATGATCGTTTGGGGGTACGTAGGTATATATAGGAGGAAGAAGTACGTCGGTGGAGCAACATGGGGCCCATGAGGGTGGAGGGTACGTCTGGGGGGGGGGGGTACGCGCGCCCGCTACCTCATGGCCTCCCTGTTGGTTGCTTGACGTAGGGTCCAAGTCTCCTGGATCTTGTTCGTTCCAAAAATCACGTTCCCGAAGGTTTTATTCCGTTTGGACTCCGTTTGATATTCCTTTTCTTCGAAACCCTAAAATAGGCAAAAAAAACATCAATTCTGGGTTAGGCCTCCGGTTAATAGGTTAGTCCCAAAAATAATATAAAAGTGAATAATAAAGCCCAATAATGTCCAAAACAGAAGATAATATAGCATGGAGCAATCAAAAATTATATATACGTTGGAGACATATCAGTTGCCTCCCAACAAGCGCTATCGTTTAACGCCCCTAGCTAGGCATAAAAAACAAGGATAGATCTAGGTATTGCCATCTTTGGTAGGCAACCCATAAGTGGCTCTCATAATAGATTCATAAGGTAATTTAATTTTCTTTCTAGGGAAGTGTTCCATGCCTTTCCTTAACGGAAATTGGAATCTAATATTTCCTTCCTTCTTATCAATAATTGCACCAATCGTTCTAAGGAAAGGTCTACCAAGAATAATAGGACATGAAGGATTGCAATCTATGTCAAGAACAATAAAATCTATGGGCACATAGTTCCTATTTGCAACAATAAGAACATCATTAATTCTTCCCATAGGTTTCTTAATAGTGGAATCCGCAAGGTGCAAGTTTAAAGAGCAATCATCAAAATCACGAAAACCTAACAAATCACACAAAGTCTTTGGAATCGTGGAAACACTAGCACCCAAATCACACAAAGAATAGCATTCATGATCTTTAATTTTAATTTTAATAGTAGGTTCCCACTCATCATAAAGTTTTCTAGGGATAGAAACTTCCAACTCAAGTCTTTCTTCATAAGATTGCATCAAAGCATCAATGATATGTTTGGTAAAAGCTTTATTTTGACTACAAGCATGAGGAGAATTTAGCATGGATTGCAACAAGGAAATACAATCTATCAAAGAGGAATTATCATAATTAAATTCCTTGAAATCCAAAATTGTAGGTTCATTAACATCTAGAGTTTTGATCTCTTCAATCCCACTTTTAACAATTTTAGCATCAAGATCTAAAAACTCCGAATTTTTGGAACGCCTTCTAGGTAAAGGTGAATCATATTCAGTCCCATCATTATCAAGATTCATATTGCAAAACAAATATTTAATAGGGGACACATCAATAACTTTTAGATCTTCATCTTTATTATAATGGAAACTAGAAGAACACGCTCTTATAAAGGAATCTTTCTTAGCACGCATCCTAGCGGTTCTTTCTTTGCACTCATCAATGGAAATTCCCATGGCTTTGAGAGACTCATTGATATCATGCTTAAGAGGAATAGATCTAAGTTTTAAATAATCAACATCAAGAGAAATTCTATCAACGTTCCTAGCCAAATCATCAACTTAAGCAATTTCTCTTCAAGCAAAGCATTGAAATTCTTTTGTGAATTCATAAATTCCTTAACACTAGTCTCAAATTTAGAGGGAATCTTATTAAAATTTCCATAAGAATTGTTGTAGGAATACCATAATTATTAGAGGAATTACTAGGATAAGGCCTAGGATTAAAGTTTCCTCTATACGCGTTGTTACCAAAATTATTCTTACCAACAAAATTCACATCCATAGATTCATTATTATTCTCAATCAAAGTAGACAAAGGCATATCATTAGGATCAGAAGAAACACTCTTAGTAGCAAATAATTTCATAAGTTCATCCATCTTTCCACTCAAAACATTAATTTCTTCTATCGCATGCACTTTTTTATTAGTAGATCTTTCAGTGTGCCATTGAGAATAATTAACCATAATATAATCTAGGAGTTTAGTAGATTCTCCTAAAGTGATTTCCATAAAAGTGCCTCCTGCGGCCGAATCTAAAAGATTTCTAGAAGCAAAATTCAATCTGGCATAAAAAATTTGTATAATCATCCACAAATTCAAACCATGTGTTGGGCAATTATGTATCATTAATTTCATCCTCTCCCAAGCTTGTGCAACATGTTCATGATCAAGTTGCTTAAAATTCATAATATCATTTCTAAGAGAGATAATCTTAGCGGGAGGAAAATACTTAGAGATAAAAGCATCTTTGCACTTATTCCAAGAATCAATACGATTTTTAGGCAAAGACGAAAACCAAGCTTTAGCACGATCTCTAAGCGAAAAAGGAAACAACTTCAATTTAACAATATCATTGTCCACATCTTTCTTATTTTGCATATCACACAAATCAACAAAGCTATTTAGATGGGTAGCGGCATCTTCACTAGGAAGGCCGGAAAATGGATCTTTCATGACAAGATTCAGCAAGGCAGCATTAATTTCACAAGATTCAGCATCGGTAAGGGGAGAAATCGGAGTGCTAATAAAATAATTGTTGTTGGAATTGGTAAAGTCACACAATTTAGTGTTATCTTGAGCCATCGTGACAAGCAAGCAATCCAACACACAAGCAAACAAGAAACGGGCAAAAAGAGGCAAATAGAGAAAGAGGGGGAGGATAGAGAGAGAGAGGGCGAATAAAACGACAAGGGTGAAGCGGGGGAGAGGAAAACGAGAGGAAAATGGCAATGTAATGCGGGAGATAAGGGTTTGTGATGGGTACTTGGCATGTTGACTTTTGCGTAGACCTCCCTGGCAACGGCGCCAGAAATCCTTCTTGCTACCTCATGAGCACTTGCGTTGGTTTTCCCTTGAAGAGGAAAGGGTGGTGCAGCAAAGTAGCATAAGTATTTCCCTCAGTTTTTGAGAACCAAGGTATCAATCCAGTAGGAGGATACGCGCGAGTCCCTCGCACCTACACAAAACAAATAAATCCTCGCAACCAATGCGATAAGGGGTTGTCAATCCCTACACGGTCACTTACGAGAGTGAGATCTGATAGATATGATAAGATAATATTTTTGGTATTTTTATGATAAAGATGCAAAGTAAAATAAAAGGCAATGAAAATAACTAAGTGTTGGAAGATTAATATGATGGAAGATAGACCTGGGGGCCATAGGTTTCACTAGTGGCTTCTCTCAAGAGCATAAGTATTTTACGGTGTGTGAACAAATTACTGTTGAGCAATTGACAAAATTGAGCATAGTTATGAGAATATCTAGGTATGATCATGTATATAGGCATCATGTCCGAGACAAGTAGACCGACTCCTGCCTGCATCTACTACTATTACTCCACACATCGACCGCTATCCAGCATGCATCTAGACTATTAAGTTCATGAGAATAGAGTAACGCTTTAAGCAAGATGACATGATGTAGAGGGATAAACTCATGCAATATAATGAAAACCCCATCTTGTTATCCTCGATGGCAACAATACAATATGTGCCTTGCTGCCCCTACTGTCACTGGGAAAGGACACCGCAAGATTGAACCCAAAGCTAAGCACTTCTCCCATCTCCCATTGGAAGAAAGATCAATCTAGTAGGCCAAACCAAACTGATAATTCGAAGAGACTTGCAAAGATAACCAATCATACATAAAAGAATTCAGAGAAGATTCAAATATTGTTCATAGATAAACCTGATCATAAACCCACAATTCATCGGTCTCAACAAACACACCGCAAAAGAAGATTACATCGAATAGATCTCCACGAGAGAGGGGGAGAACTTTGTATTGAGATCCAAAAAGAGAGAAGAAGCCATCTAGCTAATAACTATGGACCCGAAGGTCTGAGGTAAACTACTCACACTTCATCAGAAGGGATATGGTGTCGATGTAGAAGCCCTCCGTGATCAATGCCCCCTCCGGCGGAGCTCCGTAACAGACCCCAAGATGGGATCTCGTGGATACAGAAAGTTATGGCGGTGGAATTAGGGTTTTGGCTCCGTATTTGATCGTTTGGGGGTACGTAGGTATATATAGGAGGAAGGAGTACGTCGGTGGAGCAGCAGGGGGCCCATGAGGGTGGAGGGCGTGCCTGGGGGGGTAGGCGTGCCCCCCTACCTAGTGGCTTCCTTGTTGGTTGCTTGACGTAGGGTCCAAGTCTCCTGGATCTTGTTCGTTCCAAAAATCACGTTCCCGAAGGTTTCATTCCGTTTGGACTCCGTTTGATATTCCTTTTCTTCGAAACCCTAAAATAGGCAAAAAAATACAACAATTCTGGGCTGGGCCTCTGGTTAATAGGTTAGTCCCAAAAATAATATAAAAGTGAATAATAAAGCCCAATAATGTCCAAAAGAGAGGATAATATAGCATGGAGCAATAAAAAATTATAGATGCATTAGAGACGTATCACTATTTTCAGCAGAATTACCATGGTGTTATTTTTGTGCAGAGATAAAAGTTCTTGGAGTGACCTGAAACTTCACGGAGAATATTTTTGGAATTTATAAAAAATAATGGCGAAAGAATCAACACCAGGGGGTCCACACCCTGTCCATGAGGATGCAGGGCACGCCCCCTGCCTCGTGGCCCCCCTCAGGCTCCACCGACGTCAACTCCAACTCTATATATTCATGTTCGGGGAGAAAAAATCAGAGAGAAGGATTCATCGCGTTTTATGATACGGAGCCGCCGCCAAGCCCTAATCTCTCTCGGGAGGGCTGATCTGGAGTCCGTTCGGAGTTCCGGAGAGGGGAATCCGTCGCCGTCGTCATCATCAACCATCCTCCATCACCAATTTCATGATGCTCACCGCCGTGCGTGAGTAATTCCATCGTAGGCTTGCTGGACAGTGATGGTGTAGGATCAAAAGTATGTCTAGAGGGGGGGGTGATTAGACTACTTGACCAAATAAAAACTTAACCTTTTCCCAATTTTAGTTCTTGGCAGATTTTAGCTATTGTAGGACAAGTCAAGCAATCATCACACAATTCAAGCAAGCATGCAAAGAGTATATTGGCAGCGGAAAGTAAAGCATGCAACTTGCAAGAATGTAAAGGGAAGGGTTTGGAGAATTCAAACGCAATTGGAGACACGGATGTTTTTCCCGTGGTTCGGATAGGTGGTGCTATCCTACATCCACGTTGATGGAGACTTCAACCCACGAAGGGTAACGGTTGCGCGAGTCCACGGAGGGCTCCACCCATGAAGGGTAATGGTTGCGCGAGTCCACGGAGGGCTCCACCCACGAAGGGTCCACGAAGAAGCAACCACCCACGAAGGGTCCACGAAGAAGCAACCTTGTCTATCCCACCATGGCCATCGCCCACGAAGGACTTGCCTCACTAGCGGTAGATCTTCACGAAGTAGGCGATCTCCTTGCCCTTACAAACTCCTTGGTTCAACTCCACAATCTTGTCGGAGGCTCCCAAGTGACACCTAGCCAATCTAGGAGACACCACTCTCCAAGAAGTAACAAATGGTGTGTTGATGATGAACTCCTTGCTCTTGTGCTTCAAATGATAGTCTCCCCAACACTCAACTCTCTCTCATAGGATTTGGATTTTGTGGAAAGAAGATTTGAGTGGAAAGCAACTTGGGGAAGGCTAGAGATCAAGATTCATATGGTAGGAATGGAATATCTTGGTCTCAACACATGAGTAGGTGGTTCTCTCTCAGAACATATGAGTTGGAATTGTGTATGTGTTCTGATGGCTCTCTCCATGAATGAAGAGGAGGTGGAGGGGTATATATAGCCTCCACACAAAATCCAACCGTTACACACAGTTTTCCAATCTCGGTGGGACCGAATCAACAAACTCGGTCGGACCGAAAAGGTAAACCTAGTGACCATTAGAGATTTTCGGTGGGACTGACATGCAACTCGGTAGGACCGATATGGTTAGGGTTTGGGCATAACGTAATCTCGGTGAGACCGATTACACAAACTCGGTGAGACCGAGTTTGGTAATAAGCTAACCAAAGAGTTGGTCAGGTAAACTCGGTGGGACCGATTTGCTCTTTCGGTGAGACCGAAAAGTTACAAAAGGGAAACAAAGAGTTTACATTGCAATCTCAGTGGGACCGATTCGCTCTTTTGGTGAGACCGAAAAGTTATGAAAGGGAAACAGAGAGTTTGCAATCCCATCTCGGTGAGACTGAGATCCCTATCGGTAGAACCGAATTGCTAGGGTTTGGCAGTGGCTTATGACAAGTGAAACTCGGTGGTGCCGGATAGAAAGAATCGGTAGGACCGAGTTTGGCTTAGGGTTTAGGTCATATGTGGATATGGGAAAGTAGTTGAGGGTTTTGGAGCATATCACTAAGCACATGAAGCAAGAGGCTCATTAAGCAACACCTCATCCCTCCTTGATAGTATTGGCTTTTCCTAAAGACTCAATGTGATCTTGGATCACTAAAATATAAAATGAAGAGTCTTGAGGTTTTGAGCTTGAGCCAATCCTTTGTCCTTAGCATTTTGAGGGTTCCACTTTCACATCCATGCCATGCCAATCATTGAGCTTTCCTGAAATAGTCATCTTGGAATAGCATTAGCTCAATGAGCTATATGTTGTTATGAATTACCAAAACCACCTAGGGATAGTTGCACTTTCAATCTCCCCCTTTTTGGTAATTGATAACAACATATAGATCAAAGCTTCGACAAATGATAATAAGCATGAAATATATCGTCGCTTTGAGAAGTATGTGACAAGTAAGAGCTCCCCCTAAATTTGTGCATATTTAAATTTTGCTTTGGACTGCAAATGCACAAAGAGTTAGAGTCATGGGTTACTCTTCCATGTCACATACATCTTGGTGGAGCGCTTAAAATGATAAGAATGAAATACATGCACTCATCACCAAGAATAGTGAATGATCACATAAGATAGATAAGATGATAATATTAAGCAAACATTAAGTGTAGCTTATGATCAAACACATGATCATCAATGTCTCATGAGCAATGACATAGTATCTCACACAAAAGCAAACAAAGTTCGAAAAACCACCAAATAAAACAAGAGAGAATAGAAGCAACACTCTCTCTCGAAGCCTATGATCTATACATTTTCTCCCCATTTGGCAACAAGTTACCAAAAAGTTCCTAGAAAATGCATAGTGCTAAGTCGATACTCAGGCTTGATCTTCAGGTGGTGGTGGAGTCCGGAGCACTCCAAGGACGAAGCCTTCTATAGATGTGGTCGGAGTCGAGGCTGAAGTGGATGCTGGAGCTGGTGGAACTGAGGCTGTAGCTGGTGCAGACGTGGTGGCTCTGGGGTCAGCAACTGGCACTGCAGACGACCTCGGACCTCGTGGCACTCTGGCAAAGGCATCAGTTGTAGTCTTGCCTCTCCTCTCCTGCATGTCATCCTGGAGCTGCTCCACTGCAGTCTGAATCTCTGTCACTTTGACATCCAAGTCATAGAACTTTTGTTCCATGATCCTCTCTAAGCTTGCCTGGTTCTGAGTTAGGGTGGCTAGTCCTTGCTCAATCCGCAGGGTGGATGCAATCAAGTAACCAAGCTGCTCTTGTTTGGTTTTCAGGAAATATTCAGATGCCTCCTCTTGAGTAGGCATCTTGGCACCTTTCTCCTTCCTCGCCATCTCCTTCTTGGCTTGTGCTTGGGCAGATGATGGCTCATTCTCAGTCATGACCACTTGATTATCTTCAAAGTTTGGACGGATGGGCAGGTGTTCCTTGTCCAATAAGTATATGCCCGTGCCAATCTTAGAGTTGATGAGCTCCTGAATCTGTGGGGCATATCCACAGCTCCTCTTTTGGTCTGCTGCTGTCCTCTTGATTGTTTCAATCATAAGGCTCATGACTTTGAATTTCTGTGGCACGTCAAAGATATGAAGCAAGTTGATCGCTGTTGGAAATATGCCCTAGAGGCAATAATAAATTGATTATTATTATATTTCCTTGTTCATGATAATCGTTTATTATCCATGCTAGAATTGTATTGATAGGAAACTCAGATACATGTGTGGATACATAGACAACACCATGTCCCTAGTAAGCCTCTAGTTGACTAGCTCGTTGATCAATAGATGGTTACGGTTTCCTGACCATGGACATTGGATGTCGTTGATAACGGGATCACATCATTAGGAGAATGATGTGATGGACAAGACCCAATCCTAAGCATAGCACTAGATCATGTAGTTCGTATGCTAAAGCTTTTCTAATGTCAAGTATCATTTCCTTAGACCATGAGATTGTGCAACTCCCGGATACCGTAGGAATACTTTGGGTGTGCCAAATGTCACAACGTAACTGGGTGGCTATAAAGGTACACTACAGGTATCTCCGAAAGTGTCTGTTGGGTTGGCACGAATCGAGACTGGGATTTGTCACTCTGTGTGACGGAGAGGTATCTCTGGGCCCACTCGGTAGGACATCATCATAATGTGCACAATGTGATCAAGGAGTTGATCACGGGATGATGTGTTATGGAACGAGTAAAGAGACTTGCCGGTAACGAGATTGAACAAGGTATCGGGATACCGACGATCGAATCTCGGGCAAGTATCATACCGATAGACAAGGGAATTGTATACGGAATTGGATTATGCCTATCGCAATACGGTTATTCATTTAAGGAGAATAATCGTTACTCTGTTTATTTGAATAATACCTTCAATGGTCTTACGCCTAAAATGAATGGTTTATTGAATCTCGATCGTAGTGATACACATGTTCATGCCAAAAGATATAAGATAGTAATGATAGTACCACCTACTTGTGGCACTGCCACGTAAGTCATATCAGTATAAAATGCATGAAGAAGCTCCATGTTGGTGGATCTTTGGGCTCACTCGTTTTTGAAAAGTTTGAGACATGTGAACCATGCCTATTGGTGTATATGCATGAAGAAACTTCATGCAAATGGACCGTTTGAACTCACTTGATCTTGAATCACTTGAGACATGCAAATCATACCACATGGGCAAGATGACTGAAAGCCTCGTTTTCAGTAAAATGGAACTAGAAAGCAACTTGTTGGAAGAAATACATTTTGATGTGTGCAGTCCAATGAGTGCTGAGGCGTGTAGTGTATATCGTTATGTTCTTACTTCACAGATGATTTGAGTAGATGTTGAGTACGTTTACTTGATAAATCACGAGTCTGAATTATTGAAAGGTTCAAGTAATTTCAGGGTGAAGTTGAAAGATCGTCGTGACAAGAGGATAAAATATCTATGATATGATCATAGAGATGAATATCTGAATTACAAGTTTGGCACAGAAGTAAGACATTGTGGAAATTGTTTCACAACTAATACAGCCTGGAACACCATAGTGTGATGGTGTGTCCGAACATCATAACTGCACCCTATTGGATATGATGCATACCATGATGTCTCTTATCGAATTACCACGATAGTTTATGGGTTAGGCATTAGAGACAACCACATTCACTTTAAATAGGGCACCACGTAATTCTGATGATATGACACCGTATGAACTATGGTTTAGAGAAACCTAAGCTGTCATTTCTTAAAAGTTTGGGGCTGCGACGCTTATGTGAAAAAGTTTCAAGCTGATAAGCTCGAACCCAAAGCGGATAAATGCATCTTCATAGGACACCCAAAACAGTTGGGTATACCTCCTGTCTCAGATTCAAAAGCAATAAGGGATTGTTTCTAGAATCGGGTCCTTTCTCGAGGAAAAGTTTCTCTTGAAAGAATTGAGTGGGAGGATGGTGGAGACTTGATGAGGTTATTGAACCGTCTCTTCAACTAGTGTGTGGCAGGGCACAGGAAGTTGTTCCTGTGGCACCTACAACAATTGAAGTGGAAGCTTATGATAGTGATCATGAAACTTCAGATCAAGTCACTACCAAACCTCGTGGGATGACAAGGATGCGTACTACTTCAGAGTGGTACGTGATCCTGTCTTGGAAGTCATGTTGCTAGACAACAATGAACCTACGAGCCATGGAGAAGCGATGGTGGGCCCGGATTCCGATAAATGGCTCGAGGCCATAAAATCCGAGATAGGATCCATGTATGAAAACAAAGTGTAGACTTTGGAAGAACTACTTGATGGTCGTAAGGCTGTTGAGTACAGATGGATTTTAAAAGGAAGACGGACAATGATGGTAAATGTCACCATTAAGAAAGCTCGACTTGTCGTTAAGATGTTTCCCGACAAGTTCAAGGAGTTGACTACGATGAGACTTTCTCACTCGTAGCGATGCTAAGAGTCTGTTGGAATTATATTAGCGATTACTGCATTATTTATGAAATCTTGCAGATAGGATGTCAAAACATTGTTTCCTCGATGTTTTTTTTTGAGGAAAGGTTGTATGTGATACAAACCGGAAGGTTTTGTCAAATCCTGAAAGATGCTAATAAGTATGCAAAGCTCTAGCAATCCTTCTGGGGACTGGAGTAAGCATCTCGGAGTTGGAATGTATGCTTTGATGATGATCAAAGATTTTGGGTTTATACAAAGTTTATGAGAAACTTGTATTTCCAAAGAAGTGAGTGGGAGCACTATAGAATTTCTGATGAGTATATGTTGTTGACATATTATGGATCAGAAATGACGTAGAATTTCTGGAAAGCATATAGGGTTATTTGGAAAGTGTTTTTCAATGGAAAGCCTGGATTAAGCTACTTGAACATTGAGCATCAAGATCTATAAGGATAGATCAAAACGCTTAATAGTACTTTCAAATGAGCACATACCTTGACATGATCTTGAAGGTGTTCAAGATGGATCAGTCAAAGAAGGAGTTCTTGCCTGAGTTGTAAGGTATGAAGTTAAGACTTAAAGCTCGACCACGGCAAAATAGAGAGAAAGGACGAAGGTCGTCCCCTATGCTTAAGACGTAGGCTCTACAGTATGCTATGCTGTGAACCGCACCTGAAGTGTGCCTTGCCATGAGTCAGTCAAGGGGTACAAGAGTGATCCAAGAATGGATCACAGGACAGCGGTCAAAGTTATCCTTAGTAACTAGTGGACTAAGGAATTTTTCTCGATTATGGAGGTGGTAAAAGAGTTCATCGTAAAGGGTTACGTCGATGCAAGCTTAACACCTATCCGGATAGCTCTGAGTAGAGATACCGGATACGTATAATGGAGCAACAATTTAGAATAGCTCCAAGTAGAACAGTTATTTGGAATGGCTCCAAATGTAGCGTAGTAGTTGCATCTACAAGATGACATAGAAATTTGCGAAGTACATACAGATCTGAATGTTGCACCCGTTTACTAAAACCTCTCTCACAAGCAACATGATCAAACCTAGAACTCATTGAGTGTTAATCACATAGTGATGTGAACTAGACTACTGACTCTAGTAAACTCTTGGGTGCTAGTCACATGGCGATGTGACCTGTGAGTGTTAATCACATGGCGATGTGAACTGGATTATTGACTCTAGTGCAAGTGGGAGACTGTTGGAAATATGCCCTAGAGGCAATAATAAATTGATTATTATTATATTTCCTTGTTCATGATAATCGTTTCTTATCCATGCTAGAATTGTATTGATAGGAAACTCAGATACATGTGCGGATACATAGACAACACCATGTCCCTAGTAAGCCTCTAGTTGACTAGCTCGTTGATCAATAGATGGTTACGGTTTCCTGACCATGGACATTGGATGTCGTTGATAACGGGATCACATCATTAGGAGAATGATGTGATGGACAAGACCCAATCCTAAGCATAGCACTAGATCGTGTAGTTCGTATGCTAAAGCTTTTCTAATGTCAAGTTTCATTTCCTTAGACCATGAGATTGTGCAACTCCCGGATACCGTAGGAATGCTTTGGGTGTGCCAAACGTCACAACGTAACTGGGTGGCTATAAAGGTACACTACAGGTATCTCCGAAAGTGTCTGTTGGGTTGGCACGAATCGAGACTGGGATTTGTCACTCCGTGTGACGGAGAGGTATCTCTGGGCCCACTCGGTAGGACATCATCATAATGTGCACAATGTGATCAAGGAGTTGATCACGGGATGATGTGTTATGGAACGAGTAAAGAGACTTGCCGGTAACGAGATTGAACAAGGTATCGGGATACCGACGATCGAATCTCGGGCAAGTATCATACCGATAGACAAGGGAATTGTATACGGGATTGATTAAGTCCTTGACATCGTGGTTCATCCGATGAGATCATCGTGGAACATGTGGGAGCCAACATGGGTATCCAGATCCCGCTGTTGGTTATTGACCGGAGAACGTCTCGGTCATGTTTGCATGTCTCCCGAACCCGTAGGGTCTACACACTTAAGGTTCGATGACGCTAGGGTTATAAAGGAAGTTTGTATGTGGTTACCGAATGTTGTTCGGAGTCCCAGATGATATCCCGGACGTCACGAGGAGTTCCGGAATGGTCTGGATGTAAAGATTTATATATGGGAAGTCCTGTTTTGGTCACCGGACAAGTTTTGGGGTCACCGGTATTGTACCGGGACCACCGGAAGGGTCCCGGGGGTCCACCGGGTGGGGCCACCTGCCCCGGGGGGCCACATGGGCTGTAGGGGTGTGCGCCTTGGCCTATATGGGCCAAGGGCACCAGCCCCAAGAGGCCCATGCGCCAAGAGATAAGGAAAGGAAGAGTCCTAAAGGGGGAAGGCACCTCCTAGGTGCCTTGGGGAGGAGGGACTCCTCCCTGGCCGCACCCTTCCTTGGAGGAAGGGCCAAGGATGCACCCCCCCTCTCTCCCTTGCCCCTATATATATGTGGGGGGTGGGAGGGCAGCCATACCAATGTTCTGGTGCAGCCCTCCCCTTCTCCCAAGTACTTCTCCTCTCCCGTGGTGCTTGGCGAAGCCCTGTAGGATTGCCACGCTCCTCCACCACCACCACGCCGTTGTGCTGCTGCTGGATGGAGTCTTCCTCAACCTCTCCCTCTCTCCTTGCTGGATCAAGGCGTGGGAGACATCGTCGGGCTGTACGTGTGTTGAACGCGGAGGTGCCGTTCTCTAGGATCTCCGGTGATTTGGATCACGACGAGTACGACTCCATCAACCCCGTTCTCTTGAACGCTTCCGCTTAGCGGTCTACAAGGGTATGTAGATTCACTTTCCTTCCCCTCGTTGCTGGTCTCTCCATAGATAGATCTTGGTGACACGTAGGAAAATTTTGAATTCTGCTACGTTACCCAACAATCGCGTGGCCCCTGATCATCTTGTGATCTCCAGACTTGGGCAATAGGGTGTGCCTAAGAATCCAGTTGATGGTTGGCAGCCCTGACAGAAGATAGTGTACTGAGCCAAACTTGAACGTATCAAGTGCTTCATTTGGAATCTCCTTGTACATGTTTGACATTGAGTTGTGGTCCATCTTCTTCTTGGCATAAATGTCCAAGTCATCGTCATGCTCTTCTGGGGCATTAATCAGCTGAGCCCATTCAGCAACTGTAGACTGGTACCTCGTACCCTCTGACATCCATACAATCCTGCCATCTGGATAGAAATGGGCTGTGGAGTAGAACTGCATGATGAGTTCCTCGTTCCACTTTGTGAGCTTCTGCCCAACAAAGTCCTCTACTCCACATGCCTTGAAGCTGTCCTGCACTCCAGGGTAGTACTCTTCGTTGTCCTTGATGTATTTCCAATCAACCCATCTCATATCACAGACAATTGGCTTCTTGTCTAGCAGCACTGTCTCATAAAAGTCTTGCTGCTCCTTGGTGTGAAACCTGTAGCCAACTGCAGTCCTTCTCCTTGAAGCATACGGGTCTGCTTCTCTCCACTTCCGGAGCCCTGAATCTCTCCTGAGTTTCATATCCTCAGCCACAGGATGAGCATCGTTGTGGTCTAGGATCTTGGGCTTGAGCTTTCTAAGAACATTCTCTTCTTCTTCTTCTGCAGCTTCAGGCACTGGGGCCTTGTTCTTCTCAGTAGCTGGGATGCTTCTTGTGTTCCTCTTTGGCTTTGGCTTTGGAGCTGGCTTGGCCTTGGAAGCAGCTGCCCCTGTTCTTATGGCATCACCCATCAGCTTGGGTGACTTAGGTGCTGGTGCAGCTACCTCTTCTTCCTCATCATCTTCCATGATGGAAGCCTTGCCAAGCACTCTGGCTACAGTTTTCTTCACCCTTTCTTTCCTCTTCTTGCCTTCAGCAGCAACTGGCTCAATGGGAGTGGGCTTCTCAGTTGAAGCTCTGGCCTTTGACATAGGCTGCCTGCCTGTTGGCCTTTTGATCTTCATCCTTGGTTTTATGCCCTGTGCTGGCTCAACTTTCTTGGAAGTTGCTTCCTCGTCTGCCACATAATCCTCATCTTTTGAGTCTGAGGTTCTCTTCTTTCTCTATCTTGTGGCAGCTTTAGGCAGATTGCTAGGGGTGCTCCTGCTGCCATCATCTGAGGAACTTGAGGGACTAGTGCCCTCACTCATCTGCACTTGCTGCTCTGACAAGTTCTGGCTATCACTTTGGTCTGACATGATGCAAACTCTGACTGCTGACCCTGTGAATAGGTTATAGATGAGATAGACTGGATAAGCATCACAAAATGCAGAGATTTTTGCAAAAGAATAATTCAAAAACTTAGTTTTAGTTTCCCACTGAAAGCATCTCGGATCTACGGATTTCTAAACTCGGTGATACCGAAGCAGTTTGGCACCTAAACTAGTGAACTCGGTCAGACCGAGTCACAGTTCGGTGGCACCGAGACTGCTAGGGTTTCACAGAGTTCCAAAATCGGTCACACCGATAAGTAATTCTCGGTCAGACCGAGTCTTACTTGTGCAATGGCCTAAGCCAAATCGGTGGGACCGAGTTTTTCAACTCGGTGGGTCCGAGATGGTTTCGGCGGAAACCTAACCCTAAAATTTTCGAATTAAACCTAATCTACGAGTTCATTGACTAGATAGAAGTTTAACAAACGTGGCAAGAATCATGATGATCACAATGTGCTAAGAATCGGATTGGGGAATAGCACAAAGATCGAGTCCATACCCTAGTTCGACGGAGACTCGCTACGGCGGCAACGGCAGGGTTGAATTTCCATTGACGGCGACGGAGACCAGCGACTGGAGGCGGCTGGCGGCGAGGAGACGATCCGGAGACCAAGTTGGCAAAGCAGGCTATCGCGCGGGCGAAGGGGTTCGGAGAAATTTCCAAATTTTTGCCCGTGACTATAAATAGCCCGACCCTGTCGGTGTGACCGAGTGGAACAACTCGGTGGCACCGAGATGCAAAACTGTATACAGTTGTTGCAACTCGGTGTGACCGAATGGTTCAAATCGGTTGCACCGAGAGCGAAAACCTAGATCAACTTAATGATCTCGGTAGGACCGAAAGTGGGGTATCGGTCAGACCGAGAATCATAAAGAGGTTTTGGAAGTTTAAGTTTATGACGAATCGGGGACTCCGAGCGCTCCTCACACAGAGTGGTTCGAATCTGACTTGATCAAATTTTGTGATGTAGCATGAATAGAGTTTGAGACGAGAAAAGCATAGATAGCTAGAGGAGGTTCTTAGGCATTCTTGTCCATCCACTTGGCAAAAGGAAATAAAACCAAACAATCAAAACAACAAGTGGATGTCCTCGAATGAGTAAAATATGCAACTAGCATGCTCACACAATAAGATGGCAAATGAAATATGTGACAAGGCATGCACAACCAATTCTAGCATCTATCAAGCAATTTGCGATGACAAGGTCATCTATATATGAGTATATTGACTTAGGAGTCAAGTGAGAACACTTGATCATAGGTCATACTCATCGTTTAAGCTCAAGTGGGGTTACCACTTTTACATAAAGCATTGTTGTGTTCACATCTTTAGAGTTGCTTTAGCTCAAGTCTTAGAGTAAAGCTCCCCCTAGATGTGATGTCCCCCCTTAGAGGGATGAACTAACCTCGGGTTTTGTCGATGATGACTTCATGTAGATGTTGAAGATGTGGATGCTCAATGTTGATGTAGATCACTTGGAGCTATCCATTTGAGTGAATTGCACTTTCAATACCTACATGGGTTAGTCCCACAAGGAACAAACAAGGATATCCATAGACATAGAGTGATGCACACACAAGATGATGTCCATGAAAACTTTTAGGTTACCTTGTCCCTTGTCTTACCAACAAGAGGGTTTGTGACTCCTTGAACTAGTGCAAGATGTGGAAGTTGATTGCACTTGTTCTTGCCAAAATGATAAGAGTGAAGTATGTTGGCGGAGTCACCCTCAAGAGCTCTCTAGTTCTTCTTCTTTTGGATCCACACCATCTTGATGAGAATCCTTGGAGTTGTAGTCATACTTGATGAAGTGGAACTTGAAGTAGTCTTGGGAATCCACTTGACTAAGGTCTTAGGAGCTTCTTCAAATGCATCAATTTCCTCTTGAAGCTTGTCCTTGCCTTTTTGCTTGTAGTCTTGTGGTGGAAGATCATCTTGAGCTTGTGTCCCCTTGAAAGAAGTATCATACTTCTCTTGTTGAGGAACAAACTTTGTCTTGGGGTATTGATCTTCTTCCCACTCAACTCCATTGGCATTGAACTTTCGTTCAAAACCAACACCTTGATTCTTCCGGTGCATTCCTTGCTTGCGCACAATTTCCTCGAATTGCTTACTCCCGGCAAGGCTTTTGTACACTCCTTTCTCTATAATTCCCTTCAATAAGCTATTTTCTTGCTCAAGTGTAACTTGGCTAAGAGAATCATTAGTGGAATCAAGAGAACTACTAGAAGCAACAATATTGGATTTAGCATGATCATTGTTACTGCTAGAGGAAGAATCTTTCTTGTTCTTGTTACTAGACTTGACTTGAGGCATGTAAGTGGATAAGAGTAAACGCTTGGCAATGTAAGAAGAACTTTTCTTGCGGATATCATCATTGATTGCTTTTAAGAACTCATGCTCTTGCTCAAGATTGAGCTTTTCAAAGCGTAATTTCTCATGAGCTCTTAAAAGTTCTCGATGATCTTCGAAGATAGTTTCATGAGCTAACTTAAGAGTGTTTAGTTCTTTAGTTAGAGCCTCAATCTTCTCCTTATCATTGTCATTCGTTTTATCTTGATTAGCATGATTAATTGACGTTTCATCATAGTATTCATCACTAGAGTTGTCAACAAGCAAATCATCACCTAACAAGTCATCTTCATCACTATTGAAATCAACATACTCGGGGTGTGTTACCTTAGGACCTTTGGACATGAAGCATCTTCCAATTCCTTCATTTGGTGAGTCAAATATGTCGTAGGAGTTGGTTCACACAAGTGCTAGACCGGCAACACCTTCATCTTGAGTATCTTCGGAGTCGGAGTGATAACTTCTCTCGGAGTGGCTGTCGGAGTCGGAGCCGGATACCCATTCACCAACATGAGCTTGATGTCTTCGTTTTGTGTAGCTCCTTGATGATTTTTCCTTCCTTTCCGAATCCTTGCTTCTCCGTGAGTATCTTCGTTCATAACGATCATCTCTAATCCTTCGCTCTCTTGGTGGTGATTCTTTGCTTCTTCTTTTTGGAGAATCTTCTCTTCTCTTGTAGGGAGCCGTACACTCATTGGAATAGTGTCCGGGTCTTCCACAACTGTAGCAGTTTCGCTCTCGACTAGAAGATCTTTTGTCATTGTAGGACCTTGACTTGAAGCTTCTATCTTTGCTTCTACTCTTGTAGAACTTGTTGAAGTTCTTCACCATTAAGCTCAATTCTTCATTGAAGTTTTGTTTCTCACTTGATGATGTAGGGGCTTCACATGAGGCTTTGTAGGCACCACTTGATTTGTTGTGAAGTTCCTCTTTATCCTTAAGTGACATCTCATGAGCAACAATTCTTCCAATCACCTCCGTTGGCTTGAGATCTTTGTAATTGGGCATCATTTGGATCAATGTGCACACGGTATCATATTTTCCATACAAGGCTCTTAGAATCTTCTTGATGATGAATCTATCGGTCATCTCTTCACTTCCCAAGCCAGCAATCTCATTTGTGATGAGAGCAAGCCTAGAGTACATTTCAGCGACACCTTCACCATCCTTCATTTTGAACTTGTCAAGTTGACTTTGAAGCACATCCAACTTGGATTCCTTGACGGAGTCGGTACCTTCGTGCATATCAATCAAAGTGTCCCAAATTTCCTTTGCATTCTCAAAACGGCTGATTTTGTTGAATTCTTCGGGGCACAATCCGTTGAAGAGAATATCACAAGCTTGAGCATTGTATTGCAACATCTTCAACTCATCCGCGGTAGCTTCACGGTTTGGTTCTTTCCCATCAAAGAAGTCACCTTGCAAACCAACACACACAATAGCCCAAACGGCAGGGTTATGTCCAAGAATATGCATTTTCATTTTATGCTTCCAACTAGCAAAATTAGTACCATCAAAGTAAGGACCTCTACGGTGATAATTTCCCTCGCTAGACGCCATACTCTCCTAGGTTCTGAAACCAAGGCTATGACCACCAAAAGCTATGGAGATCAAAGCAAATGGAGACCAAAGCTCTGATACCACTTGTAGGATCAAAAGTATGTCTAGAGGGGGGGTGATTAGACTACTTGACCAAATAAAAACTTAACCTTTTCCCAATTTTAGTTCTTGGCAGATTTTAGCTATTGTAGGACAAGTCAAGCAATCATCACACAATTCAAGCAAGCATGCAAAGAGTATATTGGCAGCGGAAAGTAAAGCATGCAACTTGCAAGAATGTAAAGGGAAGGGTTTGGAGAATTCAAACGCAATTGGAGACACAGATGTTTTTCCCGTGGTTCGGATAGGTGGTGCTATCCTACATCCATGTTGATGGAGACTTCAACCCATGAAGGGTAAAGGTTGCGCGAGTCCACGGAGGGCTCCACCCACGAAGGGTAATGGTTGCGCGAGTCCGCGGAGGGCTCCACCCACGAAGGGTCCACGAAGAAGCAACCACCCACGAAGGGTCCACGAAGAAGCAACCTTGTCTATCCCACCATGGCCATCGCCCATGAAGGACTTGCCTCACTAGCGGTAGATCTTCACGAAGTAGGCGATCTCCTTGCCCTTACAAACTCCTTGGTTCAACTCCACAATCTTGTCGGAGGCTCCCAAGTGACACCTAGCCAATCTAGGAGACACCACTCTCCAAGAACTGTGTATGTGTTCTGATGGCTCTCTCCACGAATGAAGAGGAGGTGGAGGGGTATATATAGCCTCCACACAAAATCCAACCGTTACACACAGTTTTCCAATCTCGGTGGGACCGAATCAACAAACTCGGTCGGACCGAAAAGGTAAACCTAGTGACCATTAGAGATTTTCGGTGGGACTGACATGCAACTCGGTAGGACCGATATGGTTAGGATTTGGGCATAACGTAATCTCGGTGAGACCGATTACACAAACTCGGTGAGACCGAGTTTGGTAATAAGCTAACCAAAGAGTTGGTCAGGTAAACTCGGTGGGACCGATTTGCTCTTTCGGTGAGACCGAAAAGTTACAAAAGGGAAACAAAGAGTTTGTTCTGATGGCTCTCTCCATGAATGAAGAGGAGGTGGAGGGGTATATATAGCCTCCACACATTACACACAGTTTTCCAATCTCGGTGGGACCGAACGAGTCGGTGGACTCGGTGAGACCGAGTTTGGTAATAAGCTAACCAAAGAGTTGGTCAGGTAAACTCGGTGGGACCGATTTGCTCTTTCGGTGAGACCGAAAAGTTACAAAAGGGAAACAAAGAGTTTACATTGCAATCTCAGTGGGACCGATTCGCTCTTTTGGTGAGACCGAAAAGTTATGAAAGGGAAACAGAGAGTTTGCAATCCCATCTCGGTGAGACTGAGATCCCTATCGGTAGAACCGAATTGCTAGGGTTTGGCAGTGGCTTATGACAAGTGAAACTCGGTGGTGCCGGATAGAAAGAATCGGTAGGACCGAGTTTGGCTTAGGGTTTAGGTCATATGTGGATATGGGAAAGTAGTTGAGGGTTTTGGAGCATATCACTAAGCACATGAAGCAAGAGGCTCATTAAGCAACACCTCATCCCTCCTTGATAGTATTGGCTTTTCCTAAAGACTCAATGTGATCTTGGATCACTAAAATATAAAATGAAGAGTCTTGAGGTTTTGAGCTTGAGCCAATCCTTTGTCCTTAGCATTTTGAGGGTTCCACTTTCACATCCATGCCATGCCAATCATTGAGCTTTCCTGAAATAGTCATCTTGGAATAGCATTAGCTCAATGAGCTATATGTTGTTATGAATTACCAAAACCACCTAGGGATAGTTGCACTTTTTATGATCTGGTAACCCCGAAGTGACAATAATCGGGACCACTCCCGGTGATGACCGTAGTTTGAGGAGTTCATGTATTCACTAAGTGTTAATGCTTTGTTCCAGTACTCTATTAAAAGGTGGCCTTAATATCCCTTAGTTTCCAATAGGACCACGCTGCCATGAGAGGGTAGGACAAAAGATGTCATGCAAGTTCTTTTCCATAAGCACGTATGACTATATTCGGAATACATGCCTAGATTGCATTGATGAACTGGAGATAGTTCTGTGTCACCCTATGTTATAACTGTTGCATGAGGAATCGCTTCCGACATAATTATCCATCACTGATCCATTGCCTACGAGCTTTTCACATATTGATCTTTGCTTAGTTACTTTTCCGCTGCCACTGTTACAATTACTACAAAACTGCTAATGTTACTTTTGCCGCCGTTACCGCTACTTCCATATTACTTCGCTACAAAATACTTTGCTGCAGATATTAAGTATTTTAGGTGTGGTTGAATTGACAACTCAACTGCTAATACTTGAGAATATTCTCTGGCTCCCCTTGTGTCGAATCAATAAATTTGAGTCGAATACTCTACCCTCGAAAACTGTTGCGGTCCCCTATACTTGTGGGTTATCACCGATCAAGAGTCCCTCATAGTGGAAGTACCTAAAGGCTATTACTACCATGAAAAAGATCTGTGGGTTTAGTTTCAAGAAATGTTTTAGTTATTCAATCAAGACGCACTTGACAAATCTATCATCAGTTGCTATTGTTTGTAAGTTATTTTGTTTGTAATTAATTTAATTCTCTAGCTAGCTATAGTGCTCGTTCTATTCATTACCTGTAATTATCCCCACTATATCCTTTTCTGTCATATTATGCAGAATGAAGATGTTTGAAATGAAAAAAGTTGGACGCTATGGCATTGGGTTCATTGAACCAAATAGCATTAATGAAAAGACGTGGTCACAAGAATATGATCGACCATACATAGAGAAAAGCTTGCTAGAGTTCTTGAAGCGCCTAAATGCCTGTCTAGAAATACTACTTCCTTACAACTTCGGGTGAGTCACACTGTCTTGTATTACAAATTCCGTTTTTGCTTACTAGCTACATGTTAATAAGTGTATAGGGTTTAGGATAGTTGATGAGTTATGCACATACCTGCTTAATTATACATGCAAACGTGTGCGCATACAGTTACCACTAGATCTTGTTAATCATTGAAGTTGATGAGGGAAAAGTTCAAATACTGGACTCACTACTTAAAAAGCTAGTGACTACGAAATCGTGAAGGGGATGGTCAACAAGTAATTTCAATCATTATCGAACTATATGACGGCTTCTTTAGTTCGTCATTTCCTGATATCAACTAATTAATCACTCCTTTATTCATTTTCTTTGCCAGTGGGCAGGGCTTGACAAAAGTTCATCAAACAGGTTGATGGCCAATGGAAAAAAGAGCTAAAATGGATCCAACCCAAGATAATTAATTAAGTAGCTAGTACCAACTAGCTACCATCTCTTTAATTCTAGTTTCAATATCATTAATTATCATGCTTGACTAATTATTATCTGATTGAATTCTATTCTCGTAAAGGCACTGAAGCAGGCACATGGGACTGATTTATGTGCATTCTACGTTTGCGAGAACATTCACATGATGACTACCGAAAGGACCAGAATTGATAGAGACCGATGGGTACGTTTGCCAGAATACCATTCACAATTTTTACATCATTATCTAATATATATACACACAACTAATAATACATGTATATTTTGATCTCTTCTTTAAAGATGAAGGAGATGTGGGATCAGCTCCTACTAGAGGCTCGCGTACGAGCACTTTAAGAGGAAATAGCGGGATTTTTGCTCGACCAGGTCATAGTTCTCAAAGGAGAATTCCATTACCCGCTACCGCAGTAATGCCTCCGTGTAATGATCTGCGAATTGTAGGAGAAATTATATAGACCAAATTGTATATATACATGTGTATGTGTGAATGGTGGTGCGAGACATTCGATGATATATATATATATATATATATATATATATATATATATATATATATGGTTGCACTATTCGTCACCCTGGGTGAGGAATAGTTATTCTTCACCCCCCTCTATTTTACCATCAATGCACCATAATTTTACGTTCCGTAAGTTTTATCTTATTTACGACGCAAAAAGGAATCGTAAGAAAATATATAATCGCCGTAAAAAATATTTTTTGTTATGTAAAATTACAAACGTAAAAACATAGTATAAAATACACATAAACTGCAAAAAAAATTTGTCTTATGACCTATATTTTTTTTCTTATGTCAAATTTTACGTACTGAATCAATAGGAATGTAACTATTTGAATTCGAAACGTAATTTAATTATGAAATTATCGTAAGATTACCTCGGATGAAGAATAACTTATTCTGCACCCTGGGTGATGAATAGTAACACTATATATATATATATGACTCCTCTTCTGTACTCTTAGGAGTATATACTCCCATCCTCAATATACCTCATATACGCATTAATTATACCTCTTTATTATTCTCAATATACTTCATTAAATATTTTAAGATATCCCAATATGAGTTTAGTTGAAAAAATATCATCTGCGACGTACTTTTTGTAATATATCTTTTCACGTACAAACACATCAGCATATACGTAAATATTTTAAAATACATAGACTCACATGAATTTTTTCATGAAACTCATTTTGGGGTATCTAATAATTATTAATGAAGTATATTAAAAATAATAAAAAGGTATAAAAGATTCATCTATGTGGTATATGAGGAGCGGGAGTACGTACTCCCAGGAGTACACAACCATTTTCCTATATATATATATATATATATATATATATATATATATGATCGGTTCTACGAGAAATTCTATTTGTATATATGCATAACGTGTACAATATGTAGTATCATAAAATATCAGCAAATAAAAAAATTAAATGGAAAACACAAAATTAAAGGAAAAATAAATCATAAACCAAAACCCCTAAACCTTTTAGTACCAGTTGGTGTTACCAACCTGTACTAAAGGTCTCCCCGCCCCCGCCGCGGGCTCGTGCCACGTGGTGGCCCTTTAGTGACGGTTTGTGTTGAACCGGGACTAAATGGAGGGGGGGACCTTTAGTCCCCATCCTTTAGTGTCGGTTACCTAACTAGCACTAAATGGCCTCACGAACCGGTGCTAAAGCCCAATTTTGCACTAGTGATGATCGCCTTGTTCGTCGGGCAGAAACCAAGAGCAAGAGGATGAGGAAGAAGGGAGGAAGCCGACGTGGGGTGGGACTCACCCTTATGGAGACGCGTCAGTGGGAGGAGACATTCCCGTCATCGACAAGGAGCATACGGTGACTTCATAAATCTTAAGATGATATACTGGCTCAGTCTCTCAAAGGTGCTCATAGGGATAGGGTGTGCGTGTGTACGTTCATAGGAGTGAGTGTATGCGTGTATTTATGAGCACTTGTGTCCATACCGTGTTTAAAAAACGATAGGATTAATCGTGATCAGAAGTGTTCGCACACGAACACATCACCGTGTGCCTCCAACGCCGAGGGTGATGCACCACCGCTCACGACCTTTACCACAACGGTGCCGTCCATGGATCAAATTATTTCGTGGATTGGAGTCGAACAAGATCCGTTCGAAAACGCGGTACGCAAGCAATCCGGCGGGTGCTTTTGAGCATTCGAAACCCCATGCGCTCGGGAGGGACCCCGTCAGGATGCGCGGCAGCTATGGGCTGCCCTAGGTCGGTTCACCCGCCCCTAGAGCCTCAAGGATCGTTGTCTTTCAATACGAAGAACGAACGAAGAACGAGAGAAAATAACAAGGGAGAGATGTAAAATTAGCGTAAAAAGTAGATGGGGTTTATGATTGTGTGTTGTTGTTTAATCGGTCGTCACCCCTTAGGTATATAAGAGGCGGTTGGACTTCTCATACAATAAAAGGTTAGAATTCACGTTCAAAACCCTAGTTTAGGTCCAACTCAGAATCCAAACTTTTCAAAACTGTCTGGTTTACAACCTGGCGCCACATTGTGGGTCACGTTTGAGGAAGTAAACGACCTTAGGTGGAAACGAGCCCAAAAGCAATCTTGACCGTTTCGACGAGACGAACAACTTTCACGTTGAACATTTTTTTATCAGAGGCCATTTTGAGGGGGTTTTCGTCTGTTGTCCGAAGTCTGCAACAGAGAAATCCAAAATTCGGACGAACATCTCCAGAGTGTCCGGCCATCCTCACAGAAATCAAAAACCCGGATGATTATTCCTGGAGTGTCCGGCCATCCTGATGCAGCTGCGCATTTTCAGCTCTAACTTTTGCATACGATCTCAGATTAAGATGATTTTTTATATCAAAATCAACTGTTTCGACGAGACACACAACTTTCATGTTAGAGACATTTTCTATCAGAGGCCATCTCAATTGAGTTTCATGCCATTCTTTAATCAGATGTCAATATGATCATCTTGAAACTTGTCATAATTTTTGCATCCGAACTCCGTTTTAGACCATCTTCATATCCATCTTAATTTTCTCGAAGAAAGCCATTCCATAGTTTTTTTTTAAAAGGAGGATGACCCCCGGCCTCTGCATTTGGACGATGCATGCGGCCACTTTATTAATTATTCTCACAAGACCTTACAAAGTCATACAACAGCCGGACTAAAGCCACCGTCTAAGCAACAACTGTCGCTACACCTATCCAATTGATGAAGGGGCGCTGATAGCCTGGGCATAATACCAAACAAACATCGCAGCCAAATCTAAACATCTAAGACCTGAGGTCCCAACCAGAACGCCTGCCTGGTATGGGGCACCTACCAGTCCGGCGCACTCCTCACCCAGGACCACTCCTCACCCAGGACGCCTGCCGGGTATGAGGCCGCCGCAGCCACCTGCCACGAGTCCATCTTCAGAGCTGTACTGTTGCATCTACTGTGCCAGGTCTCTCTGCCATCGACGCCACCACGACGCCAGACAGCACCGTCCTCCTGCGCGAGTCCATCCTCCCACATCGAACTCCGAATCTGCACTACACCACGCTGTCAAGATCCGTCGCCATCAGTGTGTAGGATGAAGCACCGCTTCACCAAAGAAGCCGTCCGCTGGTCCCGCAAAGCCGAGTGCACCTCCAAGAATGCCGCCCCAAAGGGGGTTACGACACATGAATGCTGCCAACATCCGATCAGCTGATCTAGGGTTTTCCCCGGAGGTGTTGAGTGGAGTTGGGAGCTTCACCTTGATGATGCCTTCATGAAGGAAACGATGATAAGGGCATCGTCATCACCGGCTCCTGCCATCAACCGAAGACCAGGTTTTCATCCGGATCCGTCCCAAGAAATCCACCCAACAACCTGTGCACCGTCTCGACCGCCTTAAAGCCAGATCCAGCCGCCTAGATCCGGCGACCAACCGCAGCAACAGTGCCACCGTGGGATCCTTGGTGCACCGGCCACTGCCTAAGTGTGCCACCACTGGAGCCTAGGAGGAGGGCGCCCACCCGCCTCCCCAAGCCGCGAGAGCCGCCAAGAAGGATCCCGCGCGTTCGTCACCGTCTCTGATCCAAACCAATCCAAAGCAGATCGCCGTCACAGATCTGCCTTGGACAGGGACTGCACCACGCCATGCCGCCTCGGGAAGCCCTAGCTTCACCAGCCGCCACCCTCCAGGGCCGCCGCCCCGGGATCCAGACGGAACCTCGCCGCTGCCACCGGCCAAGTTCCGCCACCGCCGACCGGCCACTGCGACCTCCGCCGCCATGCCGCCGACGGATCTGAGCGAGGATAGCCATCCTCCCCGAGGACACACGCCTCAGCCTCTTCTCCGCATACTCGCACGAAAAGCCACCTTGGCCGAGTCCCCGCCCCTCGCCGGATGCCGCGCACGTGCCGCCCCGCCGCCGGCGAAGGCCGCCGCTACGAGGAGACCCGCACACAGCCGCCACACAACTCGGCGTCGACCCATCTGCAGCCGCGCCATGGGGCCGCCGCCAAGATAGTCGCCGCCGCGCCGCCAGGATCCGCGCGCGCCCCGGCGCCTCTGCTCGGCCTGGCCGCTCCTGCAGGCCACGAACGCGAGGAGGGGAGAAGGCCCCCGCCGCCAGCCACCGTGGGGGGCTTTGCCCTGGCAGCTCTGGCCGGCGGCGGCGGGGAAGGGGAGGAGGAGGAGGGCTAGCGGCAAGGGGTGGCGCCGCCGCCCGTGTCGCCCGCGGGAGGAGCGACGCGGGGGCTCATCAAGTTCCACGTCATCCTATAGTGACTTTCGATCATAAGTTTGAATCAATCTTGATATGGCTTTGAGCAACCTTTACGATTGTGTCACTTTTGATCGTAACACGAAGATAGCCGGTTCCGGTAAGTCTCGCTCAAGTCTGAGTCCGTTCCCTGACCAAAGACGGGGTGCCGGTGACCGTATTCGACCAGGACTTGGGTCGCAATCGGTTGGCTTTCTTGTCAGTATAAATAAACACGGCACCCGACCCTATTAGGGGCAAGTACTCGAAGCCGCGAGCCGTATCCAGAATTCCAGATCGAGAGAGATAGCTAGGGAGTTGTCGCACCTGGTACGTCCACGGGAACGACGACGGCAAGCAAGGTGCCAATGGGAAAGAGGAAGCGGATCGAGGAACCGAGAAAGACGACGCGGCTGCTGACACAGGAGGAGGTACAATCGCACAGATTGTTCATGGAGGAAGAAATGGGTAACCCCGAGAGATACCTTCGCTTCCTCCCTGAGGACGACGCAGAGCAAATCCGTCAGGTCACGAAGAAGATCGACATCAAGAAGCTCAAGCTAAATACAGCCAAGCTCCTGCACAAGTACGACACCAATGGCTACGCCGAAGTCCCTCTACTCCCTGCCTTCGCTGTTGAAGAACCTCGCCAGGTGTCGGCGGCGAGGGTCACCCGCCTCCGCCAGTTCATGGAGCACAAATTCTGTCTAATCCCTAATAAGGTTTTGCGTTCGTCCTCCTTTTCAGAGTCTCAAGCCTTCACTGCTGAAGAATCTGGCCGGGCGTCGGAGGCGAGGATCGCCTGTCTCCGAGAGTTCATGAAGCGCAACTTCCGTCCGATCCCTGAGACAGTTTTGCGTTCGTCCTCTTTTTCGGAGTCTCAAGCCGAGGTGATGAGGAACTTCAATCGCGTTTTCTCCAAGGCGGAAGTGGAGCTGAAGGCTCACGTTGCGAATGCTCTCAAGGAGTATGACGCCAAGGGTTTCCTCGAGTGCACCGTCGATGGTAAAATCAAGGTGTCTCTGCCTCACGTAGATTAAGTAATATGTATTCCTTGTTCTTCGTTGGACATTTGCCGTACTATATATACTAGTAGTAGATAATATGTATTCCTGTTCTTCCTTGGACACTTGCTTCATACATCCAACATCAAAAACTAATGTCTTCCTTGCATACATGGTACCTATGCTACGTACCCTGTTGATCTTTCTTCTGATCCCTGATTGGTTGCCAGATGTGCTTCTAGACTTGCATCGGCCTTTGGCTCTTTCAACCCTTTCACAGGAAAGAATATCTATATAGGCTGGACACTTGAGTACTTTTTTTCTTTTGAAAAATTTACACTTGAGTACTTGTTCTAGAGTGACTTCCGTGATTTTTTTCATCGTCTACACAAAACCATGAGAGAGTGCCACCGCTCTCCCGCTGGTCGCTTTTAGCTCTGCTCGCTCTCACATAAGCAAAAACTTTGTCCTTCATTCTACTTTCCCACATCGTTGACAATGACGATATTTGAACAATGTATTCTCCATTTTGTGCCGAGTGCTATTTCTCCTTTTATACTACTCCTATTTTGAAACAAACATTACAGAGATTTACATGTCAACTGTGTGCATACATATGTAATATCCAGAAAAAAAGTTTTAGCACTGGTACACATTAACTAGGATTGAGCAGCATGAGAATATCATCTCCCTCCAGAGAGGCCACTTATTGTGGACATACTCATCGACGACCCAATGAACGCGTCAAACCCTTCACTTTGCACAAGTGCTAGCATACTAAAGCTCATCTGTGAAAGTGTTGGCTCCGGGAATGCCATGTCTCCATCAAGATACTGCATAACTTGCCGCATGGTAGGCCTTGCACCAGGGATGGGATGCAAGCACAACAATCCTATTTTCGATGCTAGTATTGTCTCATCAGTGTCGTAGTTGCCGTGGAGCCGTGCATCAACTACCTCCATGAGTGCTTCCTTTTGCCAATGCTCGAACACCCAGTCGACCAATATGCGCCGGTTGTCCTGCATGGCTTGGTCAATAGGTCTCCGCCCGCAGACGACTTCAAGAACGAATGCACCAAAGGCAAACACATCGGTTATAGGGGACGGCTTCCCCGTGCGTGCCAACTCAAGGGCTAGGTACCCCATTGTGCCAATTATGTGCGTTGTCTGTGGATCTGCACCAGATCACACAGTTTTGCGATACCAAAGTCACCCAGCCTTCCGTTCATCTCACTATCCAGGAGAACATTGCTCGCCTTGATGTCACGGTGTATGACAACCTGCTTGAATTCCTCATGGATGTACAACAAGCTGGATGCGATGCCTTTGATGATTTGGAACCTTTGGGCTCAGTGTAGTGCATTCTTACACTTTGGGTCATACAAGTATTGATCAAGGCTGCCATTTGGCATGAAGTTGTAGACCAGAAGAAGCTCACCATTTTGCCGGCAGTAACCCAGAAGCTGAACAAGTTGGCGGTGGCGGAGACGGCCAACGGTGACCACCTCCGTGATGAACTCCTTTATTCCTTGACTTGAATCATGTGACACTTCTTTCACCTCGATCTCCATCTTAGAGTTGGGAAGCACTCCTTTGTACACTCCCCCAAATCCACCGGTGCCAAGCAACATCTTGCTCTTGAAACCTTCTGTCATGCGGTACAGATCCTTGTAGGAGAATCTATGTGGCCCAAACTCAACCTCCCAGTCCTCTCTCACCTCGGCGTACTTTATACACCTTCGAACAAGCAAGACCACGATTGAAACCACACCGAGGATATATAACACTATATATGATGGATGTTGACAGAGTGATACCCAGTTCCCAGTGCTGTTTCTTGGAGACCTTCTCTGGCAACTTTGGCAGCTTGCTGATGTCAATGGCTCGAGCAGGTTCATCGATGGCAAAGCTCCAACCCAGCACGTAGTGGCGAGAACTGATCATCGAGCCTGTTGATGATGAGAACCCAAGAAATGATGGCTCCAGCAGTACTTGTGAGAAGTTGTACATGGAGGATACTAGCGGCCTTGCAGGCTTGGCCATCTCCGGGGGGCCAAGAACACGTTGATCTGCATGGACTCCCCGTCGTTGTCCACCCAGAATTGCATGGCATTGCCGCTGATCAATAACAGATCCCGGAAAGCCAGCGGCATGGACAGCAACGGAATGGAGGCCATTGATGTCTATGCCGACATGGTTGTTGTCCGGGTCACAAAATTCGATGGTCACTATGGTGTCGAGCTCGACGCCGAAGACGTGGTTGGTTGTGTTGTCGTTGTTCCGGTCGTTGAGGAGGTCCAGGTACGGACCTGGCAGAGCCGTCAAGAAGTTCTTGGTCCCGATGAAGAAGACGATGTCGTGGCGGCGTGGCCGCTTAGGCTCAGCTCAGGGTAGTTGGTGTGGACGCCGAAGACGAACGACGCGAAGAAAGACCGCATGGCGCCTCCAGGTGACCTCTGCAGACGCACCGACGTTGGGTGAACGGCGTGGCCCTTGAGGTGCACCGTGCCGTTGGTCAGCTCGACGCCCGGATAATTAGGCTACAGTGAACCTTTACTAATGATGCCACGCCACCTTAATTACTGTTGCTAATTCCCCGTTAGTTTGAAACCGGTTCGTTTTAAAATTTTAAAATTTAGCAAACAATAAAAGTTTTCAAATATTAAAACTAAAATGTTCGAAGTGGGCAAAATTTTCCATATTAAATATTGGTGAAGAAGCCACACTTTTATAAAGTATTTTAGTTGCACTATAGTATGTAATAACAGCAACAAAACAATTATTTAAATGCTTTTAAATACTAAACAAATGTTAATCTAGTTTATATAATCACCAAACTTTTTGGAGTAGGTGGCCTATGTTATTATGCTAATTTAGGAGTAGGGGTTATATTTTTTTTAAAGCTGTTTTGTTAACTAAAATAAATAAAAACAGAAAACAAACAAAAATAAAAAAAAGGAAACACCCCCCCACTGGGCTTCGGCCCAGCAGGCCTTTGGGCCACCCACCCGGCCGGCCCATCTCCTCTCCTTAACTCCCTCCCCACTCCACCGGACCCTCACCGACAGACCCCCACTTCCCCCCGCAAAAATATCTCCCCCCTCTCCCCCGACTGGATCGGGATCGAGGGAGGAGACGTCCGTCGCTGCCGCCCGACGCCACCATCACCGCCTCCGACGCCCCGCCGCCGCCACGGCCCACCACCTCGACCCCGCGCCCCCTCTCCTCCCGCGCGGCATCGCTCGATCCCGCGCCGCCTAGCGCCCCTCCCCGACGCCGCCCCGCCTCTTGCTCCATCCCGCCGCCGCGGCCCGCCGCCTCGACGCGCCGGGCTCTGTCACCGGATCGCCTCACCGCCTCGCCGCCCCGACCTCGTCACCCCCGACACAAGCGCCGTCGTCGGTCGTCGCCCCGTCCTCGTCCTCCTCCCCGCCGACCTCCTCAACCCTCGCCGCCCCCTCCACCTCCCTGAGTCGCCCCGACCTCCTCTTTGAGCTCCCGCGGCTGCTCCCCCTTCCCCCTCCTCGATTCGCCACCGTAGGCCGTAGGCCGCGTCGCCCGTGCTCCTGACCATGGCCGTGCTCACCATGCCCGCACCTGCGTTCGTGCGTCGCCACCCACGCCCACGCTTGGCCGCTACCCGGCTCCGGCTGCCCCCTCCCGCGCGCTTAGCCTTCGGCGCCCCCCTCCCCCCCCGCTAGTTGCTGCCCGCTTGCGCTGCCTGCTGGTGCCGCTCCGCCCGGGTCCGCCCCCTGCCGCCGCTGCTGCCCGTTGCCCACGCGCCCGGCGTCCCACCGCGCCCTCGCCATGGCCTCGCCCCTGGCTGGCACCCCTGTCTCCCGGGCAAGCGCCCAAACGGGCTGGGCACCAGCACCCCGCCGCGGTGGCCCTCTGGGCCACTGACTAGGGGGCCCCATACCCCTAAGAACATTTAAAAATAAATAAATAAAAATATTAACTAATTAATTAGTTAAATTGATTAATTAACTTAATTAATTATGTTTAATTAACCTAATTAACTAGTGTTAATTAATTAAGCAGTAATTAGGTTAGTTAAACCCTAATTAGTGTAAACAGTGTATGACATGGTGGGCCCACACGTAGTTGACCCAGTCAACTGCAGTTGACTGTTGACGTCAGCATGATGTCATGCTGACGTCAGCGTGAAATGTTCTGGATAATGTTGATTAAATTAATTAAATAAATCCTAAAAATGATTTAAAATCTTTTAAAATTAATATAAAATAAACCGTAGCTCGGATGGAAAAACTTTGTACATGAAAGTTGCTCAGAACGACGAGACGAATCCGGATACGCAGCCCGTTCGTCCGCCACGCATCCCTAGCATAGCGAACACGCAACTTTCCCCCTCCGGTTCATCTGTCCGAAAACGCGAAACACCGGGGATACTTTCCCGGATGTTTCCCCCCTTCGCCGGTATCACCTCCTACCGCGTTAGGTCACACCCGGCACATCTTATTGCCATGTTATGCTTTGTGGTGCTATGTTTTGCTTTATATTTACTGTTTCTTCCCCCTCTTCTCTCCGGTAGACCCCGAGACCGATGCTGCCCTTGTGATCGACTACGTCGACGACGACCCCCTCCTTGCCAGAGCAACCAGGCAAGCAAACCCCTTGAGCATTCCGATATCGCCCATTTCTTTCCCTCTCATGCTTGCATTAGAACTGCTACTGCTTTCTGTATGATCCTACTCTGATGCATAGCCTGTTGTTGTTACCTGCTTTCATACCTTACCTGCTTATCCTAAACTGCTTAGTATAGGATGGTTAGTGATCCATCAGTGACCCCCACCTTGTCCCAGTTGCCCCGCTTTATGTTCGATGACTCGATCAACGTGATCGACGTCCAGGCCCCGACACCGCACATCACCCCCCTAGTTGTACGACTCTGCAGAGTTACCATCGAGTGCCGAGGGTGGAACCTCTTACATCACTCCTGATGAGATCTCCGTAGTGTAGCTTTACGGTCGAGGTCATCGAGGGTGATTTCCTCCTTAACCACTTCCGTTACGGCTCTGTCGTGCAACCCATCAAAGTGAACCTCGAGGGTGGATCCTCTTACGTTCACCTTGATGACAACATCGAGTGGAATTCACCGGGGGTGATTCCTCGGGTTTTCCCCTTGGTGTTAGACACACAGTTACTATGGTTACTATGACTTTGCACTGAACCATGTTACTAAAGACGGGTCGACCCTGAGGGGTACCCGCGCGAGCTTAATAGCGAGTGATGTGGAGTCGGGTTGACCTGGAAGGTGCCCGCGAGATACTTACGAGGCGTGGCCGGGCATTCTTAGCCCTTGCCGCAAGTACTCGAGACGGGGCGACGGGGTCACATCGATCGTGAGTCTCTGCTCGTTACCGCGCGTTCCTAATCCACTACGATTTGGATATTTGATCCGAGGGGCCTCTGGCCTGATAGCACTAACCATCACGTGGGCATAGTATGGGCGTTCTGCGTCGTATACATCAGCCGAAGCTTAATAGACGTCAGCGACTGAGCGGCGCGCGCCGGGTTGGACTGGAAAGCACCTACCTTGTTGAAGGAGGTAGCTAGGTCTGCTCACCGGCCGCGTACGCAACGTGCAGGAGTTCCCGGGAGATGGCCCATGACCCCTGGGGGCATAGGTTTAGTCCGGTGCTTGGCCTCTCTATTAAGCCTAGGTCGGGTTGCGGCGTATTGTTTGGCCGAGGCCGGGCATGACCCAGGAAAGTGTGTCCGGCCGGAGTTAATCGAGCGTGGTGGGTAAGTTGGTGCACCCCTGCAGGGAAGAAAACATCTATCGATAGCCTGTCCTACGGTAACGGACACTTGGAGTTGTATCCCGATCGATACAACTAGAACTGGATACTTGAGGTGAGACATGGTGATGAGAATTGGATTGTGATGATAACTGGATAGTATGGCTCTGGGATTGCTTTCTCGCAGGGAGTCGAGAAAGGATCTCTGGCCGAGGTTGATAACATTACTGCTACTTTACTTTATGCTACTCTACTCCCTCCTGTTGCTGCAAGATGGTGGTTTCCAGAAGATGCTAGTCTTCGATAGGCTAGGCTTTCCCCTTCCCTTCTGGCATTCTGCAGTTTAGTCCACAGATACAGCCCATCTCCTTTGATACAGATGCATACTTGGTTTAGATTTGATGTAAGTCTTGCGAGTACTTTGGATGAGTACTCACGGTTGCTTTGCTACCTCTTTTTCCCCTATACCCGGTTGCGACCAGATGACGGATCCCAGGAGCCAGACGACGCCACTGATGACTACTACTACCCGGAGGATGCCTACTACTACGTGAAGACCGCAGACGACTAGGAGTAGTTAGGAGGCTCCCAGGCAGGAGGCCTTGCCTTTTCGATCGTTGTTGCTTTTGTGCTAGCCTTCTTAAGGCACACTTGTCTAACTTATGTCTGTACTCAGATATTGTTGCTTCCGCTGACTCTTGTGTATTCGAGCTTATGTATTCGAGCCCTCGAGGCCCCTGGCTTGTAATATAAAGCTTGTATTATTTTAATTTGTGTCTAGAGTTGTGTTGTGATATCTTCCCGTGAGTCCTTGATCTTGATCGTACACATTTGCGTGTATGATTAGTGTACGATTGAATCGAGGGCGTCACAAGTTGGTATCAGAGCCGACTGCCTATAGGATCCCCTTTCCAACTCCTTGGCCGAAGTTGAGTCTAGTCACTGAAAAACTTTTACTAACATTGGTTGTGTCTTACGGGCCCACGTCGCCATATGGGTGGTATTAGGATCTTTTACTCCTCGTCTATACTCTGGGACCTAATCTCTCTTCTATTCGGGTTAAATGGTTTTACTAACTCGAACATTAGGATCTCGTGATCACATCCGCCCGGAGAGCCCCTTATTTCAGATGATCGCCTGCTGCATCAGAAGATTCCGAAGATACTCTACGATTTCTCTCGAGACTTTGTGCCTGTTGCCTTTGCAATTCCCTACCACCGAAATATCCTTATGGATAACTACACACACTTACCAATCTTACATTCTATCCCATTGATCTTGTTATTACAAGATGCCCTGAACTGCTCTCCTTTTCCGAGAATCCCTGAGCTTACTGCCTTGCAGTTCCTTGTCATCTGAATACCCCTACGGATAACTTGTGCACCTATCGAGTATCCGCTCATCCTCAGTTGATCATGTACTTCACAAAAGTCTTCGTAATACCATTCGTTCTTGTGAAAATCCTCAACAGCCTATGTTCTAGAATTTCTTGCTTGCTTGCATTGTGGGTAATACCATAAGTCTAGTAATCTTATTGTCAGCCTTTGTCATTATCATTTTGAGTCCGTTGATACAATATGTTGCGAATGCTCGCAATCCTCAATCAGATCCTAGAATTCATCCTTCCGGCACAGACGTCATTTTAACATGTTCTGAATCTCGATCAATCAAATCGCCATCGATTGTACCCCTAAGGCTATTCTACCTATCCATCCCTAATCAGAGCATTGCTTCTGATCCCTTGTATTGGAATTCTTAATCCCTCTTGCAATTGAGCTTTGAGTTAGTCAGTTGTTTCTATAATCTGATCTCCTTGCATTCTTTCTTCCTCTGGTTAAATATTGATGCTCACATCAGATCCCTTGTGTACCACCAGACCCCCTTTTTCGGATTTTATCCAACAACGTCCTTCATATTTAATAAGCTTGTGAGCCTTTCCTCGGATACATAATACTTTTGGTAAATTGTATCCTCCGCTTTCTCAAGCATGCTCTACTACCGAGCTTGTGTTATTATTCTTGAAATTTATGATATATGTTCCTAAGATGCCCCGATGGGTTGAACCTATGCCTTACCTAATCTGTGTGAACTCGAAAGTTATGCGGATTATACTCTACTGGCCTTTTGTCAGATAAAATTTCAATAATACAGATGCACCAAGAGCGAGAAGTAAAATGAAAGGTTATGCATTGTAGAAGTGGGAGTCGACCCTGAACCTTGTGTTCATGCCCACGGACATGGTGTGGGACTTATCATGAAAGCTTCTTGCAAGGATATTTAATCATTTGAATAATTCTTCTGGTATCGTGAATTGGATCCCTTGTAGTTATGGTCCCGACCATATTTCCTCCTTGATCCCAGTTACTGGGTAAGTTACAATTACTTATCCTCTGCAAATCATTCCCCCGTCCTACTTGATACTGGGAAGCTTTATACCCCATCGCATCATTCCTAGCCTGAACGGCTATATTTTTATCATGTCAACTTTTTAACTATGCTACCTGGTCCTTATGCCTGGAGCAACTTCCGACGATGAGCTAAGCTTATGTCGATCTTTCTCATCTTATCATTTCGCCTTGAACAGCAAGCTCAATTTCGAGATTGTGTCGTACCCATGGTTCCAATAACCTTTTGCTTCATCATTCCTTTGACTGGATGTCATCGCCGATTGATTACATCTTCATGAATTCTCTCGACAAATGTGTCGTGATCATCATCAACATTCTGAGCTTTTCCAGGATATCAATCAAATTCATGAGGAGAAATACAATCCTTCCCCTCGATGATTTATGTTATCATCGACAACATTCTTGCCTTCCCCAACACAAACTTGTTCATATTAATTTTGGGAATACATCCTTTTTGACATGTCGATGGATTGTTACTAAGCCCGTCGGCCACACCCTCATCTTTTCCCTGCTAAAATGGTATGACTTCTTTTCTAAGTTGTTTCCGATGGGTCCTTGGTGTATCCAAAGTTTGACCTTTGCTTGAAACCATGTCAATGCTATCTCGAAGCATGTTTGTGGTAATCCAATCTCCAATAAGAACATTTGAAGCACGATACTAAATCTTCTTTATCAATTATCCAAACACCGTTGTATGGGTAATGTCATGAAATTTCTTTCCCCTTACCTAAATGGTTTTATACTTCTATCATGTCATGGATACCATGCTCTACTTGTCATTGGGAAGGATATACCCCTGAAGTATGTGTTTGAACATATTTTCCTTTCCATTGTTCTGTTTATTCTGACAATTACTTTTTCCTTTCCATTGGTTTGTTTAAACCTTATTGTGATCTATATTATATAAGCAGTAATATTTCCCTGCTTATGTAAGCACCTCAATGTACAACTCTGTCAGTAAAGGCCCTGTTATTATTGCTGTTGACATTCCGATAATGGACGAGAACTTTGCCTAATGGCCCGCCTCGTTCAACGAGCAGGATAATGGTTCTCTTCGTCCCTCGCCCCTAGTACCGACATTGTTGCCGACATAGCTGACAGGCTGCCCTCTGACATGCCTTGCTATCATGACCGTGCAAGATGTCATCGCTCCTTCTATTTTAAACCCACATGGTGGGCCCATAACCCACAGTTCCACAGGATCAGAACCTGACTCTCCTGTATATCCTATATTCCGAAGTATCAATTGCTCTTGGCTTTGTGTGTTGTCACGAGCCACCGTTCGAGAGTTAATCTATTCCTGATGCTCTGAACACCCTTCTCACACTCTGTTCAGGTATCGATCGTTTGTCCATTCACTTGAAACTGCCCATTGTACCTTCATATTTTGCTCTCGGTGTTTTCTTAAGTTTCAACTCGAGAGACACTTCTGCCACATTCCCTGATCTGTTCACCAGATAATTAACCCTATAAGAGTCAGTTCTTTCGAAGTTATTCTTTACTTTCGCACTTAAATCTCAGGACGAGATTTCTTGTAGTGGAGGAGAATTGTGATGCCTGGATAATTAGGCTACAGTGAACCTCTGCTAATGATGCCACGCCACCTCGATTACTGTTGAACCATATTTCCTCCTTGATCCCAGTTACTGGGTAAGTTACAATTACTTGTCCTCTGCAAATCATTCCCCCGTCCAACCTCTACTCCGAAATATCCTTATGGATAACTACACACACTTACCAATCTTACATTCTATCCCATTGATCTTGTTATTACAAGATGCCCTGAACTGCTCTCCTTTTCCGAGAATCCCTGAGCTTACTGCCTTGCAGTTCCTTGTCATATGAATACCCCTACGGATAACCTTGTGCACCTATCGAGTATCCGCTCATCCTCAGTTGACTCATGTACTTCACAAAAGTCTTCGTAATACCATTCGTTCTTGTGAAAATCCTCAACAGCCTATTGTTCTAGAATTTCTTGCTTTCTTGCATTGTGGGTACTACCATAAGTCTAGTAATCTTATTCTCAGCCTTTGTCATTATCATTTTGAGTCCGTTGATACAATATGTTGCGAATGCTCGCAATCCTCAATCAGATCCTAGAATTCATCCTTCCGGCACAGACATCATTTTAACAGGTGCTGAATCTCGATCAATCAAATCGCCATCGATTGTACCCCTAAGGCTATTCTACCTATCCATCCCTAATTAGAGCATTGCTTTTGATCCCTTGTCTTGGAATTCTTAATCCCTCTTGCAATTGAGCTTTGAGTTAGTCAGTTATTTCTATAATCTGATCTCCTTGCATTCTTTCTTCCTCTGGTTAAATATTGATGCTCACATCAGATCCCTTGTGGACCACCAGACCCCCCTTTTTCGGATTTTATCCGACAACGTCCTTCATATTCAATAAGCTTGTGAGCCTTTCCTCGGATACATAATGCTTTTGGTAAATTGTATCCTCCGCTTTCTCAAGCGTGCTCTACTACCGAGCTTGTGTTATTATTCTTGAAATTTATGATATATGTTCCTAAGATGCCCCGATGGGTTGAACCTATGCCTTACCTAATCTGTGTGAACTCGAAAGTTATGCGGATTATACTCTACTGGCCTTTTGTCAGATAAAATTTCAATAATACAGATGCACCAAGAGCGAGAAGTAAAATGAAAGGTTATGCATTGTAGAAGTGGGAGTCGACCCTGAACCTTGTGTTCATGCCCACGGACACAGTGTGGGACTTATCATGAAAGCTTCTTGCAAGGATATTTAATCATTTGAATAATTCTTCCGGTATCGTGAATTGGATCCCTTGTAGTTATGGTCCCGACCATATTTCCTCCTTGATCCCAGTTACTGGGTAAGTTACAATTACTTATCCTCTGCAAATCATTCCCCCGTCCAACCTCTACTCCGATTTACCTCTTTTTCCCCTATACCCGGTTGTTGCGACCAGATGACGGATCCCAGGAGCCAGACGACGCCACTGAAGACTACTACTATCCGAAGGATGCCTACTACTACGTGAAGACCGCAGACGACTAGGAGTAGTTAGGAGGCTCCGAGGCAGGAGGCCTTGCCTTTTCGATTGTTGTTGCTTTTGTGCTAGCCTTCTTAAGGCACACTTGTCTAACTTATGTCTGTACTCAGATATTGTTGCTTCCGCTGACTCTTGTGTATTCGAGCTTATGTATTCGAGCCCTCGAGGCCCCTGGCTTGTAATATAAAGCTTGTATTATTTTGATTTGTGTCTAGAGTTGTGTTGTGATATCTTCCCGTGAGTCCCTTATCTTGATCGTACACATTTGCGTGTATGATTAGTGTATGATTGAATCAAGGGCGTCACACGTTGGAAGTTCCTTCCAGGGAGAGGGGCACGCCGGTGAAGCCAGAGTAGACGAACCAGTCTCTATTGTTGTCAGCGCCATGAATGTCGCCACCAAGGCTAAGAAGGAGGAGACCGGCAAGGAGAGGGCATGTGCTCTTTGATCATGCCGACCATGGCACCGACGAAGCGAGGACTGTTGGTGTGCCACTATAGCCGGTGCCCTGCTCACTGTATGAAGTATTCAGCTCAGAGCAACATCCAAACCACAGTTACATACTTGACGGGTGCCACATGCCAAATGGAGCGAGGTGGCGATAGACAGCAACTGCTGGTGACCTGTACAGATTATCTAGAATGCAGGGAACTAGTACATCAACATGACAACATCTACATTACCAATCGATGCCAATTCATCCTGCTTGTGGTCTTCCCTACAAGATAGGATCGACAATCAAGAGCCACCACAAGAGATGTGCTAAGGAATCTGATTGATTTTCCCAGAATCGGGCCTTCAAAAGTTCGTAGAAAAATACATCGATTCTTCACCTGAAAAAGCGAAATGAGAAAAAGGATCCAAATTTAAAAAAGGGTTCATTATACTTTTGCCCTCAGTGGTGTCCATGTGCTCAGTTTTGCCCCTAGTCCGTGCGCACCGACTCGTTCCGTGAACTCTGCGGTCTTCGTCAGGTCAACCTTTTGACGCAGCCCTTACAGGTGGGACCAGGCGGTAGAGACGGCCAATTCTATTCAGACCGTTGCACGCGTGGCTTGTGGGACCCAGCAGAGAGCCGTTGAGCAGAGAGACGTTGCAGGTGTGCTATATAAGCGGGCGACACACAGTGGCGGTGACCATGGCGACAGAGAGCACGGCGGTGACCATGGCGAGAGAGAGAGAGAGCACGGCGGTGGGAAGCTAGTTGTGGAGGGCGCGCCGGCTTTGAGATCCCCTTCGGCTCCAAGCTCCATGTCTTCCTCAAGCTCCCGCGCCACCTCGCGGATGCATAGCCGGGCGTGTGTGGACATGCCTGTCTTCGTCTATCCGCGGTGCCGGGCGGGCGTTGTTCGGAGCGTTTCTCACACACCGTGGAACCAGAATCATCCGTTCTACGTGTGCAGCGAGAATGGTGTAAGAATCAGGGCAATTGATCATTTTCATGGTCGGGATCTTTGAGCAATGGGTTGATCTATTTGGTGTTCATGTAGGTGACATGCTTCTTTCTTTGGGTCGATGCTCTGGCCAAGACTCCGATGAATGAACTGCAAGAAGAGCATGAAGAATGGTTGTGCATGCTCCCACGAAATGTAGTGGCCGCAGCACGAGCTTCGAAAGAAGAGATGGAGGGCGAAGCACGCACAGACAGAGAGCTAGCTGTTGAGCTTAGGATGTTGAAGAAGAAGGTTAGGAAGCTTGAAGATCAAGCACTACCAATACCCATTTGCAAATACTTTCGGGCATATTTAGATATGGTAATCGCGCTGGTTGTAATGTTGAAAATGTATGGAAAGGCATGAATTATGGAGGAATTTATAAGCTTGAAATTGTATGAGAAATTCACCTAGTTTAAATGTTGAAAAAAGAGAGAAGAAGTGACCAACATTTAAATATGTTGAAAAAAAGGAGAAGAAATGAGGAATTCAGAAACTTTTGATCAATGAAATGCAGCTCTCTGCTCTGCCTTTCTGTCAAAAAAAGGTTCCTCTGTGGGCCAAATTCAGAGTGTAGAGCCAAGTGCAGGCTAGACTAATGGGCCAACTGCATCCAATTAGGCCCATTCGGGGGTTCTCTTGCGTGTTTATTTGTTTTCTGTTCTGATTTAATTTAGGCAGTAAATCATAATGCTGAAACTTTTTGCGGAAGCTAATTGAATTATTCCAGAGCCAAACAATTAAGGTTAGAAATTTTTTGGAGTTGTTAAATATTTAATGGCAATTTAATTACTCCAATTCAAATACACCGTGATTTAAATCAAAGACCAAAATGTCATGGAAAATGTGCCTCAACTCTGGTAGAGGTTTACACCTGGTGCCAAAATAGATGGACATTTTTTAAGGGCATTACATTGAGAAAAGAATAATTTTTCTAAAAAATGAAGGGTGAAAAATGCATAAAAAGTTGGTGTGGCTGGGGACTCGAACTCAGGGCGGCGTGGGTTTGTGGCATTTAGGGCTGCGCCGGTAACCGCTAGAACAGATGGAAAGACTTTGACATGGGTAGGGAAGGAAGGTATACATAGTGAGACCGTGAATGTTTGCACACGCGTGAGAGTGGTTTTCCTTTGTTTTGCACTGACATTTTGGAGGATTGGAAACGTATGTTTGCACTGCCACATGATTTTGGTTAGAGTGGCGCTTGGTTTAGGGTTAGAGTGGCACTTGGTTTAGGATTTAAAGAGAATAAATTTGCATGTTAGTTCATGACTTGTTTTTTTGAATGAAAGAGAGGGCTTCTCACCCCCTCCGATTTTCATTAATGAAAACCACAAGTTCTCGAACTTCATGACTTGGTTTAGGGAAGAAATGATATGTTTGGGCACGGACATTTTTTAACACACATAATAAACCCTAATAACTTAGATAAGATGCAACACACCGTACCCTTACATTAAGCAATAATAATAAGTTCACAGACACATGACGAAACATGACACGACATGACATAAAAAAGCAACAAAATAAAAATGAAACATGACGAGCTTGACTCCGGGCTTGAACATCTTCATCTTGACCTCCTTATTCCACCTTGGCCACGCGCCCCTTCAACACCGTCTTCAACTTCAGAACTCCTCCTCCTCCTCGTAGGAAAGGGGGTGCATCTGGCCTGGAGTGGGGAAGATGCTCTCATTGTTGGTGTAGATGTTGTACACGGTGAAGAAGATGGCCTCGCAGCCGCACCAAAAGACTTGGCCGAGGAGCTCGTGCGCGTCAAACGGGTTGGTGAAGGTGACCGTGAGCAGTAGGAGGATGCCGCCGCGGTCACGAACCTTGTTGAGGGTGAACATCCTAGGCGAGCCCCATGGGAGGTGGGCATAGCCGGCTCTGAGGAAGGCACGGGTGAGTTTGACGGAACCCCTCCACCTTGAAATAGCCACACACACGGAGCTCCCTCTCCACGAGCACGCTCGGTGGGTAGCGCAGCTCCGGCATGACAGGCGGACGGTTGAAGGTCGGCCTGTTGAACTGCATCTTCACTTGGTCTCGCTTGGGGAGGGCTCGGTCACTTGGGTGTTTGAAGTTGGAGAGAATGGATCGGATCTGGCTTGTGGGTGGGAGAGGAAGAGAGGCACCCCATTTATAGGCCCGTGGGTGGGAGAGGAAGAGAGAAAGGATTAGAACGGTGCGTGTGTGAATCCGGACGCGTGTGTGTATCCGTTACGTTTTGCACTCTTTAATTTTTGCACGAAAACGATGCATGGGGCGCGTGCGTGTATCTGAATCACTGCATAGCTCTTTGACCCAGCCCGTGCATCTGACTCGCTGCCCTGAACCACTGCCATAATGCCTAACTCTGAATCAATACGTGCATGGCCACCTAGCTCGCGCCTCGCTACCCTAGCGCGCCTCGCTCGCCTCGCACGCATGCATGCATGCACGTCCGCCTCCCACGTCGCCGCCCTTCCCATGCATGCAAGGCCTGAAAAGGCTGAGATGGGCTATTTACTGCGGTCTCAGGCCCAGACAACGAGACAGCCCAACGGTCCATCCAGCACGCCCGGTATTTGTTTTAAAAAAACAATCTACCAGCCAATCAGATTGCATCTCACGGATCGCCCCCCTCCTCCCCACAGATTCCTTCTAGAAGGGTTAGATCGATGGCCCTTGATCGCCGCTAGGGTTAGATGGACGGTCCTTGTTCAATGCTAGGGTTAGTAGGGTTTGGGAGGGGTTTGGAGCAGTCAAAGCTATGTTTGACCAGGTTTCAAATGAGCATAATAAATTAAATAAAAATTAGAAAATAAAAAACCTGCGCACATAGTCTTCTTATGTCATATACTAACGATTTAAGTTGATAAACAAGGTTTACATACATTTAAACGATAAGTTCATGTGTATTATGTGATATCTCGAGTATCTCAAACTCTCTTGTATGAAGTGAAGAGAGGTGTTTTGGGGAAATGAACATGAAAATTTCAAAAAACTCACCACAGCTTCATTTTGGAGTTACTAAGAAGGATCCAAGCTTAGTTTTTCATTTTGATGTTTTAGACTTGTTTAAATCTTGGTCAAAGTTAAGTTTGACCAGAATTCAAATGAGTAAGACAAATGAAAAAAATGAAAAAAAAAACAGCGCACATAGTGTGTATATATAGAATATATGTGTAGGAAAGTTATTTGGCTGATTTAGACAAGGTCGAAAAAAACCTTGCTTAGAAATGAGGTCGTTTACCCTACCTTTGGACCCCTCTTTTTAGCATATTTTTCATGAAAATTTCAAAAACCTCATCACAACTTCATTTTGTATTGACTAAGAAGGATCCAGACTTAGTTTTTCATTTTGATGTTTTAGACTTGTTTAAATCTTGGTCAAAGTTAGGTTTGACCAGAATTTATTGAGCAAAACAAAATTCAAAAAAATCAAAAAAAGGAAAAACCATGTGCTCATTCAAACATCATCCAACAGATTTAAACATCATGTCAAACATAGTTCTAACATAGGTCCAACATCATCCAACAGAAATACAACATTATTGATAATGTTTCATAATTATTCATAAATAGTGTTGGGGCTTCTGTCTGTTCCTTGAGCTTCTTGCCATCACTTTGCTCCTCGTGCACCTTGTGCTCATTGCTTCTTCTCTTCTCATCTTGGTTGTTGGTACCTTGCGCGTCTTTTTCAAACCTACCATAGAGCTGTGCAAAACATAAAGGGTAATGAGATCATGTCAAGTGATAAAAGTACAGTAGTATTTGACCCTTGCAAGATTTACATGCCTAGAGAACTCACAACAACAGAAGGTTGGTCACCATTTGGAGCCTCACTTGGATCATCATTTGGAGCCTCACTTGGGTCACCATGATCACCATTTGGAGACTCACTTGGATCACCATGATCATCATTTGGAGCCTCACTTGGATCACCATTTGGAGCCTCGCTTGAATCATTATTTGGAGGATATTTTGGATCATCGTCAAAATCATGCGGCTGTTAACCATCATCATTTGGAACCTCGTCAAAATCATCATCTGATGTAACCGGTTGTTGACCATCATTTTCATCATCTGTTGAGGCAACCAACTGCTGACCAACATTTTCATCGAAGCCTTCATCGAAACTCTCTCGGAACGCTGGATCTACTGTGTTATCACAATACTTACCGAAATGACCAGACCCACCACACCTTGTGCACTTACGCTTCCTCGCTCTGCTACGTCTTGAGCTTGCGTTGGTTTTCCCCGAAGAGGAAGGGATGATGCAGCAGAGCAGCGTAAGTATTTCCCTCAGTTTTTGAGAACCAAGGTATCAATCCAGTAGGAGCCCACGCTCAAGTCCCTCGTACCTGCACAAAGCGATAGCTACTCGCAACCAACGCGATTAGGGGTTGTCAAGCCCTTCACGGTCACTTACGAGAGTGAGATCTGATGGATAGAATATTTTTGGTATTTTCGATATAAAGATGCAAAGTAAAAAAGTAAAGGCAAAGTAAATAGCAAAACAATATAAAAGTGATGGAGATTGATATGATGAGAATAGACCCGGGGGCATAGATTTCACTAGTGGCTTCTCTCAAGAGCATAAGTATTCTACGATGGGTGAACAAATTACTGTTGAGCAATTGATAGAATTGTGCATAATTATGAGAATATCTAGGCATGATCATGTATATAGGCATCACGTCCGTGACAAGAGAAGGGGAGAACTTTGTATTGAGATTCAAAGAGAGGGAAGAAGCCATCTAGCTACTAACTATGGACCCGAAGGTCTGAGGTAAAATACTCACACTTCATCGGAGGGGCTAGGATGATGTAGAAGCCCTCCGTGATGACGGCCCTCTACCGGCGGAGCTCCGGAACAGGCCCCAAGATGGGATCTCGTGGATACAGAAAATTGCGGCGGTGGAATTAGGTTTTTGGCTCATGTTCTGATCGTTTGGGGGTATGTGTGTATATATAGGAGGAAGGAGTACGTCGGTGGAGCACCGAGGGGCCCACGAGGCAGGGGGCGCGCCCTACTCTTTGATCCCTTGCAGTAGGGTCCAAGTCTCCTGGATCACGTTCGGTGAGAAAATCACGTTTCCAAAGATTTTATTCCGTTTGGACTCCGTTTGATATTCTGTTTATCCGAAACACTAAAATAGGCAAAAAACAACAATTCTGGGTTGGGCCTCCGGTTAATAGGTTAGTCCCAGAAATAATATAAAAGTGGAAAATAAAGCCCAATATAGTCCAAAACAGTAGATAATATAGCATGGAGCAATCAAAATTTATAGATACGTTGGAGACGTATCACGCTCCAAGTCGAGCTCCTTCGCTGCGAGGTTTGATTCGACTCTTCCTTTGTCTACCTGCTGCTCTCTTCAGAACTGGAGCGCAAAGCTTGAATCTAGGGTCCACCATGTCCCATTGTTGTTTTCCTTCCATAGCAGGCAAGGCATAAGCATATGTGGCTTGGAACCTTGCAACAGAGTAGTAATCATGCACATACTGTTGTATGTTCCCTGCTGGACCTGGGAGAGAAGTGATGAAAAACAAGGCATGAATGCACGGCAACCCAGTTATCTTCCATTGCCTGCAACTGAAAGTTCTAGCTTCTAAATCCACTGGATATCTCCATTCCCTCTTCTCTTTATCCAAATATGATATCTCTGATGTGGTACCCGAGCAAAGAGTCATGTTCATTTCCAAGCTTGTTGTTTTCTGCTTCTGTTCATTCATCACGGCAGGGATGATAATGTGGCCCATGAATTTTGCCTCGGCTATTCCTGCACGATAATGAAATTTCTGCATGTATTCTATCCTTATCCTGTCAAGCAAATCCACCACATAATGACCCTTTAGTTTCCGAATCGTTGAGTTGAAAGACTCTGCTAGATTATTGTGCACATAGTCAACTTTGCTCAGTTCACTGAATTGGCTTCTGGCCCATAACTTGGAGTGGTGTGTTTTCAAGTATTCTTTCACTTTGGGATTCATGTATAACTGCCTCAAGTGGTAGTTGTGCTTCTTCACACTGCAAGTCAAAGATGCTGGCCATAAATTGTCGGTATACACCTTTACTTTGAATTTCTTCATGAAATTTGTAGTAAGGTGACACATGCATTCCCTATGCTTTACCCCAGGGAACACATTTTCCACGACCACTTCTAAACCTTTGCAGGCACCTGTATGAATGACCAACCCATTGGGATGTGCAATAGCCCGGCGCAGATTATGCAAAAACCAAGTCCAGCTCTCCTCAGACTCTGTCTCCAGCACACCGTAGGCAACTGAAAATACAAAACTGTGTGCATCAACTACACAAGCTGCTACTAACTGTCCTTTAAACCTCCCTGTGAGAAAAGTGGCATCAATAGCCAAATAAGGCCTGCAGCCTGCCAAAAAACCCCAGCGACAAGCCTCAAAGCAGACAAAAACTCTCCTAAAGCATTCCTTGGTCTTTGTCACTCCCCTGAATGTGTACTCCACGGTGTGGTGATCAATATCTACAATACTACCTGGGCTTGTCCTCTCCACTTCACCTTTGAATGAATACAACAATTGAAAACTTTCCTTCCAGTTACCATAAATAGAATCCATAGCATGTTGTTTACCATTGAACAACCTCATGTATGGTAAATCTATCTTGAACTTATTTTGATGTTCTTCTGCAATTCCTTTGGACCCACTTGCTGGTTTTCTTTCACCCACTTCTTTACTTCTTCTGCCACCCATCTTGACTTGGCTCTGCTGATTGTATCCTTCCTAAGGGTTGATTCCTGGCATGTGTGCTTAAAAGGGTTCACTTTGACATGAAGATTAGTGTTATTTCGCATTTTAGATGCGAGCAGCCTCCATGGACAACCCTCAGTCAGACAGTGCACTCTGTAACGTACTTGATCGCTCTTGTCAACTTTGAAAGTACGTTCTACCTTGATGCAGTATGTCACAAGTGCATTTCTACACTCAGTCAAGGATGCAAAAACGGTACCTTCTTCCATATGAGGGTTCAAAGGGTCCCATTCAACAGCTGCAAGGTCTTCGTCCTCACCCACCGCGTTATCATCCACATGGACTGCATTGTGAGCCTCATCTTGGTTTTTAGCCCGAGGTGCCCGTCATAAATTCCGAATAACATCAGAATATAGCTTCTCTTCATCAACCCCAGAATTGTAGTCATCAGACTCCACTTCAAGGGGGACCCTACTGCCGTTTCTCACACTTGTCGAGCCACCACGTTGTCGTGCACCAACTGAACTGTTCTGGCTAGAGATGCCATTATGATGACTTGGTTCTCCCCAAGATGTTGCACCTGTCATCCTAGGTCCAAATGCCTACTCAAGCACATCAACTTGCAGCCTCACATGAAAATTATGTTTCTCTTTATGCCTAACAAACATGGTAGCCAGCTCTTCATCATTACTAATTGTCACCCATTTCTTTTCCCCATCATAGTATTTGTATACCACTTCATCAAGCAAACCCCAAGGATATTGGCTACAAACTACCTCCCCAAATTGTCTGAAACTCCAATTACTAGCCATTGGCAACCGATAATCGAAACTTCCTTGGTATTTCTTCTTATCCTTTGCATCGAACATATATCGGTCCCTTCTAATGTGCACCAAAAAAGCAAACCGCAAATCCATCCTAACCAACGAATAACAGAGACGCAATCAGCACACTAATTGGGCAAACCTACTCGAATCGACTTTTCAAATGCACAAGTAAGCTCAATCTAAACAAGATGCGTGACTTACCCCTCGCGAACCCAGTCGTGGGCGCGGCGGATCTCCGGCCTGATGCATGCCTCGCCAAATACTCCGGGGTCGCCGCTGCTCGCCATTTCGCCCCGGGGTTCTTCCTCCTAGTTCAAACGGCTCCAACAGCCCCCCCACCTTTGAGCGCTTCGGTCGGGCACATGGAAGGAGGCCGTGCCGCGGGTCGAGCAGGTGGCGGGCGCCCCACCCGTGGCGTCGCAGGAAGGTGCCGGGCGTCCCAGGGAGCGGTGGAGCGTCGGCGCAGGACGGTAGCGGCGGAGCAGGCCGTGCAGCTGGTGGCGGGGCAGGTGATGGCTGCGGCGCAGGTGGCGGTGGTGGCGCAGGACGGCCGGCCGGTGGATGGGCAGAGTGAGCTAGAATCCTATGAATGATTTGGGGATTTATTTGCATGGGCCTACACGTCACCTCCGAACCCACGTCCACGCGGTCCCACGTGTAAACTCCGGACCCACAACCACTAACGCCGGCGGACGGAATGGACTCAAATATGACCGTTTGGCCTCGTCATAGTAACTGTACATGAACTAGGGGCAAAACTGAGCACAATTCGCATCTGGGGGCAAAACTGAGCACATGGACACCACTGAGGGCAAAAGGATAATTAACTCTTAAAAATGCACCAATTGAGAACTCTGCCCTTTTTTGCACAGCTAGTAAAACCACATCAATTTGCACCAAAATGTACAAACCCGCAGACAGCAAAAATGGGTTTCTATATATATTTTTCATATTTGTTTGAAAATAGGAAATTGAGTGGTGTTAGCAAAACACCACAAAGATGCATGACATGTAAATAACATGTGATTCCAGAACACTATGCCAAGTCTCCCTTTTGCCATCATCTTTTACAATTTGTTTTTGCGATCTACGATGTGTAAATGATCGTGAATCTAGTTTGTAATGAAATTCTAGTTGTAATATTCTTTTTCATCTTCCTAATCTGAATAACTTTTGCATATGGTAATTGTAAAACGTAGATTTTTTTTACCACAGTACGCTTTCTAACGTCATATATACTGAAATAGCACGTTCATGCATGTCACATTTAGCTGGCAAAACTGCAATACAAGTTTTACTGCTGGGATTTATTCTGAATACTGATTGATCGATGATGTTTCGTCCTCTTGGGTCGCCCACTGGGCTGGGCTTGACTAAAAATCAGTACGTTAATTTTAATATATAGATGTTAACCTAAGAATTGTCTAGGTGTCCTTAATTTCTAACAAGTTCATTTGCTATGCGTAACCAGATTGTTTCTCACTTCGCCACTCATTTGCCTCCATCGCCCATCAAAGATACTTGGTGTACGTTCGACAACTGATTGGGTTTTTGTCCTATAGGTATCTAGAGTTGTTCACCGGTTGCTAAAGGTGCAGGAATGGCTTCCAGGCATGCTATGTGGAAGTTGGCCCTCTGTACTCTGTAGTATGTGCTTATCGTGTGAAATTATTTGTACGAAAAATAATGTGGTAAGATGAAATTGTAGTGTCAGAAATTCAGCCCAATTTACATGAAGAAGTAACAAGTTCGGGCAATGCATTCAATGTTTTAGATGCAGTTAGTCAAAATAATCTTACATGCCTATAATTTTTTTAACAGAAATGTAGGCAGCAACTTTTCACTTGCTTCTTCTGTACTGGAGAGAACATGTTAATGAGCTAGACATACTAGACTTTTTTCAATCTACTGTCCCTAGTTTATATTTGTCGTCGTTACATCTCCAGTGCACCACAAATGTCATATTTTTAATTTTCACTTTTCCTTTATTATCATTCTCTATGGCCTCACACTAAGACCATCTATTTGTGCTAATTTCTTTGTAGTTATGATATTACAGTTGAATACATTGAGGGCCAGAGGCCCAACAATTAGCTACATTCTTAGTTCAACATAAACAAATAACCATTAAATATAGTTTACCACTTAAAATGTCACTCCAAATCGAGATTAAGAAAGGTAGAGGCAAATAAAGATCGAGGTGAATAAAACAGTGTCAACTTAAAGTGTTTGTCGATAGGAACCGAACCAATTGTCTCTGCCAGTGGTATTTCAGTGAGATCATTAGTTGATCTCTTTTCATTGATCAACACCTTAATCAGTGATTTATTTTTCAGATACCACTTGCTTTGTCCAATGTTGATGGTCATCATGTGAGTCTGCTTTAATTTAACAACTACTCCCTCCGTTCTTTTATATAAGGTGTATTTGTTTTTCCCAAATTTTTCATAATGTAAGGTGTATTTCTCTTTTTCTCTTAGTTTTCCGTGCATGCCCTTCCACCATCCTTTACCTGCCTTAGGCTAGTCGTAGTGGTAGTATCATAGCTAGTATCATGCATGCCAACTAGGCAATTTTGATGATGTGTCATAGCCTTAAATGAAGAAAAAGATGGTGAAGTATCATATCATGATACCGTATCATAATGGATGATATGCTACTTTGTGTCATGCATGACAATAAATAGAATACTACATGATAGTAATATATGATACTATGCATTAAGGAGGTAGTATCATATAGTAGTATCATATGCATATACTACTATATGATACTCCCCATTACAACCAGCCTTAGGGCATCTCCAATGATTGTAAGATAGTTGTTGGTAGACTTTGCCACATAGGATTTTTGATGATGTGGCATACAATAAATGAGAAAAGAGAGGAAGGTTGTATGTACATGAACCAACACCCCTTGCACAAGCTTCGATGTAGAATGAGAGAGCACCTTATTTATTATCTTACATCCTATTAGGCAAAAAAGATACAACCCATTGAAGTTGTTGTATGTTAAGGTATTGGTTGATGACATGGCATATTTTACCAACAAAGCTACCATACAAACTATTGGAGATGGCCTTAGATAAAAAGCAGTACGTAATTCCCAATAGGAAGGTAGTGAAAAAGTAATCTATCTCGTGATTGCATGCACTCACATTTCTGTCTCTTCCATCCCATCAATTGATTTTATTCTGGTGCAGCGAGATTGAGTTGCCTTTTATTAGGCCGATGGTTATTTAGTTGCCACTAATTAAGCTGCTAACTACCTAGTTAGTTAAGGGTACTTTCGTCTAAAATTCTTTTCAATTATGTGTCTTGGTCACCGTGCTAAAAAAATATACCTTATATAAAGGAACGGAGGGAGTATTTCTTATGTTATGCCTGATCCGATTCTGATGAGCGTTACTTCGAGCAAATCCATTTTAGCTTTGTGTTAATAATCTATAACTACAAATTTATGTGTTGTTGTTGGCGTTTAGAGATATCTATTTTCGTATATGGACATGACAGGGCTGGTGGAGATTCCACTTATACTTGGAGCAACATGCATAATGCCCCTCTTCGAGATAAGCTTGATTGGATCTTCTCATGTAAGACTTGGACTTTATCATATCCTAATATCTCTAGATCTACCTCTTGCCAGACCAACTTCTGACCACACTCCTTGAGTGGTCCAAACTGGCACAATAATTCCAAAATCCAAAATCTTTGGGTTTGATTTTTTATTTTTAAGAAAAGGAGGGTTACCCGATCTATTCGGGTTTGAAAATTATTGGCTGGAGGCTGAAGTATCCTTGTTGATTTCAAACAAGTTGTTTCTGACATATGGAGTCAGCAAGTTCTTGAGCTGATAGTGCTAGCAATCCAAGAGGCTTAAGTAAGAGGATGATTGGATACGTTTTAGTCTCATGACTAAAAGTAGTGGGACTAAAACTTGCTAGCCTCACACATGCTTGGATCCAAATACTAAAGAGACTAAAATCAAGTTAATGAGCATTTATTATCTTCCAAACCCTTCAATCGAGAACTCGCATGTGTTAAAGGAGAGGAGTTAAATGAGGAGAGAGGGGACTAATGCACATTTTAGTAGGGGTATCCCTGACTAAAAAAATTTAGTCTCAAGACTAGTTTTAGCCCCTCTTTAGTCAGGGGTGCTTGGAACTTTAGCCTCTTAAAGAGACTATTTTTAGTCAGACTAAAATAAGTCCCTTGGATCCAAACACCCTCTAAGACCTTAAATCTTGTTTCAGAAGAACTTCTAGCCTCTCAGCTACAATCCAAGTAACCAATAATGCCATTCTCTGATATGACACCATTGAGGGATTCAGGAATCTTAGCACAAAATAATGGAATAGGAGATTAATCCTTAAAGCACATCTTATTAGGCTGGTCATAGTAAGGAGTAACTTAGACTAGTGTCATGCATATGACACTAGCCTAAGTTACTATCTTCATAATGCAAAGTAACAAAATAGTAGTAACTTAGATGGCTTCATTAATTACCCTGTAGACTCATTTTGTCTTCAAAAACATTATGTTACAGTAACATATTATGTTACCACCTCTTATTAATTACTTGCAACATAAGTAAAAAATTCTTAAAGTGCGCTATGTTACTAGCTAAGTTACTCCCACTATGACTAGTCTTAGGCTGGTTGTAATGGGGAGTATCATATACTAGTATCATGCATATGATACTGGTGTATGATACTACATTCGTATTGCATGGTATCATATATATGTTGGTATCATATAGGACTACATTTATTGCCATGCATGACACAAAGTAGCGCATCATTTAATATGATACGGTATCATGATATGATACTCAAGCCTCTCTTTCTTCATTTAATTCTATGTCACCTCATCAAAATTGTTTAGGTGGCGTGCATGATACTACCTATGATACTTTCATTACGACCAGCCTTAGACTAGTCAAAATGGGAGTAACTTAACTAGTAACATCACACGTTTCAATACAAAATTGCTTGCGTGGCAGGTAATTAATAAGGAGAGAGGGGTTTGTGGTAATTTAAGTAATTACTGTAACATCACACATTTCAAAGCATAATGAGTCTATAGCCTAATAAATAAACTCTTTCATGATACCACTCATGAAGGTAGTAACATAGACTAGTAACATCGGCAAGTTACTATTCTATGTTACTCCCCACTGTGAGCAGTCACCAAAGAACTTACTGGAACAAAGGGCCCGATGGATGTGGAGAGAGAACGTGCATGCAGGACTGGTCGGTTAATTTCGGGTGGAGTAATTGTTGCTGGATCTGTATGTGAAAGAAGTTTTAAAGAATATGTTTTTGTGGCGTGTGATTCATGATTGATTACTCAAATTTTGAGTCAAAGTATGACTAACAACTCCGGGGGAGACGGACGAAGAGTTTTTTTTTTCGATAAACACACACAGACGAGAGTAAATATTTGCAATGAGCGATAGAACAACGAGTTGTGATGGAAGCGTTCGTGGAAACTGAAGAAGCGCCGCATCACTGCGGCTTGTTGGCTTCTCACTTTACCGTCTTAGATTCACTGGCCTGTCCAGTCGCGAGGTTATTATGAACCGGCGATTGGTATTCTACGCACATAGTGGATGCCATGGATCCGTCTCCTCGGCGCACCGCGCGTGCACGGGGAGATACTCCGGCTGCTGGTGTGATGGGCATGAATAAAACCAAACAAGGCCACCATAAGTACCACTGATTGTTCAGCTCCGTCCCATTCTGGCCATAGCCAAACTCCGTTCTTCTTCCACTTTCTCACCTCTGCTCTGCTATGTTATCCATGGTCGACAGCGGTCGTGGCACGCAATGGCAGTCCTCGCCGGCCATCGTGGCGCGAGCTGTGCAAGTGTCTGGCTCGCACATTCTGAAGATAGATGGGTACTCCCGAACCAAGGGGCTGGGCAGCGCATCACGTCTGAGACGTTCCAGGTCGGTGGCCATCTCTGGTGTATGAAATACTACCCGGATGGCTACACAGGCTACAATAACTCAATATCCATCAGTCTGTGTCTTGATCAGGCTGAGGTCAATGAGGTTCGAGCAGGATACAAGATTAGTTTTCTTGATCAGGATGGAGAACCAGTGCCTTCGCCTACCTACAACCAAGCATGTTAAACTTCCTTCAAAGAACAAGGTCCACAGGTTTGCTATAATCTCATCAGTAGGAAGGACTTAGAGGAGTCGGTCTACCTCAAAGATGATATTTTCAGCGTTAGGTGTAATATCACTATTCCAAAGGAGATCTTCACAGAGCCCATCCAGCTATTTGTCCTGGTGCCACCGTCCGACGTGCATCAGCATCTTGGCCGGTTACTCTTGGCAGGCGATGGGGCCGATATCACCTTCAAGGTTGGCGGGATACTTTCTCTGCACACAGGTGCGTGCTTGCTGCCCGGTCCTCTGTCTCCAGGGCGGAGCTCTTTGGTCCTATGAAGGAGAAGACCACAACTTGTGTACATATAAAGGATATGGAAGCTAGGGTCTTCAAGGCCATGCTCCACTTCATCTACTCGGACTCGCTGCCACATATTGACGACGACGATTCTATTGGGATGGCTCAGCATCTGCTTGTAGCGGCGGACAGGTATAACCTCGAGAGGCTGAAGCTGATATGCGTGCAGAAGCTGTGCAACAACATGGACACAAGCATGGCGGCGACAACCTTAGCATTGGCTGAGCAGCACGGATGCCGCGGGCTCAAGGAAGTATGCTTCAAGTTCCTTGGATCCGCAAGTAATATTCTGAAGGCGGTCATGGCGAGCGATGGATTTGAGCATCTGAGGAGCAGCTGTCTCTCTGTTCTCAAGGAGCTTGTGGCCAAACTTGCTCCCTGATCTTAGGTCGAAAGCAACGAAACTATGGGATTATCAGGACTATCATGCCGCTTCTATTTTCAGTAGAGACACTAGCATCGAAGTACTCAAATTTGTATCAATCATTCATGTACTCTCCAGTGACTTGCCTTCCATCGGCAGCTTATCAATCCAAATAATGTAGCAGAAGGCATCAACTTATATAAATGATTTTACCAAGCAAGGGAAAATTGTATAACATAATTCCAAATTCATACTAATCCGGTAAAATTGTCTTCAGGGTCTGATGGCTTTTCTTCAGACGGGCCCTGCCATTTTGTTCAACTCGCGAGTGAAAAGGCAAGATTAGCCAACATAAATCTCTGGCGACAGATGCGGCCAATTATCTCTGTTCTCAATTTCAACCAAGGGGGTCCCTGTGAAGAAAGATCGGCAGTGGTTAGGTTAGCCTGGAAGCTGCAGAATCCAAGAGAAATAAGGGATGGAAGAAGAGGAAAAGAAAGCATGTAGTAGAGCTTTTCCAGAAGGTGGAGCTCATTCACATGTTCCTATGTTCCTATATCTGTGAAAAAAGTTCAGTTAAGATCAAAGCGGCCACATTCATTGAAAAAACAAAACCAGAGTAGTTCGGACAAACACGCACCATCTGCATGTCTCGAAAATGAGAAAAGCCTGAAAGTATGAAGGCTAGAGAACCCCAGCAGGGGAACTTATTACATCAGCAAAGGAAATTAAAAGTCTGCAGAGAGGCAGACAGACTACATGAAAAACGAGGGAAACAACAGCTAAAGCTATAACTTGGGGAAGATTCTTCACGCGCCGAGCATCACGTTTGTGCCACCCGGAGCGAGATCCATCTCCACAGCTTGAAGATGGTGTAAGACCCCACTCTTGATTTTCTTGATCGGCTGAGTCGGCGACAGAGGCAGCTCCAAGGGGGTGACAGGGCTTGGCGTCATGTGGTTAATCTGCTTTATTTTGACTGATGCAACTATAAACTATTGCCAGAAAGGATACCACTTATTGGTATGCGACTATAAACTATTTTCTCCGTCATGTGGTATTGCTTTGTGATTTCTGTCAAACCTGAGCTCCTTCTTCTGTTTGTTATGCAGTTATGCTTCAGGTACACTGTTTCTATAGTATGCAAAGAGAATGCCCGCTGTTATCTGCAAACGGATAACCCCAGTATGTATCTGCTCTTCAACTTCCAGCTCAACTGTCAAGATTTTTCTTCTTCTTCTTCTTCTTCTTCTTCTTTTCTTTTGAGGGGAGCCAAGTGCCCAACCAAACAGACTCTCAAAGTCTACTTCATCATATATATTTTTTTACAACTGTTAAGGTGATTGGCGATTTTACGAGCCGTCCATCCAGCCTGATCTAATGGTGGGAAAATAGGAGTTACGAGGAGTTACAAAACTAAAATTACAGGAAATTACATATAAGGTGGGATCGGTACATAATTTTAATGGGACCAATTAGGATTTTAAAGGATAGATCCGTCTCTTTTTTTTTTGAAAATTTCCGCTCGCAATATGTTTATTCGTCTCAACCCCCGATCCAGTCTCATTCCCGATCCACTCGTCTCCTCTCACCACGGTGTCCGCCGCTTGCCATGCCGTGGACTGCCGGTTCCTCCCCGCCAAGAGCCCCGCCCCGCCCACCACAGTCCTTCGTCGCCAGATGTGCCCTACGCGAGCCCTTCGCCGCCGGACGTGCGTCGCCAAGAGCTCCGCCCCGCGCCAGCCCTTCCTTGCCGGATCCCCGTCCAGCGCGGCCAGCCCTCCGTCGCCGGATCTGCGCCGTCAAGAGCCCCTCTGCACGGGCACCACAGCCGGATCCCGGCCCCGCGGCAGTCCTCCTTCGCCTGTTGTGGCCCCGCCTGGAATGTGTCAGCGCCCCCCCCCCCCCCTCCCTGCTAGTTGCGAGCGTGGTGGTTTCATACGGAGAGTTCATGACATTTTGTTTCTTTGCTTCTGTGGATCACTTAAACGGGATTAGGACCAGTGGATGAGCTGACTTGAACCTCCCCAGATTAAATTCATTTACACTGATTTCGTTTGTATTTTCTCTGCCAAGTGAAGTGATTAATATTGTTACTGATGCTGGATTTAATGTGTCTGACACACACATTATTTTGTGATGTTTTATCAGGTGATGTGATCAGTATCCACTCATCTAATCAACTGGAAGGAATATTCACAGCCGGGTCAAAACTGTCGAAGCTTTGTGATTCTGTATTTTACTGCGACATGGTGTGGACCATGTCGTTTTATGGGCCCTGTTTACAATAGCTTAGCTGAACAGAATCGAAATGTCGTATTCCTTAAACTGGACGTTGATGAACTAGGCAGTTTTACGGATATCTCGCAAACACCGTAGATTATTACCTTTTGTATAGCGCCGTGTGGAGTAGCAAACTTGGGTTCAGAACCTTTGTGTTGTGAAAAACTGTTATAGTAGGAGATTCAGACTTCGTATTCATTATGACTTTTAACTGCCTTTACATTCAGTTTGGACATGTTTTGTATTTGCAGTTATGGCTTCCATTTGATGATCACTCCGATGCTGAGGCTCTAACTATTGAGCGTACCATTTTTCTCTGTTCTGTTATTCTCTGTAGGAATCTCATGATGATGATTGCCTTAGTTGTAATTCATGGTACCAGAATGCTTGAAGAAGCTTTTATGATCCCTGTTTTTAGTGTTTCATAGTACTTGATTGTGCTTCATTTTGTAGTTAATGATGCTGCACACACAGATTTATATAAACTATTTGGGTGTGTGTAATTTGTTGAAAAGTTTGTTGAACTGAAAATGGTCAAATAAAGCATGCCAGTGCATGTACATGTGTTTTAGAAAAATTGTACTGAACCCCACCTTTCCGTTTTTCATACCAATTTTTCAACCTTCCAACTTAACAAAATAACTTGCAAAATTTTGTGGCTCAAATTTTTTTTACCAGGCCCATTTTAGATTTGTAGACCACATGTGAAATTATACTGTTATGAAATTTTTGTTGGACAGGAGGGCGGTGGCGTTCGAGCGGACTGTGTCTACTGCACACACGAGGAGGCGGCGGCGGCGAGTGCGGGCGAGTCAGGTCGTGTGGACGTAGGGAACTTGATGGCCCTCTGATTTGTATTTTCCACCTGTGCCATTTTGTTAAAACAGAATTATGTACGAAATGTGTAAACAAACTTACCGAGAATGTTAGATTTTATTTCTATTGCTAGGCCCTCACGTCCAATTGTCAGCTCCCAGTTCTTCTTACTCGTAATAAGCAAAGGGCTATGTCGTTCAATAGTCTCCTTCGTGCATGAAGGCATGTTATCAAACATTCGTGCATGATAAGGGTTGATCGATTGACCGTCCAAAATTGGTTGCTCCATTTTTTCTGGAAAGGTTGATTCATTGGAGATCAAATTGTTGGCACGTCTGGTAACATGTGGTTGGGATGGTTAGGTGAATAGTGCTATCCCCAGCCCACCTGAAACCCCACTTGAACTCTTGTTTAATGAAACACCTGACTATTTGTTTCTCAAAGTTTTTGGGTGCACGTGTTGGTTTCTGTGTTCCCTCTCATGTGCTGAGAAATATTTGCTGCTGCTAGACGTTGATCTATGAAATACAATACTTTTCTTCTTATCAGATGTAGCTGCAATTTGGTTTGATTGTATGTCCTCTCTTACTTTCGTTGGTGATGCTGGCCTTTCTCCACCACTGAAATGCCAAACCATTTTCAAGATTCTCAGGTTATATTGTACGTTTGTTTGAGATATAATTTGAATTTTCCTATAAATCATGAGTTTTACCCATCTGTTTTTATAGTTTAGACCTGAGTTTTTTATGCCTAGGTTGTAAATTTCCTAGTGGTGCCACTGATGTTACAGTTTGCTACTTCGGGGATGTTCACTAATTGATGAGTTGCCGCAGCTCTCTACCTTCTATGTGAATGGCAACAATTGTTGATGAATTTACAGTAGCAATAGAGTGGACATTGGAGTTACAATGTAATTTTTTTGTAATTTGCATGATTTCTACTTGTAAGTCACAGTACATCTTGTGTTGCTTCAAAGGTGTTCACTAATTCATGAGTTATTGCCGCTCTCTACCTTCTATGTGAATGCCAACAACTGAATTTGTGGGCTTGGATGACCAAGATAGGTATTTGTGTGCCCGAACGAGTAAGACCGGTACTTGTGGTCCGAACAACTAAGAGTGATACTAGTGAGCCCGAATACTTGTGGGTCCGGACAACTAAGATCTATAGTAGCAATGCCGAACAAGTAAGACCGTTACTTGTGGACGGGAACAATTAAGATCGATACTTGTGGGTTCGGATGACTAAGATCGGTACTTGTGGGTCCAGATGACTAAGATCGATACTTGTGAACATGAATAAGATCAGTACTTATCGTGTCCTGAGAAGTAAGATTGAAGTAGCGAGGCCAAACGAGTAAGACCATTATTTGTGGGTCCGGCTGATGAAGATCAATACTTGTGAACGGGAACGACTAAGATCGATACTTGTGGGTCCAGACGACTAAGATCAATACTTGTGAACGGATGAGTACTGTTGGAAATATGCCCTAGAGGCAATAATAAAATGATTATTATATTTTCCTTGTTCATGATAATTGTCTATTGTTCATGCTTTAATTGTATTATCCGGAAATCGTAATACATGTGTGAATACATAGACCACAATGTGTCCCTAGTGAGCCTCTAGTTGACTAGCTCGTTGATCAACAGATAGTCATGGTTTCCTGGCTATGGACATTGGATGTCATTGATAACGAGATCACATCATTAGGAGAATGATGTGATGGACAAGACCCAATCCTAAACATAGCACAAGATCGTATAGTTCGTTTGCTAGAGTTTTTCCAATGTCAAGTATCTTTTCCTTAGACCATGAGATCGTGTAACTCCCGGATACCGTAGGAGTGCTTTGGGTGTACCAAACGTCACAACGTAACTGGGTGACTATAAAGGTATACTACGGGTATCTCCGAAAGTGTCTGTTGGGTTGACACAGATCAAGACTGGGATTTGTCACTCCGTATGACGGAGAGGTATCTCTGGGCCCACTCGGTAATGCATCATCATAATGAGCTCAAAGTGACCAAGTGTCTGGTCACGGGATCATGCATTACGGTACGAGTAAAGTGACTTGCCGGTAACGAGATTGAACGAGGTATTGGGATACCGACGATCGAATCTCGGGCAAGTAACGTACCGATTGACAAAGGGAATTGTATACGGGGTTGCTTGAATCCTCGACATCGTGGTTCATCCGATGAGATCATCGAGGAGCATGTGGGAGCCAACATGGGTATCCAGATCCCGCTGTTGGTTATTGACCGGAGAGCATCTCGGTCATGTCTACATGTCTCCCGAACCCGTAGGGTCTACACACTTAAGGTTCGGTGACGCTAGGGTTGTAGAGATATGTATATGCAGTAACCCGAAAGTTGTTCGGAGTCCCGGATGAGATCCCGGACGTCACGAGGAGTTCCGGAATGGTCCGGAGGTAAAGAATTATATATAGGAAGTGCTTTTCGGCCATCGGGACAAGTTTCGGGGTCACGGTATTGTACCGGGACCACGCGAAGGGTCCCGGGGGTCCACCGGGTGGGGCCACCTATCCCGGAGGGCCCCATGGGCTGAAGTGGGAGGGGAACCAGCCCCTAGTGGGCTGGTGCGCCCCCCTTGGGCCTTCCCCCTGCGCCTAGGGTTGGGAACCCTAGGGTGGGGGGCGCCCCACTTGCCTTGGGGGGCACTCCACCCCCCTTGGCCGCCGCCCCCTTGGGAGATTGGATCTCCAGGGGCCCCCCCCTGGGGACCCTATATATAGAGGGGGGGAGGGAGGGCAGCCGCACCCATGCCCCTGGCGCCTCCCTCTCCCCTCCAAGACCTCCTCCTCCTCCGTAGAGAACGGCGAAGCCCTGCTGCGGTGACTGCTGCATCCACCACCACGCCGTCGTGCTGCTGGATCTTCATCAACCTCTCCTTCCCCCTTGCTGGATCAAGAAGGAGGAGACGTCACGCTGACCGTACGTGTGTTGAACGCGGAGGTGCCGTCCGTTCGGCGCTAGGATCTCCGGTGATTTGGATCACGTCGAGTACGACTTCCTCATCCCCGTTCTTTGAACGCTTCCGCGCGTGATCTACAAAGGTATGTAGATGCAATCCGATCACTCGTTGCTAGATGAACTCATAGATGGATCTTGGTGAACCATAGGAAATTTTTTTGTTTTCTGCAACGTTCCCCAACAGTGGCATCATGAGCTAGGTCTATGCGTAGTTCTCTTTGCACGAGTAGAACACAATTTGTTGTGGGCGTAGATGTTGTCAACTTTCTTGCCGCTACTAGTCTTATTTTGCTTCAGCGGTATTGTGGGATGAAGCGGCCCGGACCAACCTTACACGTACGCTTACGTGAGACCGGTTCCACCGACTGACATGCACTAGTTGCATAAGGTGGCTGGCGGGTGTCTGTCTCTCCCACTTTAGTTGGAGCGGATTCGATGAAAAGGGTCCTTATGAAGGGTAAATAGAAGTTGACAAATCACGTTGTGGCTTTCACGTAGGTAAGAAAACGTTCTTGCTAGAACCCTTTTGCAGCCACGTAAAACTTGCAACAACAATTAGAGGACGTCTAACTTGTTTTTGCAGCAAGTGCTTTTGTGATGTGTTGGAGAACGTAGCAGAAATTCAAAATTTTCCTACGTGTCACCAAGATATATCTATGGAGAAACCAGCAACGAGGGAGGAGTGGATCTACATACCCTTGTAGATCGCGCGCGGAAGCGTTCAAGAGAACGGGGTTGATGGAGTCGTACTCGTCGTGATCCAAATCACCGATGATCCTAGCGCCGAACGGACGGCACCTCCGCGTTCAACACACGTACGGAGCAGCGACGTCTCCTCCTTCTTGATCCAGCAAGGAGGGAGGAGAGGTTGATGGAGATCCAGCAGCACGACGGCGTGGTGGTGGAAGTAGCGGGATTCCAACAGGGCTTCGCCAAGCGCTGCGGGAGGAGGGAGATGTGTCATGGGAGGGAGAGGGAGGCGCCAGGGCTTCCGTATTGCTGCCCTCCCTTCCCCCACTATATATAGGGCCAAGGGAGAGGGGGGCAGCCTTGGCCCTTCCTCCAAGGAAGGGTGCGGCCAAGGGAGGAGTCCCTCCTCCCCAAGGCACCTCGGAGGTGCCTTCCCCCTTTAGGATTCTTCCTTTCCCTCATCTCTTGGCACATGGGCCTCTTGGGGCTGGTGCCCTTGGCCCATAGGCAAGGCGCACCCTCTACTACAGCCCATGTGGCCCCCCAGGGCAGGTGGCCCCACCCGGTGGACCCCCGGGACCCTTCCGGTGGTCCCGGTACAGATACGGTGACCCCGAAACTTGTCCCGATGGCCGAAATAGCACTTTCCTATATATAATTCTTTACCTCCGGACCATTCCGGAACTCCTCGTGACGTCCGGGATCTCATCCGGGACTCCGAACAACATTCGGTAACCACATACAAACTTTCTTTATAACCCTAGCGTCATCGAACCTTAAGTGTGTAGACCCTACGGGTTCGGGAGACATGCAGACATGACCGAGACGTTCTCCGGTCAATAACCAACAGCGGGATCTGGATACCCATGTTGGCTCCCACATGTTCCACGATGATCTCATCGGATGAACCACGATGTCAAGGACTTAATCAATCCCGTATACAATTCCCTTTGTCTATCGGTACGATACTTGCCCGAGATTCGATCGTCGGTATCCCGATACCTTGTTCAATCTCGTTACCGGCAAGTCTCTTTACTCGTTCCGTAACACATCATCCCGTGATCAACTCCTTGATCACATTGTGCACATTATGATGATGTCCTACCGAGTGGGCCCAGAGATACCTCTCCGTTTACACGGAGTGACAAATCCCAGTCTCGATTCGTGCCAACCCAACAGACACTTTCGGAGATACCTGTAGTGCACCTTTATAGTCACCCAGTTACGTTGTGACGTTTGGCACACCCAAAGCATCTCCTACGGTATCCGGGAGTTGCACAATCTCATGGTCTAAGGAAATGATACTTGACATTAGAAAAGCTTTAGCATACGAACTACACGATCTTGTGCTAGGCTTAGGATTGGGTCTTGTCCATCACATCATTCTCCTAATGATGTGATCCCGTTATCAATGACATCCAATGTCCATGGTCAGGAAACCGTAACCATCTATTGATCAACGAGCTAGTCAACTAGAGGCTTACTAGGGACATGGTGTTGTCTATGTATCCACGCATGTATCTGAGTTTTCTATCAATACAATTCTAGCATGGATAATAAACGATTATCATGAACAAGGAAATATAATAATAACTAATTTATTATTGCCTCTAGGGCATATTTCCAACAGTCTCCCACTTGCACTAGAGTCAATAATCCAGTTCACATCGATATGTGATTAACACTCAAGGTCACATCCCCATGTGACTAACACCCAAAGAGTTTACTAGAGTCAATAATCTAGTTCACATTACCATGTGATTAACACTCGATGAGTTCTGGGTTTGAACATGTTATGCTTGTGAGAGATGTTATAGTCAACGGGTCTGAATCTTTCAGATCGTATGTACTTCGCAAATCTCTATGTCATCTTGTAGATGCAGCTACTACGCTATATTTGGAGCTATTCCAAATAACTGTTCTACTATACGAATCCAGTTTACTACTCAGAATAATCCGGATTAGTGTCAAAGTTTGCATCGGCGTAACCCTTTACAGCGAACTCTTTTACCACCTACATAATCGAGAAAATTCCTTAGTCCACTAGTTACTAAGGATAACTTTGACCGCTGTCCTGTGATCCATTCTTGGATCACTCTTGTACCCCTTGACTGACTCATGGCAAGGCACACTTCAGGTGCGGTACACAGCATAGCATACTGTAGAGAGCCTATAATAAAAGCATAGGGGACGACCTTCGTCCTTCCTCTTTCTTCTGCCGTGGTCGAGCTTTAAGTCTTAACTTCATACCTTACAACTCAGGCAAGAACTCCTTCTTTGACTGGTCCATCTTGAACACCTTCAAGATCATGTCAAGGTATGTGCTCATTTGAAAGTACCATTAAGAATTTTGATCTATCCTTATAGATCTTGATGCTCAATGTTCAAGTAGCTTAATCCAGGCTTTCAATTGAAAAACACTTTCCAAATAACCCTATATGCTTTCCAGAAATTCTACGTCATTTCTGATCAACAATATGTCAACATATATTTATCAGAAATTCTATAGTGCTCCCACTCACTTCTTTGGAAATACAAGTTTCTCATAAACTTTGTATACACCCAAAATCTTTGATCATCTCATCAAAGCATACATTCCAACTCCGAGATGCTTACTCCAGTCCTTAGAAGGATTGCTGGAGCTTTGCATACTTATTAGCATCTTTCAGGATTGACAAAACCTTCCGGTTGTATCACATACAACCTTTCCTTAAGAAAATTGTCGAGGAAACAATGGTTTTTCGCATCCTATCTGCAAGATTTCACAAATAATGCAGTAATTGCTAATATAATTCCAACAAACTCTTAGCATCGCTACGAGTGAGAAAGTCTCATCGCAGTCAACTCCTTGAACTTGTCGGAAAACATCTTAACGACAAGTCGAGCTTTCTTAATGGTGATACCTACCATCATTGTCCGTCTTCCTTTTAAAATCCATATGTACCTAACAGCCTTACGACCATCAAGTAGTTCTCCCAAAGTCTACACTTTGTTTTCATATATGGATCCTCTCTCGGACTATATGGCCTCGAGCCATTTTGGAATCCAGGCCCACCATCGCTTCTCCATAGCTCGTAGGTTCATTGTTGTCTAGCAACATGACTTCCAAGACAGGATTACGTACCATTCTGAAGTAGTACGCATCCTTGTCATCCCATGAGGTTTGGTAGTGACTTGATCTGAAGTTTCATGATCACTATCATAAGCTTCCACTTCAATTGGTGTAGGTGCCACAGGAACAACTCATGTGCCCTGCCACACACTAGTTGAAGAGACGGTTCAATAACCTCATCAAGTCTCCACCATCCTCCCACTCAATTCTTTCGAGAGAAACTTTTCCTCGATAAAGGACCCGATTCTAGAAACAATCCCTTATTGCTTTCGAATCTGAGACAGGAGGTATACCCAACTGTTTTTGGGTGTCCTATGAAGATGCATTTATCCGCTTTGGGTTCAAGCTTATCATCCTGAAACTTTTTCACATAAGCGTCGCAGCCCCAAACTTTTAAGAAATGACAGCTTAGGTTTCTCTAAACCATAGTTCATACAGTGTCATCTCATCGGAATTATGTGGTGCCCTATTTAAAGTGAATGCGGTTGTCTCTAATGCCTAACCCATAAACTATCGTGGTAATTCGATAAGAGACATCATGGTATGCATCATATCCAATAGGGTGCAGTTATGATGTTCGGACACACCATCACACTATGGTGTTCCAGGCTGTATTAGTTGTGAAACAATTTCCACAATGTCTTAATTTTGTGCCAAACTCGTAATTCAGATATTCATCTCTATGATCATATCATAGATATTTTATCCTCTTGTCACGACGATCTTTCAACTTCACCCTGAAATTACTTGAACCTTTCAATAGTTCAGACTCGTGATTCATCAATTAAATATACTCAACATCTACTCAAATCATCTGTGAAGTAAGAACATAACGATATCCACTACACGCCTCAGCACTCATTGGACTGCACACATCAAAATGCATTACTTCCAACAAGATGCTTTCTAGTTCCATTTTACTGAAAACGAGGCTTTCAGTCATCTTGCCCATGTGGTATGATTTGCATGTCTCAAGTGATTCAAGATCAAGTGAGTTCAAACGGTCCATTTGCATGAAGTTTCTTCATGCATATACACCAATAGACATGGTTCGCATGTCTCAAACTTTTCAAAAACGAGTGAGCCCAAAGATCCATCAACATGGAGCTTCTTCATGCGTTTTATACCGATATGACTTACGTGGCAGTGCCACAAGTAGGTGGTACTATCATTACTATCTTATATCTTTTGGCATGAACATGTGTATCACTACGATCGAGATTCAATAAACCATTCATTTTAGGCGTAAGACCATTGAAGGTATTATTCAAATAAACAGAGTAACGATTATTCTCCTTAAATGAATAACCGTATTGCGATAGGCATAATCCAATCATGTCTATGCTCAACGCAAACACCAAATAACCATTATTTAGGTTTAACACCAATCTCGATGGTAGAGGGAGCGTGCGATGCTTGATCATATCAACATTGGAAACACTTCCAACACATATCGTCAGCTCACCTTTAGCTAGTCTCCGTTTATTCCGTAGCTTTTATTTCGAGTTACTAACACTTAGCAACCGAACCGGTATCTAATACCCTGGTGCTACTAGGAGTAGTAGTAAAGTACACATCAACACAATGTATATCCAATATACTTCTATCGACCTTGCCAGCCTTCTAATATACCAAGTATCTAGGGTAATTCTGCTCTAGTGGTTGTTCCCCTTATTACAGAAGCACTTAGTCTCGGGTTTGGGTTCAACCTTGGGTTTCTTCACCAGAGCAGCAGCTGAATTGCCGTTTCATGAAGCATCCCTTTTTTTGCCCTTGCCCTTCTTGAAACTAGTGGTTTCAGCAACCATCAACAATTGATGCTCCTTCTTGATCTCTACTTTTGTGGTGTCAAACATCGCGAATATCTCAAGGATCATCATATATGTCCCTGATATATTATAGTTCATCACGAAGCTCAAGCAGCTTGGTGGTAATGACTTCGGAGAACCATCACTATTTCATCTGGAAGATCAACTCCCACTCGATTCAAGCGATTGTTGTACTCAGACAATCTGAGCACAAGTTCAACAATTGAGCTTTTCTCCCTTAGTTTGCAGGCTAAGAAAATCGTCGGAGGTCTTATACCTCTTGACGTGGGCACGAGCCTGAAATCCCAATTTCAGTCCTTGGAACATCTCATATGTTCTGCGATGTTTCAAAAACCGTCTTTGGTGCCTCAACTCTAAACCGTTTAACTGAACTATCACGTAGTTATCAAAACGTGTATGTCAGATGTTCACAACATCCACAGACGATGTTCGAGGTTCAGCACACTGAGCGGTGCATTAAGGACATAAGCCTTCTATGAAGCAATGAGGACAATCCTCGGTTTACGGACCTAGTCCGCATAATTGCTACTATCAACTTTCAACTAAATTTTCTCTAGGAACATATCTAAACAGTAGAACTGAAGCGCGAGCTACGACATAATTTGCAAAGATCTTTTGACTATGTTCAGGATAATTAAGTTCATCTTATGAACTCCCACTCATATAGACATCCCTCTAGTCATCTAAGTGATTACATGATCCGAGTCAACTAGGCCGTGTCCGATCATCACGTGAGACGGACTAGTCAACATCGGTGAACATCTTCATGTTGATCGTATCTACCATACGACTCATGCTCGACCTTTCGGTCTTCCGTGTTCCGAGGCCATGTCTGTACACATGCTAGGCTCGTCAAGTCAACCTAAGTGTTTCGCGTGTGTAAATCTGTCTTACACCCGTTGTATGTGAACGTTAGAATCTAACACCCGATCATCACGTGGTGCTTCGAAACAACGAACTGTCGCAACGGTGCACAGTTAGGGGGAACACTTTCTTGAAATTATTATGAGGGATCATCTTATTTACTACCGTCGTTCTTAAGCAAACAAGATGCAAAAACATGATAAACATCACATGCAATCAAATAGTGACATGATATGGCCAATATCATATTGCTCCTTTTGATCTCCATCTTCGGGGCTCCATGATCATCATCGTCACCGGCATGACACCATGATCTCCATCATCATGATCTCCATCATCATGTCTTCATGAAGTTGTCTCGCCAACTATTACTTCTACTGCTACAGCTAACGGTTAGCAATAAAGTAAAGTAATTACATGACGTTTATGTTGACACGCAGGTCATAAATAAATAAAGACAACTCCTATGGCTCCTGCTGGTTGTCATACTCATTGACATGCAAGTCGTGATTCCTATTACAAGAACATGATCAATCTCATACATCACATATCATTCATCACATTCTTCTTGGCCATATCACATCACATAGCATACCCTGCAAAAACAAGTTAGACGTCCTCTAATTGTTGTTTGCATGTTTTACGTGGCTGCTATGGGTTTCTAGCAAGAACGTTTCTTACCTACGCAAAAACCACAACGTGATATGCCAATTGCTATTTACCCTTCATAAGGACCCTTTTCATCGAATCCGATCCGACTAAAGTGGGAGAGACAGACACCCGCTAGCCACCTTATGCAACTAGTGCATGTCAGTCGGTGGAACCAGTCTCACGTAAGAGTACGTGTAAGGTCGGTCCGGGCCGCTTCATCCCACAATGCCACCGAATCAAGATTGGACTAGTAACGGTAAGCATATTGAACAAAATCAACGCCCACAACTACTTTGTGTTCTACTCGTGCATAGAAACTACGCATAGACCTAGCTCATGATGCCACTGTTGGAGAACGTAGCAGAAATTCAAAATTTTCCTACGTGTCACCAAGATCTATCTATGGAGAAACCAGCAACGAGGGAGGAGTGGATCTACATACCCTTGTAGATCGCGCGCGGAAGCGTTCAAGAGAACGGGGTTGATGGAATCGTACTCGTCGTGATCCAAATCACCGATGATCCTAGCGCCGAACGGACGGCACCTCCGCGTTCAACACACGTACGGAGCAGCGACGTCTCCTCCTTCTTGATCCAGCAAGGAGGGAGGAAAGGTTGATGGAGATCCAGCAGCACGACGGCGTGGTGGTGGAAGTAGCGGGATTCCAACAGGGCTTCGCCAAGCGCTGCGGGAGGAGGGAGATGTGTCATGGGAGGGAGAGGGAGGCGCCAGGGCTTCTGTATTGCTGCCCTCCCTTCCCCCACTATATATAGGGCCAAGGGAGAGGGGGGCGCAGCCTTGGCCCTTCCTCCAAGGAAGGGTGCGGCCAAGGGAGGAGTCCCTCCTCCCCAAGGCACCTCGGAGGTGCCTTCCCCCTTTAGGACTCTTCCTTTCCCTCATCTCTTGGCGCATGGGCCTCTTGGGGCTGGTGCCCTTGGCCCATATAGGCCAAGGCGCACCCTCTACAGCCCATGTGGCCCCCCAGGGCAGGTGGCCCCACCCGGTGGACCCCCGGGACCCTTCCGGTGGTCCCGGTACAATACCGGTGACCCCGAAACTTGTCCCGATGGCCGAAATAGCACTTCCTATATATAATTCTTTACCTCCGGACCATTCCAGAACTCCTCGTGACGTCCGGGATCTCATCCGGGACTCCGAACAACTTTCGGGTTACCGCATACTAATATCTCTATAACCCTAGCGTCACCGAACCTTAAGTGTGTAGACCCTACGGGTTCGGGAGACATGCAGACATGACCGAGATGACTCTCTGGTCAATAACCAACAGCGGGATCTGGATACCCATGTTGGCTCCCACATGTTCCACGATGATCTCATCGGATGAACTACGATGTCAAGGACTTAATCAATCCCGTATACAATTCCCTTTGTCTATCGGTACGATACTTGCCCGAGATTCGATCGTCGGTATCCCGATACCTTGTTCAATCTCGTTACCGGCAAGTCTCTTTACTCGTTCCGTAACACATCATCCCGTGATCAACTCCTTGATCACATTGTGCACATTATGATGATGTCCTACCGAGTGTGCCCAGAGATACCTCTCCGTCACACGGAGTGACAAATCCCAGTCTCGATTCGTGCCAACCCAATAGACACTTTCGGAGATACCCGTAGAGCACCTTTATAGTCACCCAGTTACGTTGTGACATTTGGCACACCCAAAGTATTCCTACGGTATCCGGGAGTTGCACAATCTCATGGTCTAAGGAAATGATACTTGACATTAGAAAAGCTTCAGCATACGAACTACACGATCTTGTGCTAGGCTTAGGATTGGGTCTTGTCCATCACATCATTCTCCTAATGATGTGATCCCGTTATCAATGACATCCAATGTCCATGGTCAGGAAACCGTAACCATCTATTGATCAACGAGCTAGTCAACTAGAGGCTTACTAGGGACATGGTGTTGTCTATGTATCCACACATGTATCTGAGTTTCCTATCAATACAATTCTAGCATGGATAATAAACGATTATCATGAACAAGGAAATATAATAATAACTAATTTATTATTGCCTCTAGGGCATATTTCCAACAGATGTGATATGGCCAAAGTTGTGATGAATGATGAATGATATATATGTGATGTATGAGATCATGTTCTTGTAATAGAAATCACGACTTGCATGTCGATGAGTCTGACAACCGGCAGGAGCCATAGGAGTTGTCTTTATTTTTTGTATGACCTGCGCGTCATTGAGAAACGCCATGTAAATTACTTTACTTTATTGCTAAACGTGTTAGCCATAGTAGTAGAAGTAATAGTTGGCGAGCAACTTCATGGAGACACGATGATGGAGATCATGATGATGGAGATCATGGTGTCATGCCGGTGACAAGATGATCATGGAGCCCCAAGATGGAGATCAAAGGAGCTATGTGATATTGGCCATATCATGTCACTATTATTATTTGATTGCATGTGATGTTTATCATGTTTTTTGCATCTTGTTTACTTAGAACGGCGGTAGTAAATAAGATGATCCCTCATAATAATTTCAAGAAAGTGTTCCCCCTAACTGTGCACCGTTGCGACAGTTCGTTGTTTCGAAGCACCACGTGATGATCGGGTGTGATAGATTCCAACGTTCACATACAACGGGTGTAAGACAGATTTACACATGCAAACACTTAGGTTGACTTGACGAGCCTGGCATGTACAGACATGGCCTCGGAACACAGAAGACCGAAAGGTCGAGCATGAGTCGTATAGAAGATACGATCAACATGAAGATGTTCACCGATGTTGACTAGTCCGTCTCACGTGATGATCGGACATGGCCTAGTTAACTCGGATCATGTTATACCTAGATGACTGGAGGGATGTCTATCTAAGTGGGAGTTCATTAAATAATTTGATTAGATGAACTTAATTATCATGAACTTAGTCTAAAATCTTTACAATATGTCTTGTAGATCAAATGGCCAATGTTGTCCTCAACTTCAACGCGTTCCTAGAGAAAACCAAGCTGAAAGACGATGGCAGCAACTATACGGACTGGGTCCGGAACATGAGGATCATCCTCATAGCTGCCAAGAAAGATTATGTCCTACAAGCACCGCTAGGTGACGCACCCATCCCACAGAACCAAGACGTTATGAACGCTTGGCAGACACGTGCTGATGATTACTCCCTCGTTCAGTGCGGCATGCTTTACAGCTTAGAACCGGGGCTCCAAAAGCGTTTTGAGCGACACGGAGCATATGAGATGTTCGAAGAGCTGAAAATGGTTTTCCAAGCTCATGCCCGGGTCGAGAGATATGAAGTCTCCGACAAGTTCTTCAGCTGTAAGATGGAGGAAAATAGTTCTGTCAGTGAGCACATACTCATAATGTCTGGATTACATAACCGCTTGACTCAGCTGGGAGTTAATCTCCCAGATGACGCGGTCATTGACAGAATCCTCCAGTCACTTCCACCAAGTTACAAGAGCTTTGTGATGAACTTCAATATGCAGGGGATGGAAAAGACCATTCCTGAAGTATTTGCAATGCTGAAATCAGCAGAGGTAGAAGTCAAAAAGGAACATCAAGTGTTGATGGTGAATAAAACCACTAAGTTCAAGAAAGGCAAGGGTAAGAAGAACTTCAATAAGGACGGCAAGGGAGGTGCCGCGCCCGGTAAGCAAGCTGCCGGGAAGAAGCCAAAGAATGGACCCAAGCCCGAGACTGAGTGTTTTTATTGCAAGGGAAGTGGTCACTGGAAGCGGAACTGCCTCAAATACTTAGCGGACAAGAAGGCCGGCAAAGCAAAAGGTATATGTGATATACATGTAATTGATGTGTACCTTACCAGTACTCGTAGTAGCTCCTAGGTATTTGATACCGGTGCAGTTGCTCACATTTGTAACTCAAAGCAGGAGCTACGGAATAAACGGAGACTGGCGAAGGACGAGGTGACGATGCGCGTCGGGAATGGTTCCAAGGTCGATGTGATCGCCGTCGGCACGCTACCTCTACATTTACCTACGGGATTAGTTTTCAACCTCAATAATTGTTATTTAGTGCCAAGTTTGAGCATGAACATTGTATCAGGATCTCGTTTAATACGAGATGGCTACTCATTTAAATCTGAGAATAATGGTTGTTCTATTTATATGAGAGATATGTTTTATGGTCATGCTCCTATGGTGAATGGTTTATTCTTAATGAATCTCGAGCGTAATGCTACACATATTCATAGTGTGAATACCAAAAGATGTAAGGTTGATAACGATAGTCCCACATACTTGTGGCACTGCCGCCTTGGTCACATAGGTGTCAAACGCATGAAGAAGCTCCATGCAGATGGACTTTTAGAGTCTCTTGATTACGAATCATTTGACACGTGCGAACCATGCCTCATGGGTAAAATAACCAAGACTCCGTTCTCAGGAACAATGGAGCGAGATCCATGTATGAAAACGAAGTATGGACTTTGACTAACTTGCCCGATGATCGGCGAGCCATAGAAAATAAATGGATCTTTAAGAAGATGACAGACGCGGATGGTAATGTGACCATCTATAAAGCTAGGCTTGTCGCTAAGGGTTATCGACAAGTTCAAGGGGTTGACTACGATGAGACGTTCTCTCCCGTAGCAAAGCTGAAGTCCGTCCGAATCATGTTAGCAATTGCCGCATACTATGATTATGAGATATGGCAAATGGACGTCAAAACGGCATTCCTTAACGGTTATCTTAAGGAAGAACTGTATATGATGCAGCCGGAAGGTTTTGTCGACCCTAAGAATGCTAACAAGGTATGCAAGCTCCAGCGATCCATTTATGGGTTGGTGCAAGCATCTCGGAGTTGGAACATTCGCTTTGATGAGATTATCAAAGCGTTTGGGTTTATGCAAACTTATGGAGAAGTCTGCGTTTACAAGAAAGTGAGTGGGAGCTCTGTAGCATTTCTCATATTATATGTAGATGACATACTTTTGATGGGAAATGATATAGAACTTTTGGACAGCATTAAGGCCTACTTGAATAAGAGTTTTTCAATGAAGGACCTTGGAGAAGCTGCTTATATATTAGGCATCAAGATCTATAGAGATAGATCAAGACGCCTCATAGGTCTTTCGCAAAGCACATACCTTGATAAGATATTGAAGAAGTTCAATATGGATCAGTCTAAGAAGGGGTTCTTGCCTGTGTTGCAAGGTAAGAAATTGAGCTTAGCTCAATGTCCGACCACGGCAGAAGATATAGAAGAGATGAGTATCATCCCCTATGCCTCAGCCATAGGTTCTATTATGTATGCCATGTTGTGTATCAGACCTGATGTAAACCTTGCCATAAGTTTGGTAGGTAGGTACCAAAGTAATCCCGGCAAGGAACACTGGACAGCGGTCAAGAATATCCTGAAGTACCTGAAAAGGACTAAGGAAATGTTTCTCATTTATGGAGGTGACGAAGAGCTCGTCGTAAAGGGTTACGTCGACGCTAGCTTCGACACAGATCTGGATGACTCTAAGTCACAAACCGGATACGTGTATATTTTGAATGGTGGGGCAGTAAGCTGGTGCAATTGCAAGCAAAGCGTTGTGGCAGGATCTACATGTGAAGCGGAGTACATGGCAGCCTCGGAGGCAGCACACGAAGTAGTCTGGATGAAGGAGTTCATTACCGACCTAGGAGTCATACCCAATGCGTCGGGCCCGATGACTCTCTTCTGTGACAACACTGGAGCTATTGCCCTTGCCAAGGAGCCCAGGTTTCACAGGAAGACCAGGCATATCAAGCGTCGCTTCAACTCCATTCATGAAAGTGTTCAAAATGGAGACATAGAGATTTGTAAAGTACATACGGACCTAAATGTAGCAGATCTGTTGACTAAACCTCTCCCTAGAGAAAAACATGATCAACACCAGAATTCCATGGGTGTTCGATTCATCACAATGTAACTAGATGATTGACTCTAGTGCAAGTGGGAGACTGTTGGATATGCCCTAGAGGCAATAATAAAAATTGATTATTATATTTCCTTGTTCATGATAATTGTCTTTATTCATGCTATAATTGTGTTATCCGGAAATCGTAATACATGTGTGAATACACAGACACCAACATGTCCCTAGTAAGCCTCTAGTTGACTAGCTCGTTGATCAACAGATAGTCATGGTTTCCTGACTATGGACATTGGATGTCATTGATAACGGAGATCACATCATTAGGAGAATGATGTGATGGACAAGACCCCCTAAACATAGCACAAGATCGTATAGTTCGTTTGCTAGAGTTTTTCCAATGTCAAGTATCTTTTCCTTAGACCATGAGATCGTGTAACTCCTGGATACCGTAGGAGTGCTCTGGGTGTACCAAACGTCACAACGTAACTGGGTGACTATAAAGGTATACTACGGGTATCTCCTAAAGTGTCTGTTGGATTGACACGGATCAAGACTGGGATTTGTCACTCCGTATGACGGAGAGGTATCTCTGGGCCCACTCGGTAATGCATCATCATAATGAGCTCAAAGTGACCAAGTGTCTGGTCACGGGATCATGCATTACAGTATGAGTAAAGTGACTTGCCGGTAACGAGATTGAACGAGGTATTGGGATACCGACGATCGAATCTCGGGCAAGTAACGTACCGATTAACAAAGGGAATTGTATATGGGGTTGCTTGAATCCTCGACATCGTGGTTCATCCGATGAGATCATCGAGGAGCATGTGGGATCCAACATGGGTATCCAGATCCCGCTCTTGGTTATTGACCGGAGAGCCATCTCGGTCATGTCTACATGTCTCCCGAACCCGTAGGGTCTACACACTTAAGGTTCGGTGACGCTAGGTTGTAGAGATATGTATATGCAGTAACCTGAAAGTTGTTCGGAGTCCCGGATGAGATCCCAGGCGTCACGAGGAGTTCCGGAATGGTCCGGAGGTAAAGAATTATATATAGGAAGTGCTATTTCGGCCATCAGGACAAGTTTCGGGGTCACCGGTATTGTACCGGGACCACCGGAAGGGTCCACCTATCCTGGAGGGCCCCATGGGCTGAAGTGGGAGGGGAACCAGCCCCTAGTGGGCTGGTGCGCCCCCCTTGGGCCTTCCCCCTGCGCCTAGGGTTGGGAACCCTAGGGTGGGGGGCGCCCCACTTGCCTTGGGGGGCACTCCACCCCCCTTGGCCGCCGCCCCTTGGGAGATTGGATCTCCAGGGCCGGCGCCCCGCCCCCCTGGGGACCCTATATATAGAGGGGGGAGGGAGGGCAGCCGCACCCATGCCCCTGGCGCCTCCCTCTCCCCTCCAAGACCTCCTCCTCCTCCATAGAGCTTGGCGAAGCCCTGCTGCGGTGACTGCTGCATCCACCACCACGCTGTCGTGCTACTGGATCTTCATCAACCTCTCCTTCCCCCTTGCTGGATCAAGAAGGAGGAGACGTCACGCTGACCGTATGTGTGTTGAACGCGGAGGTGCCGTCCGTTCGGCGCTAGGATCTCCGGTGATTTGGATCACGTCGAGTACGACTTCCTCATCCCCGTTCTTTGAACGCTTCCGCGCGTGATCTACACAGGTATGTAGATGCAATCCGATCACTCGTTGCTAGATGAACTCATAGATGGATCTTGGTGAAACCGTAGGAAATTTTTTTTTTTTTGCAACGTTCCCCAACAGTAACATCAGTACTTCTCTTGTCCTGAGCAGTAAGATTGAAGTAGCGAGCCCGAAAAAGTAGGACCGATAGAAGTGAGCCCGAAGGAGTTAGACCGATGTTTGTGGGCCTGAATGAATAATATAAGGCTGATACTTGTGGGTTTGGGTGACTAAGATTGATAGTAGTGAGCCCGAACGAGTAAGATTGATACTTGTGGGTCCGGACGGGTAAGATCAATACTAGTGAGCCCGAATGACTACGGCCGATATTTGTGGTTTCGCACGACTAAGACTGATGTTTCTGGTTCCGCACCACTAAGACTGATATTTATGTTTCCGAACGACTAAGACCATTAGTTGTTGGTCTGGATGACTAGGATTGAAGTATTGAGCCTTAGCGTGTAAGATCAACCCGAACGAGTAAAAATAGTACTTATGGGTCCGGATGACTGAGATTGATACTTGTGAGCCCGTATGACTAAAGATCGGTATTTGTGGGTCTGTACGACTAATATAGATAGTAGCGGGCCCAGACTATTAAGACCGGTATCGGGGCCGGTCACACTACTAATACTTTCCTAGATTGAATAAAAGGGTAGTGTGGATATTTGAGATTTTTCTGAAAACATTTTTTTGCCAAATTTTGAGCCAAAATGCTTCTTATTTGGAATTTTACTTCTAGTTCTTTTTCTATTTGGCAAAACTTCTTGAAATTTCCCAGACTGAATGACATAAGGAATAGGATAGTGTGGATTTTTGAGATATATTGTTTTTGGAATTTCTCTGAAAACTTATCTTGGCCACATTTTGAGCCAAAATGGTCCTGAAATTGAATTTTGCTTCTATTTGTTCCGTTTGGCAAAACTTCTAGAAACATGTTCCCAGATTGAATATAGGACAAAATAATAATCTTACAAAATGCATTCTGTTTACTCATGCAGCTGAAGTGTATTGCCGTGGAAAATGGCGATTATTGTTACTTATTGGAGACCATGTCTTTTCTAAAACGATGTATATTTATTTCTCGACAGCTTGACTGCTTGAGCAGTTCATCAAATACCAACTCATTTCTGGCATGCTGATATAATCTACCCGTTGTCTTCTGTCTTTCAACAAATAATAACATTACGTACACAAGTGACACTAGACACAGAACAACATGCATTATATAACTGGCACGGTACAATGACACAACCTCTCAATTAGGCTTACTATCATTCATCAGAAATGACACTTCATGGACTATGGAGTTTTTTTCCGGACGAGCTAAATGGTATCAGTCAGCTCATGTCAAACTGAAAATAATTAGAACGGCCATGCGACCATTATTTTGGTAGCTTGCACCGTTGAAACTTAGAACTGGAACTGCATCTCCTTGAAGTACCCAAGGTCATCTAGGTTTGCAGCCATGGCTTTCCTCATCGGAGGAGGTCCACATCTCAATATCTGAAATAGAAAGTCAAATTACTATCTGGTTTGCTAGACTAAAATGACACACCAACAAGTTCACTGACGACTCGAGATTTACCTGAATGTCCGCCGTAGGCGCTGCGCAGTGAGCTTGGAACAAAAGTTCACTGACGACTCATGATTTACTCTTTGAAGTTCTCAGCATGTGAGTGCCATAGAATTGTAGTCCCCAGTTTTGCACTGAGAAGACTGATACTACAGTTTATGAATTTATGACACACTGATGTACACACAAAAGACAAAACCAATGCAGACTGTCTTCTACAATTGTTAGGCGCCTCCAGCTATATAACCTCTAAGCAGCATATAACACACTTTCCATAGTTCTGAAAACTTTATCATAGCAAGGAATATTTAACGACTCATCACTTCAAGTTGCACCTATTTTTCATCACCAGGTAGCTTAATTACGCATGAATCAGTCCACAAATGTAGCATCTCTCTGCCATCCTAGCCAAGACTCCGAGAGATGTCTGACCACACAGACTAATCCATCAACAAATGAAACTATGTTACCAACATTTTGTAATCAACAATAGGCAATTCAGAGGTCAGTGTTTGTCCCCCACCAATTTCAGTACTGGAATATCTAAATGAGGTGTGTTCACTGCTCAACCCTAACTGGATATATATATATATATATATATATATATATATATGTATGTATGAAGGTGCTGCAACGAGCAGTTGGTCCGCCGCCGGCAGAACTAACAGCAGGGAGGGAGGGACGGAAGAGACGGGGGCAGGGGAAGAGCGCAGGCGGGGCCTCCATCTCGGGTCAGCGTCGTCAGGACCTCGCGCCGGTGTCGGCGGGGCCGTGAGGGAGCGGCCACAGCGACCAACCAAAGACGGGGCTTCGCCTCCATGACCTCGCGCTGGCGGCGTCGCCCGGTCCTCGCTCCTGCGCCGCCGTCTCCAGATCCTCGTGCGAGATGGGTTAAGCCAGATGCGGGCGATTGACAAGAGAATTAACAGACATGCTAAAAAAATAGTCATTTATGACCATAATACCCTTGTTGATTAAACTTAATCTTTTTACTTAATAGGTTTAAATCAACGGTGGAGAATAATCAAAGGAGGAGTTACATGAAATTACGTTTCGTAACTCCACAATCACCGTAAAAGAGCTCTCGAATGTGGAGTTGAAACTTGCGATGCGCGAGTACAGTAGAGTAGGTGCCGATCGCATCGCATCGCAGCCGACCTCTTTTTTTTTTGTGGATTCTTCTTTTGCTATTCTGACGAGCGTACAGTAGGAGTACAATATACTCTACGTAGTATTACCGCTTGCGCGCTTCAGCGCTGTGTTTTGGATTATGTGCCTACCGTACTGTCGTGATCTCTCTACAGAAGAAGCGGGAAGCATGCAGCCCTAGCTTCCACTTTTTTCGATAGAGGGTAGTTTTTTTTTTGAACGAGTAGAGGGTAGTTTTCATTCACTCAAATGGAGCATCAAGAAGATACGAACACAACAAGCACACACGTGACCTCTGCGTAGTTAGGATGCACACAGTCAATACCAATGAATGCACACACACAAAACGCCCAAAAATAGCAAAGTCATATAAGACCCAAGCTATGTGTTGGCAAGAAGAAAAAATAGACTCCCAAGGCGATCAGATCGCGATCGACAAACTACATCAATGACCATATTCGCACCAACCAATTCATGACATCACACAGACAGCGAAGTTAGTACAGTACTACTATGTACAGTAGTAGGTGTTTTAGTCCATCGACGGTCAGCACCGGCCGTGCATACGTATATGCGGAAGGGAAAGCGCTTACGTCGTCGTTGCCGGCGAACGCTCCCGTCCCTGCCTCGGCCTGCCTGCCCAACTAATCAAGTGAACAGGAGTGCCTCGTGATGGCCTTACTTATTCCGGCACCGGCGGGTAACGTTGGTTGCAACAGAAAGGATTATGGTTGGAGCGGATTGCACGGACGGACGACATGGTTGATGTGATGCAGAATAGCGGCGACTCTGTCAAACCTGCAGCGGCGATTTTACGAAGAGTGTTTACTTTCCGGATTGTAGGTTTGATCATGCTGTTTCGAGCGTTGTTCTAGTAGGAAAACAATACGACAGAATGCGATCGAAAGGCCATGGCGAGATCTCAGGGAAGGTTCACGCACCATTTTCTGCACCAATATCAGGGAGAACATGCCATGCTGCTGCTCTTTTCCGCTGCTTCGCACTGTGGATCATCCTCCGACCATTCCATATATCAGGTCCATCGCGATAGTGCCCATGTGACTGACTGCCCGACTGCGCATCATGCATGCAGCTTACAGCATCTTCAACAGGTGCGTCACGCGCAAAAAACAGATATGCTGCAAGCGCATCGTCTGGTTTGGCGCGGCGCGCAGCGCTGACTCCAGCAGCCGCGCAAAAATGCAGCGCGCGCGACTCGCCGATGCATTGCATATGGCATTTTCAACACAAAATGATAAACATTTTCTAACACAATAAAAATTTCACACAAATAAGTTGATGAAATTCATGCCCACAAGTTTAAAATCATGCCCACAAGTTCATCCAACCAAGTTCAAAATGCAAATCAAGTTCAATACACAAATGAAAGACACATCATTTCTCGTCCTTGTCCTCGTCTTCGTCCTCGTCCTCATTTTCGGAAGACGATTCTTCCGCCTCCGAAGATGAATCTTCCTCCCTCTCCTCATCGCGCACCGCATCACGTGAAACTCCGACGGTGTTGGCAAGATCTTCAACGGCATCTTCATGGGAATGTGTGCGAGGAGGCACATCGAAAGACATTCCGCCCATGGCGGCCGGAGGTGCACCCATGCCTCCCATGAGAAAAGCAAAACTCATGCCTCCCATGATGGCCATAGCGTCGGGGGGTGCTCCAAAGCCAGGCATGCCTCCCATTGCACCTAAACCGCCCACGGTACCTCCGAAGCCACCCATGCCACCCATGGCGCCGAGGCCACTCCCACCCATTGCGCCGAGGCCATCGCCACCCATTGCACGAACCATGGCTCTTTTTTGGATCAAGACTTCTTCTTGGGCAAGATTGACATACTCCTTTTACGCCGCATTGAGGTTAGTTGTGTCCAAGAAGAACAAGTGATTCTCCCATTCCAACAACCTAGTTCGCTCCTCATTGCTCACCTTCCTCTCCTCCAAAGCCACCTTCCTCTCCTCGGCCGCCACCTTCCTCTCCTCGGCCGCCAACCTCCTCTCCTCGGCCGCGGCATCTTGGGTCCTTGCCATTTTCCTCACCTCGTTGGCTTCTTTTCTTGCCTTCACAATAGCTTCCATAGCATTTTTGAGCTCATCATCTCCTTTCCTCTTCTTCTTTTCGGTTTTGTCTTTCTTGCACCCATCCGGCCGCTTTGGCTTCGAGTATGAAACCGAGTTGGGTGTGGGGCTTCTCTTGCCGTCATCACTTGATGCATCATCCTCATCATCATCATCATCCAACTTAATTGTTCGCTTCCGTTTGTCGCTCAAATGCAAATCATCCAAATCTTCACGCTTCTTCCATTTCTCATCATCCTTCAACACTTCATAGCAATGAGGCAAAGTAAATACCCTTCCTTTCTTGATCTTCCCCTTCTTAGTTTTCCTCTCCTCTTCTTTGAACAAGTTTTGCGCAATGTTGTACTACATGAAAACAAAGCAAGTTAGCACCAACACCAAGCAAAACAAAGCAAGTTAGCACCAACATATAAGATGAAATGGCACTTACTCTATCGCCCTCATTTGTGCCACTTGGGTTCAACTTGTCAACCGCCTTTTGACAGGCTGCCCACCTTTGACAATCCGAGTTGATTGTCGACCACCGGGACCTAAGTGATCGGTTGGAGCGGTCAATTCCACTCACGTTGCGAGCATCAAAGTGTTCCTTCATCCGGTTTCAATAAGCATCTCTACTTTGATCACCTCCAACGGATGGATCCCTCGACACTTGCAACCAAGTATTGCATAGTAAGATGTCATCGGCGTTGGTGTAATTGCCCGCTCTTTCTTTCGGTGCGTCGACAATGCCCTCACCCTCCTCGTCCACCTCGAACTCATGGTCTTCAAAATGCATGTCATTGGTTTGAGACCAATGCGAATTGTTGGAGCCAACACCCATCGTTGACATGTATGCATCATCATTGAGACTACAAATTTTTTGCATAATGCAAATAAGCTATCTATATGTGACGAATGCATTCAAAAAATAAAAAAAATAAAAAGTTAGAATTTTTTCACCATGGAGGCATTTCGTCGAACATGTTGTGCGCGCCGGCCGCCGGCTCAACGAGTGAGCTTGCCGGCGCTTCGGCAGCCGCCGCGCCCGTCGCACGCCCCGCAAGCTTCTTCCTCCTCGCCTTGGAGGTGCCGGAGCCGTCCACCGCGTTGTTTTTCCTCGCCCTTCTTTGGTCGCGCCGCATTGGGGAGCTTTGAGGGGGAGGGGGCGGCGGCTCGAGCCGGCGCCGGCGCGACGCCACCTGCCACCGAGGTCATCCGCGGCGGCATGAAGAGGCCGCGCGCGAGGCCGCTGGTCGGAGGAGCTCCGGCGGAGGCAAGGCCAACGCTACCCGGGGGGGGGGGGGTGGGGGGGGGGGGGGGGGGGGGGGGGGGGGGTCGCAGCTATAGGACGGGGTGAGCGGGGTGCTGGCGCGTGCGTCCATGGGTGTGGGTCGCCGGCGCCGGCGCGCGCGGGGCTTTGAAGGGGGAGAAGAAGAGCGCAACGCGAGCGTCGAGTGTGCCGCGCGCGGAAGCGGGCGCCGCAAATACACCGCGCGAGGTATCGCTTCCTGCCGCGCGCCCAACTGGTTATACCGCGCGCGCGGTTATTGCGCGCCTGCTGGAGCCATCCGCCGGGTTGTGCGCGCTAAAGTGGGTATATTTACGGTGCGGCGCCTGTTTAGCGCGCCTGTTGGAGATGCTCTTACTAGAAGCAATATCGTGTGATTACCAACAGCATTACTCATGCATGGTTAAAACCCGCTACCAAAGAAAAATGCATGCAGGGTTTGTCAGATGCTGCACCCAAATCTGAATCTGACACGGCGATGCGATGCCCAAGCCATCTATTTCGGTTCATGAATGCGGCGCCAAACTGTTTTTGTTTGTTATACAGTACAACAAAAGAGGAAGAACAATCAGAAAAAGGTAAGGGTAACATGAGGGAGGGAGTGGGTACTCCCACTGAAGAACCGTGCACGGATCTATTCCTCTCTTTGAGAATTATTATTGCCAACCTGTAACCTTTCCTTTCAGAGAAAGTGCCCCCTGCAAGCCTGCCTCCCCTGAAATCAGCAGACCATAACTACGGAAAACACCCAATCCAGTGCCGACCTGACTGACCTCCAACAAGATGATCTTAGCCACAATCATTATATAGGATCCATATATTGATATGTAATGTCGCACTTGCCGGCTTTAATACATTTCATTTGATGGCTTGTTGCGATAGGACCTAGACAATGACCGTAATCAGTAGCAGGCTATACTCTGAACATCTTTTGTTCGTCAGGCAGACGCAAAACGGCCGGTTCGACGGTGAATGAAGATTGATTTCTTCACGTCAGAGATTAACTACAATCTTTTCCGTGTCCTTATTGGTTTTACGCACACTGACTAAAAACACTCACCATCTTCATCTAAATTCAGCGAGATCGATGTGTAGCTCTGTATATTCGCGCTTCGCTGGTGCTCTAGTCTTTGAACGGCTGCAGCTGCAAAGGCATAGCCAGTATCTGATGCTGAAAACATAAGGCAGTACTACAGAGCAGACTTACTTTCTCTGAGACTCCAAGTGTCTTCTTCTTTTCTCATTTTCCCCCTTTGTGGGGATTCAGAGCCCACTTGTTGACGCAGAATCAGGCGCCAAGTCGTGCTTATTACTACTCATCAGCGAGATTACGTGAGCACGTTACGCACACAGTTATTTATGATGCGGAGTAGGTCGTACACAAAATGCGGCTTGATTAGGGAGGCGACTCGTGAATGTGCGACGCGCGAGTAGAGTGGGTGCCGAGTCGTGCTCGAGTGTGCGTGCAATATTCGACATTTGGCAGCCAAATGCAGCAGGCAATGCCAATTCTTGGCGTCAAACCGGTGAAAATGACGCTCTGCGTGCCGTGATCTCGATCCCTGTAGAAGAGGCGGGAGACGTGGAGCGCTAGTCTCCCTTGCGCTTTGCGCGCGCGATTTGAAAACTGGAGCTTGCTTGAGCGTGGTCCTCTCATCATCACCAGGACTATGTGTACAGTAGTACACTACAGTAGGTGTATTAACTAGTTGATCAGCACCGGCCGTGCGTAGGTATGTACTACATGACGAAGGCGCCGTACGTCGTCGCCGGCCGCCCAACTAATCAAGCGAGTAGCAGTGCCTCGTGATGGGCTTGCTTATTCTGGCAGGCAGGTAACCGTTGGTTGCAGCAGAAAGAATTATGGTTGGAGCAGATTGCACGGAAGTGATGCACAATGGCGGCACCTCCCCGAATACTGTATGCAATTTTTATTTGCTGCAGGTTTGATTGCGGACCCAGGCAGCACTTGGGGCGCAAAGGGGGCGCCGGGCAAAATGAATTTGGCGCGAAACGTGGTGGACCTGCCGAGTCAGTGACTGTGCGACGCCTAGAATCTTTGTCGTCCTCGTTGCCTCGGTTTCCCACGGGAATCAATATGAAGGTTGCCGCCGCCAGTCAACCTTCTATTGATTCACGGGCGGCGTGGTGAAGGCGGCGTGCCCTCGAGGATATCGCCGCTCGGCGTCGTCATCCTCGACAATAGCGACGAGGAGACGCCCGGGCCGTCCAACCCCGTCCGCCATGGTGACCTAGGGCAGGGCTGCAGCAAGGACGGCGGCGACTACACCAACTTCTACAGGCTCCTCGGCATGTAGAAGGCTCAGAGTTTTTAGTTTATTTTTAAGTTATGTTTTAAGTTTGTACACATATCAATGAAAATGCCTGAATTTCTTTCAAATTTGTATCATTTTGTATGAAGTTTGGTTTTCAAAAAGCGCCATCTGGGTCAGCTTGAAGCGGCAGTTGGGAACCCGACCGCCTTCGTGGCGAAAAAAACGCCGGCTAACCCTCAGAAGGCGCTATTTTGGTCTCAGGGGCGCCGAATGGCTGGAGATGCTCTAATCACGGACGATCCGCGCCGTGACCGAGAAAGGGGGTGATAGATACCTCGGCATCGACTGATTGATCGTTTGATTGGCCATGTGGATGGGCAAGCAATAGCATGAGGGGGGTCACATGATGGACTAATCTACAGAGATCTCATCTCAGGGAAGGTTCAGGGCATCATTCTGCACGCCAGGTCAGGGAGAACATGCCACGCCATGCCGCTGTTCCCGCCCCCTGTCATTCTACTCCCTCTGTCTCAAAATATAAGAACATTTTTAACACTATATTATACTCGTGTCAAAAACATTCTTATATTATGGGACCAAGGAAGTAGTACATTTGTACCTGCAGGTCCGTCAGTGGCCACGTGACTGACTGCGCATCATGCACCCTTGAGTACATGATTATCAACAGTTGACCAGCACGGAGGTCGACCAGGGTTACGGATAACAATGCAGATCCTTGCATGGTTAGTCGTTGCAAGAGAAAGAAAATGCATGGAGGGTTCTTCAGATGCAATGCTACACCCACCCAAATCTGAATCTGACGCCGCGATGCGATGCCCACGCCATTTATGCCGGTTCATGAATGCGACTTTGCACACCAAAAAAGGAAGAACAATCTGGAAAGAGTAGCCTGAGCCCTGAGGGAGAGAGTGGGTATTCCCCTCTTTGGAAATCGTTGCCAACCTGTGGCATTTCCTTTCAGAGAAAGTGCCTGCTGCCTCCCTAGCAACCAGCTCATAACCACGGAAAACAACCTACTGCCGAGCTGACTGACCTCCAACAAGACGAGCTTAATTAACTCGAGACGTCGCAGTTGCCGGCATTAATACATTTCAGTTTGATGCGGTAGCACCTAGACAGACAATGACAGTGAGCCGAAGCAGGCCATATTCTCAACATCTTTTGTTCGTCAGACAGACACGATTGGTTCGACTGTGGATGCAGATTGATTTCTTCACATCAGAGATTAATTACAATCTTTCCCGTCTTCTTATTGGGTTCACGCACACTGACTAAAGGAAAACACTCATCATCGTCATCTAAATCTACGCTACCACTCGTATGAAAAACAGCAATATACAGAGATTCCTACAGAGAAAAAGCATGCCTGGACTGAGCTGAATCCGTGGCACATGCTGTACAAGGCAAGATGGATGATCCAAGTCGCAGGTCGGATGGATCGCCGTCATGTCATGTCCGGGGGAACACGCCGAGCATCCTGCCCCTGCCGAGGCACTCGGAGAGCTTCTTGGCGCCGTCCACCTCGGCGGCCAGCAGCGCCTGCACGAACCCGCACGCGCCGGCGGCCACCATCTGCTTCCGGCACCGCCGGGACTGCGACACGCCCAGCAGCACCGCCACGGGGAACCGCTTGTCGCCGCCCCGGACGGCCGGGTCCAGCAGCCGGACCACCTTCACGATGCCCATCTCCTCCTTCCGGAACAGCGCCCGGTAGCTGCCGCTCGCGGCGACCAGCGTGGCCAGCGCCCTCGCGGCCGCGTCCCTCTCGGCCACGGCCTTCGCCTCCAGCATCCACACCAGCCTCGGCATCGCCTCCCCGACCTCCTCCCTCGACTTGCCGCTGCCGACGTTGCAGAGCTCAGCCAGCGCCATGGCGGCCTCCGTGCGGGTGTTGGTGCTGTCGCTGCCCAGCGCGGCCACCACATGGCTGAGGAAGGTGGCGGACACGGCTATCTCGGCGATGACGCGGAAGGAGGCCATGTTGCGGAGCAGCCCGAACGCCGGCGCGAGGCCCGGCTCGTCGCCGCGGCACGAATCCAGGAAGTCCTTGACGCAGCCGAGGGCGCCTGCGTGGAACGCCTCGACCTTGAGGCTCTGGCCCTCGTCGCCGTCGCTGGCCGTTAGGTTCCGGAGGCAGCCGAGCGCGTGCTCCTGCGCCCGCGGGGTGCCGAGCGAGACGAGCTGCACGAGCAAGGGGATCGCGCCCTCGTCGCGGAACGCGGGCAGCAGGTCCGGGAACGCGGCGATGTTCCGGAGCACGCCCGCGGCAGCGGCCTGCGACGCCGGGGTGCCGGAGGCGCAGGCCACGAGGAGCGCGCCCACGCCTCCACGAGCCGACACAGTCGCCGCCGCGTCCCGCGACGAGGCGGTCAGCGGCTCCAGCGCGACGCACGCCTGCTCGGTGCTGGCGCCGCCGGACTCCAGCGCGCGGCAGAGGTGGGGCACGACGGTGCCCGACTCCTTGGCCAAGAACCTGCAAGTGGCCTCGGAGGACGCGAACGCGGCCAGCACGGACACGGCCTTGTCGCGGGTGGCCGGAAGGAGATCGCCGGAGTCGAGCATCGCGGCGACCGCAGACACAGCAGTGGCAGAGCACGACCCCGGCTGGGACGACCGGACAGATTCGGCGAGCGAGTCGAGCGCCGCGGCTCGGGAAACGGACGAGCCAAGCCGGAGGCGAGAGAGCAGGCCGTCGGACTCAGACCCATCGCCTTCGGCCGGGGAGACGAGCAGGCGCGCGTCGGCTGCGAGCTGGGAGAGCGAGGCGGCGGAGGAGGAGAGGAGCGAGACGGTGTGGAGGTGGCCGAGGGGAGGGCCACTGCAGACGGACATGAGAGCCGAGAGCGCGGACGCGAGGGGCGCGAGGAGCGGCGCGGAGGACGGGAAGGCGGGCTGCGAGAGGGAGGAAGAGAGCGACGAGACGGAGGCGGAGATGGACGGCCAGTGGCGGCGGAACGCCGGAGACAAAGCTGCCGCGGCTGGGAGCTCATCCAACAGGCGGAAGCACTCCGCGAGCGCGTCGCCGGTGGGCTCCGGGGGCGGTTGCATGGCGTGGTACTGGAGCGGAGACAAAAATGGGAAGGGAGACAAAATGGGAAGAGGAGCAAAGCCAAGCAGCTCGAACTGATGCTGTTCTCACCGATGAGGAATCAGGGAAGGCTGCCCGGCCGTCGCCGTCGTGCTACAACTGCCCCTGCCCGAGAAGACGTCCTCAACCAACGACCTAAAATTGGTTGGGTCAACACCATGGAGATGCAAGCACAAGGGAGACAAGTGGTGTTTTAAAAAAGAAACAAGTGAGAGAAGTGACCAACCAGTGAATGAAGGTCAAAACTCTAAAGGTTGAGTTTTTCAAAGGGATTGGTCATGGAAGTAGCTATGACATGGGGACACTCGTTGAGGTAGTAGTAATTTACCGAGTCCAACTTGTGAACTTCATGCAAGTGGCACGGTTTGTAAGACATTGTTAATCAGTTAATCAGACACGTATCTGGTTGCACTTGTGAGAGAGAAGAATTATCAGTGAAAGCTCATTGCTTGGGCTAAAATGCCTTCTTTGATGGATGCTTGCACCGCATTTAAGTTGCTCACTAGACACGAATGGTTCAATTTTTTCTGACCGAACTCGTAGGAATTTCTTCCAATAGAGTATTTTTTATAATTTTTCAAATTGTTATGTACAAAAGGTAAAACAAGGAGCTATGGTCTAAAACTATGAGCTAAATAACCGCACACACAAAAACAAAATGTGCTAAGGCTGCCTAGTCACCTCTTGAGAGGAAATTTTCGACAACAACGAAGAGCTCTAGTTGCAAAGATTGTGTGAAAGATCGGACCCATTCTGACAGAGCAACATATGAGTTCCTCTGGTGTAAACCAGGTTGGGCGTAACTCCTCTGGAGATGAACTGTTCGCGAGGATTCCAAATGGCCCAAGATATCAAGATGATAATGTCCATGGCGAAGGGCAAGTGAATCATTTGGTCTTAATTGGGAGAGTTGCTCCGGAATACTCGCTGGCAGAGATGGGCTTTAAGAAAACTTCCTGACAAAGAAGACCAATTAGGTCAAGAATAATGCCCTGCTTAGTAAATGATTGTTCAAACTTCTCACTGAGGATAGTGTTTGGCAAACCATGATGTGCAGTAAGTATTTAGGCCACAAGGATGCGTCTCATGCCTATTGGAAACCTGACAACTTGCACTTCCGGTTGGCCTAATGGCGGCAAAGAAACATTTTTTCAGCTTTGGATCCTTCGCGATAAAAGGACGGTTGGAGATTCATTTCTGGGAGGACATCTGGCTAAGAATGCTAGTTTCCGAGAACAATATCCATTCATGTGCATCATTGTTCGCGATAAGATTAATACTATTGCGCAAGTGCTCAGTTCATCCTTGCCAAATATTTCGTTTAGGAGGGATTTAATTGACCCTAGACTTATGTCGTGGCAAATCTTCATACTCGGCTTAAGGAGATGAGTGCAAATAATGAACAAAGCATTATTCTCAATCCTAGAGTAAATATCAATTCAACTTCATACTCGGCTTCAGGAGCAGATGATGGAAGCATAGTCCTTAATGGGTGGAGAAAGTTAGTCGACGTATACAACATGGATATTGGAGATAGGATGATCTCCATGCTCCACCATGGACTTGCAGGGAATTTCCTCTTCCTCGGTTTCATTGTTGTTGAACCAGATGAGGAGTAGTTTTGCTTTTCTATCGTGTTGCCTCATGATCCTCCACCTTTGCAAGGCATGTTTTATGCTAGTGTTGGTACTGATGTGCTGATGATGCACACGTATGTTCTAAGGTGAAACCTTTTAAGAAATCATGACATTTTGTAGTATTGCCATTAGTTTTCTTACATTGAAACAGCATGAGAGGCTCCTACTGTGTAATTGAATTAAACAATAGAGAGTGTTTACAATTATATTTTTATGTACAAGGCCCCACAGCCAGCCCTGAGGATTCTGGGAGTAGCAGCTAATGTCAAGAAAAAGCTCCCAGAAGGAAAAAAATTAAAACAAATTTACAAAGAGGCCTCTTTAGCTCTATGAGATAGCAACAGAAGATTTGTCTTGAATCTTTGTCTCCAAGAGGCCTCACTTGGTGGGATCCTTCTAAAAATTTTGTTGTTTCTTTCTTTCTTTCCAAATGCTCCAATCTACCGCCAAGAAAATTTCTATGAATAAGGGCTTATGCCACTCTCTTTTGGCACGATCAATCATTCGTAGACGGCAAGTAGAGGGAGACCAAGTTATGTTTAGGGTGTCCCAACACTTCTTGCTAAAGGGGCAGGTGAAGATCATATGATTGATGGTTTTTTACGAACCGATTAAGAAACCGAGAAGTCTAGATTATGGAGACTCTCTAAGTTTTTCTCTGATTTCCTGTGTTTGTACTACTTCACTTTAGACCCGACATATTGTATGTATTCTTCGCCCTTATTTTAAGTTCAAAGAATCTGCCTTCACCCTTCGCGCGTGTAGGTCATACAGGAGGCAGTCACCGTCATCCTCCCCAATGTTGTAGTGATGCATTTGAGCATGTTACTTTGTGGTGAGCCTATCATGCAAGATCAGCCATCCAAAGACTTTCGGTTTCATGGTGCCTTTAGATTTCCAAAGCCAAGTGAATGCTTGGTGTGTGCGAGCCCCCATAAAGACAAATTGGTAGTATTTGCTGGCGTTGAAGTCGGTGGCGCCCCAGGAGTAAAACCACACATCATGGTCCACAGTTATGGGTTGCGTGCATACCATGGTGATCTTGAGGTTTTGCACTTCTTCATAGGCCGAAGGCGATAGCGGGAGATGGAACGCATCCTACAGTGTCATGCACCCCAAGAAACTCTCAACCGAATCATCTTCATGTTCGACAAAGGAGAAGGCTCGTGGATGTTTTGCCGCATCTATGTCATCAAGCCAAAGATCTTTCCAAAAGAGCGTCTTCCTGCCAGATACCACGATGACCTTTGAAATTCCACGGTATATCGAAGATAGCTTGAGTATGTCACGCCACCATGGAGATCCAATAGGGTTGGGTGCACAAGGAACCTTTTGGTTGTAATATGTGTCCCATGTGAGTTGCACCAAGGGATGTCAAGTTTATAAAATTTGTGGAGGAACTTGAGTAGTAGCGCCTCATTTTGAGTGTTGAGATCAAGGACCCCCAAACCGCCACACTCTTTAGGTATGCATACCATTTTCCATGCATCGAGTTACATTTTTCCCCTTGGTCCGTTTTCTTTATCCAAAGGCATCTTCGATGAATTTTTCCCAGTATTTCAATGAGTTTTGGGGGGAACCTGAAGGTGCACATGGCTTATATCAAGAGCGATGTTATTGTTGAATTGGGGAGCGTGAGCTTCCCTCGATAGGACACCATGGACAGTGTAGAGGTAAGGTGATGTTCAGCGTGACAAAACGAGTGGCATAAGGTCCTGGATAGTTGGGCGATTGGTACCAAGCGGAAGGTCAAGGTAAGTGAACGACATGGATCCAATTTTGCAGCCAGAGATGTCGGTGATGTTGTTGCTCAGGTCACTGTCCATATTGATGGGATCAATGTTGACTTATGAAAGTTTAATCGTGAGTCTGATGGAAGTCGCATAGTCAGTGAGGATGTCCTTGATTTTTTTATTGGGTGACACATGCAGGTAGAGCGATGTCATCCGCATATTGAATAAGGGAAGTCCATTTGTCTGGAGCTTGGAAAAGGTAGTTGTATATCTCCTCTTCTAAAGGTGTTGTTGATGGATTCCTGAAGGAGTTCAGTAGCTAGAACAAAGATTAGAGGGGACAAGGGGTCTCCTTGGCTCACACCCCTTCTGCAATGGAACTGCCTTTCAGGTACTCAGTTGAGGAGGATGGAAGATTTCCCAGTGGAGAAGATGGTCTTAATCCATTATAACCAATGATCATTGAAACCCATGTGTTTCATAATGTCAAGCATAGCCATGTGTTCAATCGTATCGAAAGCTTTGGCAAAATCCAGTTTTAGTAGAACAATGTTTTTCTTCGATGTTTGGCATTGATGTATATATTGTAATGACCAAGCTAAGCAATCTTGTATGGATCACCCCTTCAGGAAGTCGTACTGATTCTTGAGAATGATTTGCAGGATATCCTTTTGGAGTCGGTTGGAAAGAAGCTTTATTATCACTTTTAAGCAACAATTTAGTAGTGTGATGGGGCGACAATCGTTGACTATTTCAGGATAGTCTTTGGAATGAGTGTGATCAGTCCATAGTTGGTGCTCTCAAGGTTGAGGGCACCTACATCGAATTGGTTGCAAAGCTCATAGAAATCATCTTCGATGATGTGCCATCAAGCTTTTAGGAAAATCCCACTAAACCCGTCAAGAGGTGTACGATTGCCGACATTTCGTTGATGATTGCATCAATTTTCTGCCTCTGTGAAGGGTTATGTAAGCATGTCAAGTCCCGGGTTTTTCTTATTAAGAATGGTAAGTTCAAATTCATCTTGGCGCGCGGGGGGGGGGTGCCCAATCTGTCATTGTAGGTTTGAAAAAGTAGTGCTTCTTTCCATGTGTGCTTATTGTATTTCTTGTTGGAAATATGCCCTAGAGGCAATAATAAAATGGTTATTATTATATTTCCTTATTCATGATAATTGTCTATTGTTCATGCTATAATTTTGTTATCCGGAAATCGTAATACATGTGTGAATATATAGACCACAACATGTCCCTAGTAAGCCTCTAGATGACTAGCTCGTTGATCAATAGATGGTTACGGTTTCCTGACCATGGACATTGGATGTCATTGATAACAGGATCACATCATTAGGAGAATGATGTGATGGCCAAGACCCAATCGTAAGCATAGCACAAGATCGTGTAGTTCGTTTGCTAGAGCTTTTCTAAGTGTCAAGTATCATTTCCTTAGACCATGAGATTGTGCAACTCCCGGATACCGTAGGAGTGCTTTGGGTGTGCCAAACGTCACAACATAACTGGGTGGCTATAAAGGTACACTACAGGTATCTCCGAAAGTGTCTGTTGGGTTGGCATGAATCGAGACTGGGATTTGTCACTCCGTATGATGGAGAGGTATCTCTGGGCCCACTCGGTAATGCATCATCACAATGAGCTCAGTGTGACTAAGTAGTTGGTCACGGGATGATGTGTTACGGAACGAGTAAAGTGACTTGCCAGTAACGAGATTGGACAAGGTATTGGGATACCGACGATCGAATCTCGGGCAAGTAACGTACCGATTGACAAAGGGAATTGAATACGGGATTGATTGAATCCTCGACATCGTGGTTCATCCGATGAGATCATCATGGAATATGTGGGAGCCAACATGGGTATCCAGATCTTGCTGTTGGTTATTGGTCGGAGAGTTGTCTCGGTCATGTCTGCATGGTTCCCGAACCCGTAGGGTCTACACACTTAAGGTTCGGTGACGCTAGGGTTGTAGAGACATTAGTATGCGGTAACCCGAAAGTTGTTCGGAGTCCCGGATGAGATCCCGTACATCACGAGGAATTCCGGAATGGCCCGGAGGTAAAGATTTATATATAGAAAGACCAGTTTCGGCCACCGAGAAAGTTTCGGGGGTCACCGGTATTGTACCGGGACCACCGGAAGGGTCCCGGGGGTCCACCGGGTGGGGCCACCTATCCCGGAGGTCCCCATGGGCTGAAGTGGGAAGGGAACCAGCCCCTGGTGGGCTGGTGCGCCCCCCTTGGGCCTCCCCCTGCGCCTAGGGTTAGAAACCCTAGGGGTGGGGGCGCCTCCACTTGGCTTGGGGGCCAAGCCACCCCCTTGGCCGCCGCCCCCCCCCCCCCCCATCTAGATGGGATCTCGAGGGGCCGGCGCCCCCCTGGCCCTATATATAGTGGAGGGGAGGGAGGGCAGCCGCACCCAAGTCCCTGGCGCCTCCCTCTCCCTCCGTGACACCTCTCCCTCTCGTTGGTGCTTGGCGAAGCCCTGCCAAGATCCCGCTGCTTCCACCACCACGCCGTCGTGCTGCTGGATCTCCATCAACCTCTCCTCTCCCCTTGCTGGATCAAGAAGGAGGAGACTTCTCTCCCAACCGTACGTGTGTTGAACGCGGAGGTGCCGTCCGTTCGGTGCTCGGTCATCGGTGATTTGGATCACGACGAGTACGACTCCATCAACCCTGTTCTCTTGAACGCTTATGCTCGCGATCTACAAGGGTATGTAGATGCACTCCTCTTCCCCTCGTTGCTAGATGACTCCATAGATTGATCTTGGTGATGCGTAGAAATTTTTTAAATTTCTGCTACGTTCCCCAACAGTGGCATCATGAGCTAGGTCTATGCGTAGTTTCTATGCACGAGTAGAACACAAGTTGTTGTGGGCGTTGATTTTGTCAATTTACTTGCCGTTACTAGTCTTATCTTGATTCGACGGCATCGTGGGATGAAGCTGAAGAAAATATGCCCTAGAGGCAATAATAAAGTTATTATTTATTTCCTTATATCATGATAAATGTTTATTATTCATGCTAGAATTGTATTAACCGGAAACATAATACATGTGTGAATACATAGACAAACAGAGTGTCACTAGTATGCCTCTACTTGACTAGCTTGTTAATCAAAGATGGTTATGTTTCCTAACCATGGACGAAAGAGTTGTTATTTGATTAACGGGATCACATCATTAGTTGAATGATCTGATTGACATGACCCATTCCATTAGCTTAGCACCCGATCGTTTAGTATGTTGCTATTGCTTTCTTCATGACTTATACATGTTCCTATGACTATGAGATTATGCAACTCCCGTTTGCCGGAGGAACACTTTGGGTGCTACCAAACGTCACAACGTAACTGGGTGATTATAAAGGAGCACTACAGGTGTCTCCAAAGGTACATGTTGGGTTGGCGTATTTCGAGATTAGGATTTGTCACTCCGATTGTCGGAGAGGTATCTCTGGGCCCTCTCGGTAATGCACATCACATAAATCCTTGCAAGCATTACAACTAATATGTTAGTTGTGAGATGATGTATTACAGAACGAGTAAAGAGACTTGCCGGTAACGAGATTGAACTAGGTATTGGATACTGATGATCGAATCTCGGGCAAGTAACATACCGATGACAAAGGGAACAACGTATGTTGTTATGCGGTCTGACCGATAAAGATCTTCGTAGAATATGTAGGAGCCAATATGGGCATCCAGGTCCCGCTATTGGTTATTGACCGGAGACATGTCTCGGTCATGTCTACATTGTTCTCGAACCCGTAGGGTCCGCACGCTTAAGGTTACGATGACAGTTATATTATGAGTTTATGCATTTTGATGTACCGAAGGTTGTTCGGAGTCCCGGATGTGATCACGGACATGACGAGGAGTCTCGAAATGGTCGAGACATAAAGATTGACATATTGGAAGCCTATGTTTGGATATCGAAAGTGTTCCGGGTGAAATCGGGATTTTACCGGAGTACCGGGAGGTTACCGGAATCCCCCGGGAGCCATATGGGCCTTAATGGGCTTTAGTGGAAAGGAGAAAGGGGCAGCCCAAGGTGGCCGTGCGCCTCCCCCCTCCCCTAGTCCTATTAGGACTAGGAGAGGTGGCCGGCCCCCCTCTCTCTCTTTCCCCCTCGGGGAATCCTAGTCCAACTAGGATTGGGGGGGAGTCCTACTCCCGGTAGGAGTAGGACTCCTCCTGCGCCCTCCTCCTGGCCGGCGGCCCCCTCTCCCTTGGCTCCTTTATATACTGAGGCAGAGGCACCCCAGAAACACACAAGTTGATCCACGTGATCTATTCCTTAGCCGTGTGCGGTGCCCCCAGCCACCATATTCCTCGATAATACTGTAGCGGAGTTTAGGCGAAGCCCTGCTGCAGTAGTACATCAAGATCGTCACCACGCCGTCGTGCTGACGGAACTCTTCCCCGACACTTTGCTGGATCGGAGTCCGGGGATCGTCATCAAGCTGAACGTGTGCTCGAACTCGGAGGTGTCGTAGTTTCGGTGCTTGATCGGTTGGATCGTGAAGACATACGACTACTTCCTCTATGTTGTGTCAACGCTTCCGCAGTCGGTCTGCGTGGGTACGTAGACAACACTCTCCCCTCTCGTTGCTATGCATCACATGATCTTGCGTGTGCGTAGGAATTTTTTTGAAATTACTACGAAACCCAACAGTGGTATCAGAGCCTAGGTTTTATATGTTGATGTTATATGCACGAGTAGAACACAAGTGAGTTGTGGGCGATATAAGTCATACTGCTTACCAGCATGTCATACTTTGGTTCGGCGGTATTGTTGGATGAAGCGGTCCGGACCGACATTACGCGTACACTTACGCGAGACCGGTTCTCCCGACGTGCTTTGCACATAGGTGGCTTGCGGGTGACAGTTTCTCCAACTTTAGTTGAACCGAGTGTGGCTACGCCCGGTCCTTGCGAAGGTTAAAACAGCACCAACTTGACAAACTATCGTTGTGGTTTTTGATGCGTAGGTAAGATTGGTTCTTGCTTAAGCCTGTAGCAGCCACGTAAAACTTGCAACAACAAAGTAGAGGACGTCTAACTTATTTTTGCAGGGCATGTTGTGATGTGATATGGTCAAAACGTGATGAGATATAAGTTGTTGTATGAGATGATCATGTTTTGTTAAAGTTATCGGCAACTGGCAAAAGCCTTATGGTTGTCTCTTTATTGCATAAGATGCAAGCGCCAAATAATTGCTTTACTTTATCGCTATGCGATAGCAATAGTTGCAAGAGCAATAGTTGGCGAGACGACCGTGTGACGACACATTGATATAGATCAAGATGATGGAGATCATGATGTCATGCCGGTGACGATAGAGATCATGACAGTACTTTGGAGATGGAGATCAAAGGCGCAAGATGATGATGGCCATATCATGTCACATATTTTGATTGCATATGATGTTTATCTTTTATACATCTTATTTTGCTTAGTTTGACGGTAGCATTTTAAGATGATCTCTCACTAATTATCAAGAAGTGTTCTCCCTGAGTATGCACCGTTGCGAAAGTTCTTCGTGCTGAGACACCACGTGATGATCGGGTGTGATAGGCTCTACGTTCAAATACAACGGGTGCAAAACAGTTGCACACGCGGAATACTCAGGTTATACTTGACGAGCCAAGCATATACAGATATGGCCTCGGAACACGGAGACCGAAAGGTCGAGCGTGAATCATATAGTAGATATGATCAACATAGTGATGTTCACCAATGAAACTACTCCATCTCACATGATGATCGGACATGGTTTAGTTGATTTGGATCACGTGATCACTTAGAGGATTAGAGGGATGTCTATCTAAGTGGGAGTTCTTAAGTAATATGATTAAATTGAACTTAAATTTATCATGAACTTAGTCCTGGTTGTATTTTGCAAATTATGTTGTAGATCAATAGCTCGCGTTGTTGCTTCCCTGTGTTTATTTTGATATGTTCCTAGAGAAAATTGTGTTGAAAGATGTTAGTAGCAAAGATGCGGATTGGATCCGTGATCTGAGGTTTATCCTCATTGCTGCATAGAAGAATTATGTCCTTGATGCACCGCTAGGTGACGGACCTATTGTAGGAGCAGATGCAGATGTTATGAACGTTTGGCTAGCTCAATATGATGACTACTTGATAGTTTAGTGCACCATGCTTAATGGCTTAGAATCGGGACTTCAAAGACGTTTTGAACGTCATGGAGCATATGAGATGTTCCAGGAGTTGAAGTTAATATTTCAAGCAAATACCCGAGTTGAGAGATATGAAGTCTCCAACAAGTTCTATAGCCAAAAGATGGAGGAGAATCGCTCAACTAGTGAGCATGTGCTCAGATTGTCTGAGTACTACAATCGCTTGAATCAAGTGGGAGTTAATCTTCCAGATAAGATAGTGATTGACAGAATTCTCTAGTCACCATCACCAAGTTAGTAGAACTTCGTGATGAACTATGATATGCAAGGGATAACGGAAACGATTCCCAAGCTCTTCGTAATGCGGAAATTGACGAAGTTAGAAATCGAGAAAAACATCAAGTGTTGATGGTAGACAAGACCACTAGTTTCAAGAAAAGGGCAGAGGGAAGAAGGGGAACTTCAAGAAGAACATCAAGCAAGTTGCTGCTCAAGTGAAGAAGCCCAAGTCTGGTCCTAAGCCTGAGACTAAGTGTTTCTACTGCAAAGGGACTGGTCACTGGAAGCGGAACTACCCCAAGTGATTGGCAGATAAGAAGGATGGCAAAGTGAACATAAGTATATTTGATATACATGTTATTGATGTGTACTTTACTAGTGTTTATAGCAACCCCTCAGTATTTGATACTAGTTCAGTTGCTAAGATTAGTAACTCGAAACGGGAGTTGCAGAATAAACAGAGACTAGTTAAGGGTGAAGTGACGATGTGTGTTGGAAGTGGTTCCAAGATTGATATGATCATCATCGCACACTCCCCTATACTTTCGGGATTAGTGTTGAACCTAAATAAGTGTTATTTGGTTTTTGCGTTGAGCATGAATATGATTTGATCATGTTTATTGCAATACGGTTATTCATTAAAGTCAGAGAATAATTATTGTTCTGTTTACATGAATAAAACCTTATATGGTTACACACCCAATGGAAATAGTTCGTTGGATCTCGATCGTAGTGATACACATAATCATAATATTGAAACCAAAAGATGCAAAGTTAATAATGATAGTGCAACTTATTTGTGGCACTACCGTTTAGGTCATATTGGTGTAAAGCGCATGAAGAAACTCCATGCTGATGGACTTTTGGAATCACTTGATTATGAATCAGTTGATGCTTGCGAACCATGCCTCATGGGAAAGATGACTAAGACTCCGTTCTTTGGAACAATGGAGCGAGCAACAGATTTTTTGGAAATCATACATACTGATGTATTTGGTCCGATGAATATTGAGGCTCGCGACAGGTATCATTATTTTCTGATCTTCACAGATGATTTGAGCAGATATGAGTATATCTACTTGATGAAATATAAGTCTGAAACATTTGAAAAGTTCAAAGAATTTCAGAGTGAAGTGAAAAATCATCGTAACAAGAAAATAAAGTTTCGACGATCTGATCGTAGAGAAGAGTATTTGAGTTACGAGTTTGGCCTTCAGTTAAAAACAATGTGAAATAGTTTCACTACTCACGCCACCTGGAACACCACAATGTAATGGTGTGTCCGAATGTCATAACCGTACGTTATTAGATATGGTGCGATCTATGATGTATCTTACAGATCTACTACTATCGTTTTGGGGTTATGCATTAGAGACAGCTGCATTCACGTTAAATAGGGCACCATCTAAATCCATTGAGACGACACCGTATGAACTATGGTTTGGCAAGAAACCTAAGCTGTCGTTTCTTAAAGTTTGAGGTTGCAATGCTTATGTGAAAAAGTTTCAACCTGATAAGCTCAAACCCAAATCAGAGAAATGTGTCTTCATAGGATATCCAAAGGAAACTATTGGATACACCTTCTATCACAGATCCGAAGGCAAGACTTTTGTTGCTAAATTCGGAAACTTTCTAGAGAAGGAGTTTCTCTCGAAAGAAGTGAGTGGGAAGAAAGTAGAAAACTTGATAAGGTAATTGTACCTTCTCCCTTATTGGAAAGTAGTTCATCACAAAAATCTGTTCTTGTGACTACTACACCAATTAGTGAGGAAGCTAATGATGATGATCATGTAACTTCAGATCAAGTTACTACCGAATCTCGTAGGTAAACCAGAGTGAGATCCGCACCAGAGTGGTACGGTAATCCTGTTCTGGAGGTCATGTTACTTGACCATGACGAACCTACGAACTATGAGGAAGCGATGATGAGCCCAGATTCCGCGAAATGGTTAGAGGCCATGAAATCTGAGATATGATCCATGTATGAGAACAAAGTTTGGACTTTGGTTGACTTGCCCGATGATCGGCAAGCAATTGAGAATAAATGGATCTTCAAGAGGAAGACGGACGCTGATAGTAGTGTTACTATCTAAAAAGCTAGAATTGTCGCAAAAGGTTTCGACAAGTTCAAGGTGTTGACTACGATGAGAGCTTCTCACTCGTATCTATGCTTGAGTCTGTCCGAATCATGTTAGTAATTACCGCATTTTATGAAATCTGGCAAATGGATAAACAAAACTGCATTCCTTAATGGATTTATTAAGAGTTGTATATGATGCAACCAGAAGGTTTTGTCAATCCGAAAGGTGCTAACAAAATGTGCAAGCTCCAGCGATCCATCTGTGGACTGGTGCAAGCATTTCGGAGTTGGAATATACGCTTTGATGAGTTGATCAAAGCATATAGTTTTATACAGACTTGCGGTGAAGCCTGTATTTACAAGAAAGTGAGTGGGAGCACTACATCATTTCTGATAAATATATGTGTATGACATATTGTTGATCGGAAATAATGTAGAATTATTCTGCAAAGCATAAAGGAGTGTTTGAAAGGAGTTTTTCAAAGAAATACCTCGGTAAAGCTGCTTACATATTGAGCATCAAGATCTATAGAGATAGATCAAGACGCTTGATAAGTTTTTTCAATGAGTACATACCTTGACAAGATTTTGAAGTAGTTCAAAATGGAACAGTCAAAGAAAGAGTTCTTGCCTGTGTTGCAAGGTGTGAAATTGAGTAAGACTCAAAGCCCGACCATGGCAGAAGATAGAAATAGAATGAAAGTCATTCCCTATGCCTCAGCCATAGGTTCTATAAAGTATGCCATGCTGTGTACCAGATCTATTGTATACCCTACACTGTGTTAAGCAAGGGAGTACAATAGTGATCTAGGAGTAGATCACTGGACAGCGGTCAGAATTATCCTTAGTGAAATAAGGATATGTTTCTCGATTATGGACGTGACAAAAAGGTTCGTCGTAAAGGGTTACGCCGATGCAAGTTTTGACACTAATCTAGATGACTCTAAGTCTCGGTCTAGATACATATTGAAAGTGGGAGCAATTATCTAGAGTAGCTCCATGCAGAGCATTGTTGACATAGAAATTTGTAAAATACATGTGGATCTGAATATGGCAGACCCGTTGACTAAGATTCTCTCACAAGCAAAACATGATCACACCTTAGTACTCTTTGGGTGTTAATCACATAGCGATGTGAACTAGATTACTGAATCTAGTAAACCCTTTGGGTGTTGGTCACATGGCGATGTGAACTATGGGTGTTAATCACATGATGATGTGAACTATCGATGTTAATCACATGGTGATGTGATCTAGATTATTGACTCTAGTGCAAGTGGGAGACTGAAGGAAATATGCCCTAGAGGCAATAATAAAGTTATTATTTATTTCCTTATATCATGATAAATGTTTATTATTCATGCTAGAATTGTATTAACCGGAAACATAATACATGTGTGAATACATAGACAAACAGAGTGTCACTAGTATGCCTCTACTTGACTAGCCTGTTGATCAAAGATGGTTATGTTTCCTAACCATGGACAAAGAGTTGTTATTTGATTAACGGGATCACATCATTAGTTGAATGGATCTGATTGACATGACCCATTCCATTAGCTTAGCACCCGATCGTTTAGTATGTTGCTATTGCTTTCTTCATGACTTATACATGTTCCTATGACTATGAGATTATGCAACTCCCGTTTGCCGGAGGAACACTTTGGGTGCTACCAAATGTCACAACGTAACTGGGTGATTATAAAGGAGCACTACAGGTGTCTCCAAAGGTACATGTTGGGTTGGCGTATTTCGAGATTAGGATTTGTCACTCCGATTGTCGGAGAGGTATCTCTGGGCCCTCTCGGTAATGCACATCACTTAAAGCCTTGCAAGCATTACAACTAATATGTTAGTTGTGAGATGATGTATTACGGAACGAGTAAAGAGACTTGCCGGTAACGAGATTGAACTAGGTATTGGATACCGACGATCGAATCTCGGGCAAGTAACATACCGATGACAAAGGGAACAACGTATGTTGTTATGCGGTCTGACCGATAAAGATCTTCGTAGAATATGTAGGAGCCAATATGGGCATCCAGGTCCCGCTATTGGTTATTGACCGGAGACATGTCTCGATCATGTCTACATTGTTCTCGAACCCGTAGGGTCCGCACGCTTAAGGTTACGATGACAGTTATATTATGAGTTTATGCATTTTGATGTACCGAAGGTTGTTCGGAGTCCCGGATGTGATCACGGACATGACGAGGAGTCTCGAAATGGTAGAGACATAAAGATTGACATATTGGAAGCCTATGTTTGGATATCGGAAGTGTTCCGGGTGAAATCGGGATTTTACCGGAGTACCGGGAGGTTACCGGAACCCCCCGGGAGCCATATGGGCCTTAATGGGCTTTAGTGGAAAGGAGAAAGGGGCAGCCCAAGGTGGCCGCGCGCCTCCCCCCTCCCCTAGTCCTATTAGGACTACGAGAGGTGGCCGGCCCCCCTCTCTCTCTTTCCCCCTCGGGGAATCCTAGTCCAACTAGGATTGGGGGGGGAGTCCTACTCCCGGTAGGAGTAGGACTCCTCCTGCGCCCTCCTCCTGGCCGGTGGCCCCCTCCCCCTTGGCTCCTTTATATACTGAGGCAGAGGCACCCCAGAAACACACAAGTTGATCCACGTGATCTATTTCTTAGCCGTGTGCGGTGCCCCCAGCCACCATATTCCTCGATAATACTGTAGCGGAGTTTAGGCGAAGCCCTGCTGCAGTAGTACATCAAGATCGTCACCACGCCGTCGTGCTGACGGAACTCTTCCCCGACACTTTGCTGGATCGGAGTCCGGAGATCGTCATCAAGCTGAACGTGTGCTCGAACTCGGAGGTGCCGTAGTTTCGGTGCTTGATCGGTTGGATCGTGAAGACATACGACTACTTCCTCTACGTTGTGTCAACACTTCCGCAGTCGGTCTGCGTGGGTACGTAGACAACACTCTCCCCTCTCGTTGCTATGCATCACATGATCTTGCGTGTGCGTAGGAAATTTTTTGAAATTACTACGAAACCCAACAGAAGCGGCCCGGACCGACCTTACACGTACGCTTACGTGAGACTGGTTCCACCGACTGACATGCACTAGTTGCATAAGGTGGCTAGCGGGTGTCTGTCTCTCCCACTTTAATCGGATCGGATTCGATGAAAAGGGTCCTTATGAAGGGTAAATAGAAATTGGCATATCACGTTGTGGTTTTGGCGTAGGTAATAAATGTTCTTGCTAGAAACCTATAGCAGCCACGTAAAAACTTGCAACAACAATTAGAGGACGTCTAACTTGTTTTTGCAGCATATGCCGTGGATGTGATATGGCCAAAAGGATGTGATGAATGATATATGTGATGTATGAGATTGATCATGTTCTTGTAATAGGAATCACGACTTGCATGTCGATGAGTATGACAACCGACAGGAGCCATAGGAGTTGTCTTAATTTATTTATGACCTGCGTGTCAACATAAACGTCATGTAATTATTTTACTTTATCGCTAACCGTTAGCCATTGTAGTAGAAGTAATAGTTGACGAGACAACTTCATGAAGACACGATGATGGAGATCATGGTGTCATGCCGGTGACGACGATGATCATGGCGCCCCGAAGATGGAGATCAAAGGAGCAAAATGATATTGGTCATATCATGTCACTATTTGATTGCATGTGATATTTATCATGTTTTACATCTTATTTGCTTAGAACGACGGTAGCATAAATAAGATGATCCCTCGCAATAATTTCAAGAAAGTGTTCCCCCTAACTGTGCACCGTTGCTAAGGTCCGTTGTTCCGAAGTACCACGTGATGATCGGGTGTGATAGGTTCTAACGTTCGCATACAACGGGTGTAAGCCAGATTTACACACGCAATACACTTAGGTTGACTTGACGAGCCTAGCATGTACAGACATGGCCTCGGAACACGGAAGATCGAAAGGTCAAACATGAGTCGTATAGAAGATACGATCAACATGAAAATGTTCACCGATGATGACTAGTCCGTCTCACGTGATGATCGGACATGGCCTAGTTGACTCGGATCATGTATCACTTAGATGACTAGAGGGATGTCTATCTGAGTGGGAGTTCATTAATAATTGGATTAGATGAACTTAATTATCATGAACATAGTCTAAAATCTTTGCAATATGTCTTGTAGATTAAATGGCCCACGCTAATGTTGTCCTCAACTTCAACGCGTTCCTAGAGAAAACCAAGCTGAAAGACGATGGTAGCAACTATACGAACTGGGTCCGGAACTTGAGGATCATCCTCATAGCTGCCAAGAAAGCATATGTCCTTGAAGCACCGCTAGGTGAAGCACCACCCCAGCAAACCAAGACGTTATGAACGCTTGGCGGTCCCGTGTTGATGATTACTCCCTGGTTCAGTGTGGCATGCTTTACAGCTTAGAACCGGGGCTCCAGGAGCGTTTTGAACAACACGGAGCATATGAGATGTTCCAAGAGATGAAAATGGTTTTCCAAGCTCATGCCCGGGTCGAGAGATATGAAGTCTCCGACAAGTTCTACAGTTGTAAGATGGAGGAGAATAGTTCCGTCAGCGAGCACATACTCAAAATGTCTGGGTTGCACAACCGCTTGTCTCAGCTGGGAGTTAATCTCCCTGATGATGCGGTCATTGACAGAATCCTTTAGTCGCTCTCACCTAGCTACAAGAGCTTTGTGATGAACTTCAATATGCAGGGGATGGAAAAGACCATTCCTGAGGTATATTCGATGCTGAAATCAGCGGAGGTGGAAATCAAAAAGGAACATCAAGTGTTGATGGTGAATAAAACCACTAAGTTCAAGAAAGGCAAGGGTAAAAAGAACTTCAAGAAGGATGGCAAGGGGTTGCCGCGCCCGGTAAGCAAGCTGCCGGGAAGAAGCCAAAGAATGGACCCAAGCCCGAGACTGAGTGTTTTTATTTCAAGGGAAGTGGTCACTGGAAGCGGAACTGCCTCAAGTACTTAGCGGACAAGAAGGCCGGCAACACCAAAGGTATATGTGATATACATGTTATTGATGTGTACCGTACCAGTACTCATAGTAGCTCCTGGGTATTTGATACCGGTGCGGTTGCTCATATTTGTAACTCAAAACAGGAGCTGCGGAATAAGCGGAGACTGGCGAAGGACGAGGTGACGATGCGCGTCGGGAATGGTTCCAAGGTCGATGTGATCGCCGTCGGCACGCTACCTCTACATTTACCTACGGGATTAGTTTTAAACCTCAATAATTGTTATTTAGTGCCAGCTTTGAGCATGAACATTGTATCAGGATCTCGTTTAATACGAGATGGCTACTCATTTAAATCCGAGAATAATGGTTGTTCTATTTATATGAGAGATATGTTTTATGGTCATGCCCCGCTGGTCAATGGTTTATTCTTATTTAATCTCGAACGTGATGTTACACATATTCATAGTGTGAATACCAAAAGATGTAAAGTTGATAATGGTAGTCCCACATACTTATGGCACTGCCGCCTTGGTCACATTGGTGTCAAACGCATGAAGACACTCCATGCAGATGGACTTTTGGAGTCTCTTAATTATGAATCATTTGACACGTGCGAACCATGCCTCATGAGAAAAATGACCAAGACTCCATTCTCCGAAACAATGGAGCGAGCAACCAACTTGTTGGAAATCATACATACTGATGTGTGCGGTCCAATGAGTGTTGAGGCTCGCGGTGGCTATCGTTATGTTCTCACCCTCACTGATGACTTGAGTAGATATGGGTATGTCTACTTAATGAAACAAAAGTCTGAAACCTTTGAAAAGTTCAAGGAATTTCAGAGTGAGGTTGAGAATCAACGTGACAGGAAAATCAAGTTCTTGCGATCAGATCGTGGGGGAGAATATTTGAGTCACGAATTTGGCACGCACTTAAGGAAATGTGGAATAGTTTCACCACTCACGCCGCCTGGAACACCTCAGCGTAATGGTGTGTCCGAACGTCGTAATCGCACTCTATTGGATATGGTGCGATCTATGATGTCTCTTACCGATCTACCGCTGTCATTTTGGAGCTATGCTTTAGAGACTGCCGCATTCACTTTAAATAGGGCTCCGTCGAAATCCGTTGAGACGACACCGTATGATTTATGGTTTGGGAAGAAACCTAAGTTGTCGTTTCTAAAAGTTTGGGGATGCGATGCTTATGTGAAGAAACTTCAACCTGAAAAGCTTGAACGCAAAACGGAAAAATGCGTCTTCATAGGATATCCTAAAGAAACTATTGGGTATACCTTCTACCTCAGATCCGAAGGCAAGATCTTTGTTGCCAAGAATGGATCCTTTCTAGAGAAAGACTTTCTCTCGAAAGAAGTAAGTGGGAGGAAAGTAGAACTTGATGAAGTATTGCCTCTTGAACCAGAGAGTGGCGCAGCTCAGGAAAATTTTCCTGAGGTGCCTGCACCGGCTAGGGAGGAAGTTAATGATGATGATCATGAAACTTCAGATCAAGTTGCTAATGAACTTCGTAGGTCCACAAGGACATGTTCCGCACCTGAGTGGTACAACAACCCTGTCTTGGAAATCATGTTGTTAGACAATGGTGAACCTTCGAACTATGAAGAAGCGATGGCGGGCCCAGATTCCGAAAAATGGCTGGAAGCCATGAAATCCGAGATAGGATCCATGTATGAAAACGAAGTATGGACTTCGACTGAATTGCCCGATGATCGGAGAGCCATAGAAAATAAATGGATCTTTAAGAAGAAGACAGACGCGATAATGTGACCATCTATAAAGCCCGGCTTGTCGCTAAGGGTTATCGACAAGTTCAAGGGGTTGACTACAATGAGACTTTCTCACACGTAGCGAAGCTGAAGTCCGTCTGAATCATGTTAGCAATCGCCGCATTCTATGATTATGAGATATGGCAAATGGACGTCAAAACGGCATTCCTTAATGGTTTCCTTAAGGAAGAATTGTATATGATGCAGCCGGAAGGTTTTGTCGATCCTAAGAATGCTGACAAGGTGTGCAAGCTCCAACGCTCAATCTATGGGCTGGTGCAAGCATCTCGAAGTTGGAACATTCGTTTTGATGAGATGATCAAAGCGTTTGGGTTTACACAGACTTATGGAGAAGCCTGCGTTTACAAGAAAGTGAGTGGGGGCTCTGTAGCATTTCTCATATTGTATGTGGATGACATACTATTGATGGGAAATGATATAGAATTCTTGGAAAGCATAAAGGCCTACTTGAACAAGTGTTTTTCAATGAAGGATCTTGGAGAAGCTGCCTACATATTAGGCATCAAGATCTATAGAGATAGATTGAGACGCCTCATTGGTCTTTCACAGAGTACGTACCTTGACAAGATATTGAAGAAGTTCAATATGGATCAGTCAAAGAAGGGGTTCTTTCCTGTGTTGCAAGGTACGAGATTGAGCACGGCTCAATGCTCGACCACGGCGGAAGATAGAGAAAAGATGAGTGTCGTCCCCTATGCCTCGGCCATAGGGTCTATCATGTATGTCATGCTGTGTACCGGACCTGATGTAAACCTTGCCGTAAGTTTGGTAGGAAGGTACCAAAGTAATCCCGGCATGGAACACTGGACAGCGGTCAAGAATATCCTGAAGTACCTGAAAAGGACTAAGGACATGTTTCTCGTTTATGGAGGTGACGAAGAGCTCGTCGTAAAGGGTTATGTCGATGCTAGTTTCGACACAGATCTGGATGACTCCAAGTCACAAACCGGATACGTGTATATTTTGAATGGTGGGGCAGTCAGCTGGTGCAGTTGCAAGCAAAGCGTCGTGGCAGGATCTACATGTGAAGCGGAGTACATGGGAGCCTCGGAGGCAGCACAAGAAGCAATCTGGGTGAAGGGGTTCATTACCGACCTAGGAGTTATTCCCAATGCGTCGGGGCCGATGACTCTCTTCTGTGACAACACTGGAGCTATTACCCTTGCCAAGGAGCCCAGGTTTCACAGGAAGACCAGACATATCAAGCGTCGCTTCAACTCCATTCGTGAAAATGTTCAAAATGGAGACATAGATATTTGTAAAGTGCATACGGACCTGAATGTCGCAGATCCGTTGACTAAACCTCTCCCTCGAGTAAAACATGATCAACGCCAGAACTCTATGGGTGTTCGATTCATCACAATGTAACTAGATTATTGACTCTAGTGCAAGTGGGAGACTGTTGGAAATATGCCCTAGAGGCAATAATAAAATGGTTATTATTATATTTCCTTGTTCATGATAATTGTCCATTGTTCATGCTATAATTGTGTTATCCGGAAATCGTAATACATGTGTGAATATATAGACCACAACATGTCCCTAGTAAGCCTCTAGATGACTAGCTCGTTGATCAATAGATGGTTACGGTTTCCTGACCATGGACATTGGATGTCATTGATAACGGGATCACATCATTAGGAGAATGATGTGATGGACAAGACCCAATCCTAAGCATAGCACAAGATCGTGTAGTTCGTTTGTTAGAGCTTTTCTAAGTGTCAAGTATCATTTCCTTAGACCATGAGATTGTGCAACTCCCGGATACCGTAGGAGTGCTTTGGGTGTGCCAAACGTCACAACATAACTGGGTGGCTATAAAGGTACACTACAGGTATCTTCGAAAGTGTCTGTTGGGTTGGCATGAATCGAGACTGTGATTTGTCACTCCGTATGACGGAGAGGTATCTCTGGGCCCACTCAGTAATGCATCATCATAATGAGCTCAGTGTGACTAAGTAGTTGGTCACGGGATGATGTGTTACGGAACGAGTAAAGTGACTTGCCAGTAACGAGATTGAACAAGGTATTGGGATACCGACGATCGAATCTCGGGCAAGTAACGTACCGATTGACAAAGGGAATTGAATAGGGGATTGATTGAATCCTCGACATCGTGGTTCATCCGATGAGATCATCGTGGAATATGTGGGAGCCAACATGGGTATCCAGATCCCGCTGTTGGTTATTGGTCGGAGAGTTGTCTCGGTCATGTCTGCATGGTTCCCGAACCCGTAGGGTCTACACACTTAAGGTTCGGTGACGCTAGGGTTGTAGAGACATTAGTATGCGGTAACCCGAAAGTTGTTCGGAGTCCCGGATGAGATCCCGGACGTCACGAGGAATTCCGGAATGGCCCGGAGGTAAAGATTTATATATAGAAAGACCAGTTTCGGCCACCGAGAAAGTTTCGGGGGTCACCGGTATTGTACCGGGACCACCGGAAGGGTCCCGGGGGTCCACCGGGTGGGGCCACCTATCCCGGAGGTCCCCATGGGCTGAAGTGGGAAGGGAACCAGCCCCTGGTGGGCTGGTGCGCCCCCCTTGGGCCTCCCCCTGCGCCTAGGGTTAGAAACCCTAGGGGTGGGGGCGCCTCCACTTGGCTTGGGGGCCAAGCCACCCCCTTGGCCGCCCCCCACCCCCCATCTAGATGGGATCTAGAGGGGCCGGCGCCCCCTGGCCCCTATATGTAGTGAAGGGGAGGGAGGGCAGCCGCACCCAAGTCCCTGGCGCCTCCCTCTCCCTCCGTGACACCTCTCCCTCTCGTTGGTGCTTGGCGAAGCCCTGCCGAGATCCCGCTGCTTCCACCACCACGCCGTCGTGCTGCTGGATCTCCATCAACCTCTCCTCTCCCCTTGCTGGATCAAGAAGGAGGAGACTTCTCTCCCAGCCGTACGTGTGTTGAACGCAGAGGTGCCGTCCGTTCGGTGCTCGGTCATCGGTGATTTGGATCACGACGAGTACGACTCCATCAACCCTGTTCTCTTGAACGCTTCTGCTCGCGATCTACAAGGGTATGTAGATGCACTCCTCTTCCCCTCGTTGCTAGATGACTCCATAGATTGATCTTGGTGATGCGTAGAAAATTTTTAGATTTCTACTACGTTCCCCAACATTTCTATCCATGTGATGCTTTTATTTTGAATTAATAAAATCCACTTTGTTGAAAATAGTTACTCCCTCTGTTTCAAATTAGTTGTTGCAGCTCTGACGGGTTACCATCTATTCACGCATGTTGAGGCTGAGGGTTTCAACCTCTTCTTTCTAAAAACAAAACATTGTTCACATGGACCAAATATTTGTTCAAAATGCTGGGGATCCAAATCAGTCGTTGCCTTGGTTTCATTTCTCATCGAAAGAACGTCTTCAGTTCAGCAAAGTGCCCAGGGCAAAATCTGACGCTGATAAGAGTTTCAGTCTTGACATGTACTCCAGAAATTTGATACATCAAGGATGTCTTGCAGATGATATAAATTAAGCATAGTGGGGCCTCCAGAAAGCCTATCTGCCCTCAACTAATTGGTTGGCAAATGTTTTCTCACTGAATTAACTTATTTTTGTGTTTTTACGTTAAAAAAAACTTCATTTTGTGTTTTTGAGTGGAACTGGACCAGAAAATGGACAAGAGCAAATTGTAGTGCATGTATGTGGCGATTGTAGTGGCACTTTACAATTCACGTAGTCTGGTTGGTGTATCTCTTTTCAGTGTTGCAAACAAAGTACACACTTATTCAAGTGTATATATTCAAGTTTAAATTAAACTGCAAAAATGTCTTATACTTAGTTACATAGGTAGTACTTCAGAGGTCTGTTTTTTCATAAGTCACCCTCTATTGTGTATCAGACAAATTCTTTTATTTATACTCTCTCAGTATCAAAATATAAGGCGTTATAGTATTTATAAAAAGTCGAGATGATACTAATTATACTTGGTCTATACAAGAATATGATATCAAGAGTCAGTTAAGACATGGAGGATGCACACAATCAAATTATTTAAAAAAAGAAACAATGATCCACAACAATAAACTACAGTGATGGTGCATTTGCGTTTCAAAAGCCATATGAATTATTACCTCCCTTTGGAAATAACTGGTTGAACTGAAACCACGTCTAGAGAGTATATCAACAAAAACTTGCTTCAAAATACAAATTAAATGATCTATTTTTCTGTGATGTATAGGCCCATCCTTTTTTTGTGTGTGCGTGAGGGAGACGTATATGCCTACAGGGAAATCCTTACGGAATGGATCTACATGGGTACGTGGAGTGCTAGTACGAATTCAGGGAGTGATTAGTTAGAATCCACAGGAAATCAGTAGGGTCCTGGGCCGCTGGATTCCGCCGCCACTCGCCACGGCATCATTCCCGTGCTTCGCTCACCTCTCGGTTGTAGCCGCTGCTCCGCGTCTCCCCTTGCAACAGCTGGCGCCCCGCCACGTCCACTGACGAGCACTGCATCGACGCACAAACAACGCTGCATTGTAGCTTTGGCAGCGCCGAGGAACCAAGCATCCCAGCAACTGCTGCATCGCTGCTCCAGCAGCCGTCGACAGCGCTGCATCGGAGCACCAGTGCCTCTCGGCAATTCTCGCGAGCATTGCATCGCAGCCCCGGCAACGCGGTTGAACGTTGCATTGCAACACCAACAACGGTGCTGCATCGGACACCGGCGCGTCTATGCGGCGTCGCGAGTGCCGCATCGCAGCACCGGCACCAATTATTATTGCCCGGTCGCTACCGCTGCATCACATCGTGCGGCCGCCCTCGCAACACGAGGGCACTGGCTGACGTGTGCCTATCTCGATTGGAGCAGCATAGACCATAGGAAGCGTGTGCGGAGAAGAAGCAGAGAGACATGGAAAAAAAAGAGTCAGGTTCCTTAGCGAACGAGACAAGGAAGGGCGATGGGTGGGACCCACGGACGCGTGGCGCGCGGGGGACACGACTTATTTGTTTCCGGAATCGGCCGGGCAATAATAATTGTTTTCCTATTTTTCCATGGATGCAATCTGTATAAAGATTTCCCCGTAGGTTTAGCATTTTGTTGAGCCGGGGTGGGGAGTGACGTCCGAATCCGCCGCGTGCCAGCCGCGTCCTCGCCACCACTCCACTCCACCAGCGTGGCGAGTGGCGGCGGCATCGCATCGCATCCGTACGGCCCTTCTCCAACCACCCCTTCTCCTTCCCTCACGCCGTTCTTTCCTCTCCGCCACTCTCCCTCTCTTTCACCCTCCCCCGCCCCGCCGGCATCGAAGATTGCCGCGACCTACTCAACACCGTGAAACTTCTCTACCCAACGCAGATCCTCTCCATCTTCCGGCTGTCCACTGGTTGCTGACCAAGAAACGAAGGTAACCCTCGCCCCTGTTTCCAAATCCTTCTCTGCTTTCTTGGCCGGCGTCTCTACTTCCTATCTGTCTACACGGGTGCCTCTGCGATCTCGATCTATTGGTGTTCTTGGGGGATCCTACTCCGGTTCTTGGCAATTGTCTTTCCTTTATAACTATATATATACTGAAATCTTTCGCCTTAATTAAGCTTCATAGCACTAGTCTTGGGCCGGGGAGGTTTCTGCCTCAAGGAAACCGCGGGTGTGGGCGACTCCTCTGAATTCTCAATCATCCATTAGTTTTTCAGACTGTTTGTAGAGTAGTTCTTTCTTCATGCGTCAGTCTCTTGCTGTGATTCTGAACTGGCGGTTATTCACCAACTTCCTTTTCAGACAGAAGTGGTTACACAGTGCCTGGACGGGAAACCAAGATCAGTTTCTCACCCAATTCACTGCCCCAATCGTGCTGCAATTCCCCCCTTGTCATTTTCTCCTTCTCGAACGGAAACGAACGGCCCCAGAGAAATTCGGAGGCTGGCACAACGGATCCGTACAGCTCATGAGCGTCTATTTTGCAGTTTGTTTGTTTGTTTGTTTCCCCTTATTGTTTCTGCTGTTGCGTGAATCAATTTCTTTTGTCCTGCTGCTGCAGCTGTTTGACTCCAATCAATCAGTCACACTCTTCCAAAACTGCTGATTGATTTATTGATTGATGATGCAGTGCTGCTGCTAGCTGCCAAGACGACTCCTCCGGCTCTTCCCGGCGTCCCGGGTCACTCTGGCCTTCCTCGTGGCGCCCCCGCTCCGTCGCGCGCTGAATAATGGGGCCTGGGGGCACAGGAGCACGCCATCTCCGCGCCGTCGCTGCTGCCGCGGAGAGCCTCTCCCATAGACAACGGCTAAGCACATGATCGCAAACACGCTCTGTTTTGGGAGCTGATCGGGATTCAGCGGCCATGGCCAAGATGAGCTGCTTCTCCATCCTGCTCACCGGCCGGAGGCAGAAACGAGTGGTACGTGTTTGAATGGTTCTGTCTACCTGTGAGTTTGGAACTTTCGATCGGTGAAGCTTGGTTGCATGTTTTGATTTTGTGTCTCTACTCTGTTCAGCAGGTTGGTGATGCCGACAAGGGTGGTGGAACTGAGAACGATCGCGCCACGGTGAAGCCGGTGGCGGTGGAGTCTACTGACGCGCCGCCGGCGGTTGCCGCTGCCATGGTGGAGAAATGCGGCGACAAGATCGTCGCCGATGTGGTCATCGTGGTGGCGCACAAGGGCGCCAGTGAGGTGTCGCCAGCAAGATCGGACAGTCTGTCTGACGACATTGATTTCGAGTTCCACCCGCAGCACAAGTCCGTCGGCTTCGACGTCCAGGGACCGGAGAAGCATGCCACTGGCACCGTGCCGGACGCGCGTCCGGTGGCCGCGAGCGCCGGGGAGGAGGCCGCGACGGCGGTGGTGGAGGAGGCTGCGGCAGCGGAGGTGGAGGTGGACCCGTCGGCGAAGCTCAAGCGCTCGTGCTCCAACATCGAGACGAAGCGGCCTGGCCCGAGGGACGCCCCGGGCACGCGGGTGCGGTCGCGCTCCTACGGCGACCTGCCGGGCGACCTCCTCGTGGTCACCACCCCGCGGCGCGCGCACGAGGCGAGCCCCAATGCGTCGGTGAAGACGTCGCGCACCGCCGACGGCGTTATGCTCAAGCGGCGGTCGTCTAGCCAGGTGCTGCCGTCGCGGAGCCGGAAGCTGTGGTGGCGGCTCTTCCTCTGGAGCCACCGCAACTTGCACCGGCCCTGGTCGGCGCGCCCAAGCGACGCTGGCACTCCCCGCGGCGGGTACACGTCGGACACGCTCGAGGAGCCGGCCGACCGCAAGAAGAAGAAGGCGATGGTGGACGAGTCGCCGCCGCAGCCGCCATCGCAGAACCAGTGGGTCGCCTTCTGCGCCGACCACTCCCTGAGCGACCGCGTCAGCGACTGGGTGAGCAGCATCGACAACAGCGGGTGCCTCCGCATCGCCGAGGAGGAGGACGACGGTGGCGACCAGAGCATGGACCTCATCGACGACCGCGTGGCGCGTCCGCGTCCCATGGAGGCCGGGGAGACGTCGGGTAAGGGGGGCCACGGCAAGCTGGCCAAGCGGTGCGCGGCGGCGGACGACGTGGCCCAGGCCAACAGCATCGTCCAGTCCCTCAACGGCTTCTCCTCCGTGGCGCACATCTCCGGGATGGGCCTCAAGGTCGTGCCCATGATCGCGCCCTTCTCCAACCTCCGCGCCGTCAACCTCTCCGGCAACTTCATCGGTAAGCACAGCACCGCCGTCCGGCAAATACAATCCAGCAATGTCAATTGCTACTGTACCAGACAGTAGCACTTTCAGACATTCTGCTGCTGAATTTGTGCTGTTCTGTTCGTCATGCAGTTCATATCTCCCCCGGATCGCTGCCGAAGGGCCTGCACACGCTGGATCTGTCGCGGAACAAGATCGCCAACGTCGAGGGGCTCCGGGAGCTGACGAAGCTGCGCGTGCTGAACCTCAGCTACAACCGGATCTCGCGCATCGGCCACGGTAATTCCCAGACCTGGGGTTCTTGCATTGCACTGCGCATCTTCAGTAAATCCTGCTTCTGCGAAGCAACATTTTGTGTACAATCCTGCTTATGGATGTGGGTGATGGATCAGGGCTGTCGAACTGCACGGCGATGAGGGAGCTGTACCTGGCGGGGAACAAGATCGGCGACGTGGAGGGGCTGCACCGGCTGCTGAGGCTGGCGGTGCTGGACCTGGGCTTCAACAGGCTCACCACGGCCAAGGCGCTGGGCCAGCTGGTGGCCAACTACCACTCCCTCCTGGCGCTCAACCTGGTGGGCAACCCCGTGCAGGCCAACGTCGGCGACGACGCGCTGCGCAAGGCCGTCACCGACCTCCTCCCGCAGCTGGCCTACCTCAACAAGCAGCCCCTCAAGCCGCGGGAGGCGGCCACTGACAGCGTCGCGCGCGCGGCGCTCGGCACGGGAGGGCGCAGGAGGGGGGCGCCGCGGCGCCTGAGCCAGAGCCCCGGGTCGTCGTCGTCGTCGTCGTCCAGGAGCAGGTCCAAAGGCAGGCAGCACCACGGCTCGAGCATGACGGCAAGGAAGTGAACGATGATCAACTCTTCTTTTTACTCCTAGAAGAAGAAGGAAGGAAGGCCTCGGCCCCGACGGCAGAGGACACTGCCACATTGGTATCCATCGGTCCTCGCCGGCCGCTTCACGGAGCGTCGCCGCCGTCCTGCTGATCACTCTGGGAGTTGTGTGGACTCGTAGATGGTTGGAAATCATGCGTTTGGGAGCATCCAAGGTGTATATTATTTAGCCCCAAGAAATTTGCGAGGGTTTGGAGTTTGCCATAAGAACTACCGGTACGGAAGGAAGCACTGGCGTGGGTTGGTCGACGCTCTCGGACAAGAAGGGTGAGACGTCAGTTGTCGTTGAGGGCATTCGGTTGCTCTACCTCTTCGACGGATATTAGCATTCCCTTGAGAACGTGAACTTGGGGATACATCTGTGTCTCCATCATTTTGGTTATCTCGCTGCTTTGTATTATACTCCCTTCGTCCGGAATTACTTGTCGTAGAAGTAGATGTATTTAGATGTATTTTAGTTCTACGTACATCCATTTCTGTGACAGGTAATTCGAAACGGAGGGAGTACTAGATGACCGGTTGAGCCAAACGGCAGAGTCCCGCTTGAAACCATGAGTACTTTGAAAATAATTGGACTGTTAGTAACTTTGGTGTGAGGAACTACTTAGGCTACCAACACAAACTCTTTTAATCAAAAAATAATAAGGATTTCTCTTTACAGATATATACTTAACGTGCGCAATTTGTGATCAATCACATTTTCGAAAATGGAATTGGAATAGTTGTTAACATAGGTAACACTTTTCAATTAAGATAGCATATGACAATATATAAATGAAGGTTTGGTTCTTCTTAGGGATTCACCAACTATTAGTGCACACATACTCAGACCCAACAAAATATTTCTTCACTAGGAACCAACTAGCTACATCACACAGCGAGGCTCCATCATCCGTGAAATCGGATTCTTTGTGATATGAATATGTGCCTTTGGTATGGAGCAGACAAATTGATTCACGAGTAAGCCAGTCAAGGTCAGCAATAGCATCACGAGTAAATATGATATTTTTGCTTTATCTTTTTTTTGCAGGGAATATTTTTGCTTTATCGGGAGTCATTCTCGATGGCGAAAATTAACCGCCTCTAGAAGATCTTGTACAATTACCAGCATATGGTTCATCATCCCCTCCTGCACGAAGAATTTCACTTTTCGGAAATTAATCTTAAGGTCAGACAACAACTCAAACATGTATAGTACTATCTCCGTCCTCGTCTTCTTCGCATTTTGTGCGATTGGGGAGGAGATTTCACCCGGGGGGGGGGGGGGGGGGGGGGGGGGGGGGGGGGGGGGGGGGGGGGGGGGGGGGGAAGTTGGGTGGTGATTAAACATGCGTCGGGTTCCTGGTCCAGGTGTGAAGTTGATCCTCCATAAGATGACAGCTCCTTCATGTGAATCTTGTGCCAATGTTTCCGTGCTCCAAATAGACAGTCGGATAGTGATATCACGCCGTCCCGTTCGTCCGGTTGCGACCAGAAAACCTTGCTTAACACGTACGGGTAGGAGTAGGATTTCTCAAGCCATTAGTAGATTGGATTGGATTACGCTAGCATGCATGCTACCCTGTATACAGTTGTGTAGGCAGTTCAGAGTTTTCGGATTTTTTTGAATTTTTCTGTTTTTCTTAATTTACTGTTCATTAGGTGTAGATGAGTCTGGGCATCGAATTGAATCTTCGTTTCAGAGACTCTTTTGCTGTCTATGTTTTCGAGTGATAACGCAGCGCAGAGACTGAAACTAGGGACTCAAAGTCCACTTGTTGACGGTGCAACGGTTGAGTAGTCTCACGGCCGCGCGCGACCGGGCACCGGCTCTCGCTTAATATCAGCGGGGCGTGTCCAGTGATCACATGGGCACGTTACGTTACGTACGTGGAGTTTTTTTTATGTGGAAGGAGTGGTACAGAAAATATACTACGGATTAGGAAGACCAGTTGAGTTGTATACAGCGGAGACAGAGACGACCTGCATGCGAGTGTGAAAGCTCAAACTTGGGACGCGCGAGTAGAGTAGCCAGGAGTATTAGGTGCCGGGTCGTGGTCGACCGCAGCCGACTTCCAATTTGTTAGTAATACAAATTCCGACGCGCGTCGTGTGGTAGCGTTCGTCAGCACCGTCCGAATTATGTATGCACTTGTCCTAATCTCGATCGATGGGGCGGGAAATTTCTACTCCTGCGCGGGCGGTCAGCTGCACCGGCCGTGTGTGTATATCTAGGAAGATCGAACCGTGCTATACGTACGACATTTCACGTACGAATTCTGTCCGACGGACCAGATCCAACCGTAGTTGGATTCAAACTCCAGCGACGGCTGGATGTTGCATCGTACCAAGTCGAACAAGTCATAGTCGTACGTGTAGTAGTTTCGATTCTCAAATTTCAGTTTCGTCCTACCTATACAAGGTCTCCCCTCCTGGCGCGAAGAGAAAAACAATTCTACCATACGTGAGATATTTCATGCATGGATCCATCCATCATGGTTGCTTTAGTATTCACCACCTTCCGATTATTTTGGTGTTCTATCATGTATCAGCAAGAGAGATTGGCCGTGTTAATCAAATGAAATGATGATGAATTTGTTGCACTGGTCACTTGATGGTTGGCAATTCAACATTTGCTCGGGATCTGTATATATATGTGATCATTCCGTATCAGGATTGTTCCGGTTTCAAGGCACCTTCCGCGACGACCAGCCCGGCGTGGAGGCATATGTACAAATAACCGCGATCGAACCACGTGCACGCGTATGTACAAATAACCGCTGTTTGTGAATATACATACACCTCCGACGTGTTTGGTTACCTGCATAGTTTTTTGCCTCTTTGCATATGTCTCTTTTTTTTCTTTTGAACAACAACCACACATTGCATTAAACATGGGATTCCAACGTCTACACACGTGAAAGCCATACAGGACTACTAGAAAGACCGGTGACATGAAGCTAACCATCGCCCACCATCGATCACCGTCACCGCCGGAGCATCACCGGGACATAGAGGAGGGTATCCACCATGCCCAGATCTAGTAGAGCACCTTTGCAGACATGGCCGCTTTTCGAGCCGAAGAACTGGCCGGCCGTTAGTGAGGAGACCGGGGCAATGTGGCGCGTCGGCCAGGAATCATATCCGTGTCCACCAAATCCCGACACCGGCCTCTTTACTCGACATGGACGTGTGACTTGGTTGGGGCTGAGTGAGCTAATACAGGCCCAAGACCATGTTGTGCATATTGTTTAGTTGTCTGCATGTAGCCTGGCTGCATCAGGGTTTTCCTAGCGTTGAGTTGTATACAGTGGAGACAGAGACGAGTTGCGAGTGTGGATGCAGTTCAAACTTGGGACGCGCGCGAGTAGAGTAGCCAGGAGGTGCCGGGTCGTGGTCGATCGCAGCCGACCTTCGATTTGTTATTACGTATACGACAATCGCCAGGCGCGTAAGTATGGAGCGTAAACACGACACAGCACGTCAGCACCGTCCTAATTATGTATGCATCTGTCCTAATCTCTCGATCGATGAGGCGGGAAATATCTAAGCCAGAGTGCACCTGCGCGCGCGGTTTGAAAACCGAAATTTGGAGCGTGGTTCTATCTAACTACATGTAGGAGAGTACTAGGAGACTAGGTAGGAGCATTAGTTAATCGGTCAGCTGCACCGGGCGTGCATGTGTACGCCTCACCAACAAAGATTTGCAAATTTCAGTTTCGTAGTACATTGTCTGGAAGCTTCGGGGCATCGGGAGCCGTGGAAAGTGTGATCATTTGGTTAACAATACATACACTCCACCAGCACCAGTCAATTCATTTGGTTGTTTGGGCAACTTGTCTAAAAAAGAAAGGGTCTGTCTAGGATACATATGTCACATCTAAGCTGATGTCCACTCTGTTTGTGGTTTATTTTTTTATTTTTATTTTTTTATTTCTTGTTGCTACATTATATACTTGTAGGAGCTTAGTTGTAACATCCTTAAAAAACATCTAGATGTGAATTAGACAAACTGAAAAGAAAAAGTTGTTCGGACAAACGGAACTAGCCGAAACGAAGGCCACCGGCTCCATTGTTTAACCTTTTTATTTATTATACTTCCTTTGTTTCTAAATATTATTTTTCTAGACATTTCAAATGGTTACAATATACAAATGTATGTAGACATATTTTGCTTTGGATATTTAAATTTTTTTAAAAGACAAATATTTAGGAACGTAGGGAAGGGAGTAGTACGATCACTTCACTGTCATCCCTTCCCTTCTCTTCCCGTGGACAGTACACACTACAGACACTATAATTAATCAATTGCGTGCCCGGGCGACCGGCAGGGCAGGCACCGTACGTCGTTGCCGGCCAACTGTTGAACGCTCCCCGCCTAATCAAGTACTCCTCCTGCTATGCTTGATTGGCGAGATGGGCGGACCACGCAAGAGAGACCGACCGTGTCAAACGACGATGAAATTGTTGCACTGATCACTCTCTCGATCTGTATATGACCATTCCGTATCAAGATTTTCGCCTAAAAAAGATTTTCTTTCTTTTCCCCTCGAAAAAGAAAGAAAGATTGTTCCACTTTTCCGGCACCTCCCGCCCCGCGACGACCTGCCCGGCAGGGGAGGCTTTCCCAATTCGGACGATGCGATCGGACCACGTGCAGGCAACCATCGCCCAGTATTGCCACCTCCCACGAATCGAGCACACGCGTTTTTTGCGTACGCGCTCTGCTCTCAGTGTATGGTCGGCATTTTTTTTTCATGTACGGAGAATAGTTTACACCGCTTGCACACGCTAATGAAGGGGCAAGTGATTAATTAATTAGTGGCCACGTCGTCCATGTGAATGTGAATGTGATGTGAGCCAGTCTCACATTCTGGAGTCTGGACTCTGGACTCTGAACTCTGAACTGGCTGGCCAGAGCGCTTCATAAGAAGCAGCAGACAAATTTCGCACTACTGTCACCAAAAAGAAAAGAAAATTTTGCTGTCAGCACGGGCCCACGCGCAGGGAGGGCAGGGGGAGGGGGTACAATAATGAGACAAGCGAGGATGCCGGAACGTGAGCGGAAATCCACGGGGGCGCGAGGCCAGAGGGCCGGTCGAAACAAAAGGGCAGGTGCGGAATTCCTTGCGCGCAACCGCCCGCTGCCGCGCGGGCGCAGCAGCGCAAGCGCCGCCACCCGACGCGCCTCCTCCCGGATTCCCCTCCTTCCCCGACGCGACCGCCCCAAATCCAGCCCCTCCGCCTCCCCGCGCCGGCTCGCTCCCTCAAATACGCTCCTGCCCGCTGTCTCTGCCTCGTCTCTTGGCGGGCCAGGATGATGGGCGGCGGCGGCACCCGCGGGCGGCGGAGGTGGACGCAGCGGTCGTGCCGGGCGGGAGGACCGGGCGGGGTCGTCACGCGGACGGTGGCGGCGCCGGAGGATCGCGGCGCGAGCGCGGCTACGCGGCGGAGCGCTGCAGGTTAGCGTCCGGTGTACTGCTGCTTAACTGTAATTGTCGTGCGCTTTGGATTCCTTGTCGTGTTCCTGGTGCTTGCTTTTATGCCTGCCTAATTCGTCGTGCTGTTTTCGGTCGATTTCGCTGGGCCGTTTCAAACGGATGTTGGTTGCTAGTTAGATTGCTTCCGGAAATGAATGGAGGCTTGTTAAGCTGTTATGGAAATTAGTTGCTTGGTTGCATCGCTTAATCAGTTGCTTCCAGGACATAATCAGGGAGAAACCATGGAAATTGTAATTATTACAAAAAAAATAAAATACAGGCATCCTCTGTTTAGCGTTTGTCCCAGGAAAACAAACAACGAGCAAGAGATCATGCAAGATTTCTGAAGAACTGGTCCGTCTGGAAAAATTTAAACAACATCATACTAGTGTAGAGTAGGGTAAAACTTGGGAACGTGGAGGATGAGGACGAGTCAACGTCAGTATGAGCCCAAACTTGCATCGCAATTCCCCTTTATTTTTTTGATGCCGATTTAGATGCATACTCTTGACAATTCAGATGCGCGAACAATCTAAACAAGTAAGCAAGCAGAAGGATCCAACTTAATTTCGCCGTCCCTTGCGACGCCTCTGTAACTCTATTATATTTGGTGGCATGCGTATGCAACCATTTTAGATCGATGTGACTTCGCTTGCGTGCTGATCTTTGAATGGTTCTTGCTATGCATCAAAGAAAATAAACTACCATAAAACAAAGAGGACTGCTTACTTTGGAGTTGACCTCTTCTTGTTTTGCTTCAGGGTTTGCTCATGTGGACAAGCAGCAGCGTCTCTACGGACTATCATCACAAGATTCCACAAGTAGCAGTAGATCTACAATAATAGAAGATTTTGTAAGTTGTTCACTTGCTCGCTATTCTTCGATCAACAGTATATAGTATAAAATTTCTGCTACTTGGAAACATTTTATATTCTTAAACTGCTCCATTGTTTGTTGCTTTTCGTTTCTGATTTCTTTTTCTTGATGCAGCTTCATTCGGATTTATGTGAATATAAGCATAAGAGGTCCAGCGGCAATGCTACAAAATGCCTTCCTAACCACCATTCTCTGTCATCCATGATGTCAGAATCAAGGAATCATAGTGCAGCAACTGAAATGCCGGCAGCTTCTGAAAAACCTTCCTTTTCATGGCCAACAGAGAAGCAAGTCCCCAACAATAAAAATCTTTTTCCTGCCACCAGTACTGTGTCGGATAATGGGTCGCCCTACCGTCCTAAATTTCATCTTGACAGAGGTAGGAACAATGCAAAGCAGACTCCAACACCCAAAGAATCCAGTGGCATGTGCAGTTTCAGTTATCAATTAGCTAGAGGTGCTGGAAGATCTGATTCTATGAAGATGGGCCCTACAAGTGCAAAGTGCTCCCTTGCAGAGACAATGTCGATGTTACGTCAACGGCGGTTTGGTCGCAGTTACCAGAATCAAAACCGCATCGGTGCATTAAATCAGAGGCATAAGAACACACAATCTGGAGGAGCAATCAACATGGTAAAGAAAGAGGAGACTTATAATCAGTCTGATTTGTCAACAGGAAGACACTGGCAAACTTTGTTGGATAATGCATTAGTTCGAGGGAGGTTACAGCCACTCAATGAGGAATCACCTGAACAACTGTGGAGCTGTACAAACAGTGAATCTGATAAGGCGATATGCTTTTCCTCCGGTGGCAGCATTGATGGTTTGCAAGTATCTTTTTCAAGTGACACTAGTGACACAAGTGATAACTCCAATTTATCTTCTCTGGGTACAGTGTCAAATGATCAGTGGAGGATGTCCTTCAAGAAGGTAATTACAAAAGAACTATTCGTAATAATACTGATCAAATGCTTCACCAGTAACTCATTTAGTATCTAGGAGTGTTTTCTTATGATACTATGTTGCATAGGAGCTTTGGTTATTTTACAAGTCGGTAGAATTAGAAACATAGGGCAGGTTTCTGTTTGCAACTTGTTACTCTACACGACCTGCCATAAGTTTGGTTCGTTTCACTTTTGGTTACTTTTTATAAGTCTGTAGAATCAGAAACATGGGGCGGGCTTCTGTTTCCAACTAGTTATGCTATTTACTTTCACTCAAAATAAGCTTACTACTAAGCTATCAATTGTCAGTATATTAGTAGAAACTATTTTATCTGTCTTCTAATTTTGCTTTAGCTCAAATATGGTAGCTAACCTGAGCCTCTTCTTCTGTTGTACATCAGGTACACTGTCCACTTGCTGCACGGATAAATTATATCCCCCGAGCTTCCTGCAAGGAGATTGAGCAGGCAAGCCCTGTATCTGTTCTTGAATATCCAGCTGGGGATTTTTCTGATGCTGAAAACATCAAGCAGGATACAACAGATCCTCATGGTCAGCTATCTTGCCATTCAAATGTTTCAATCATTCTTTTCTGTAGCTAATAATTCTGTGTTACTCTTCAATGCAGCTCCCCAGCTAAGGCATGAGCTTCCATCAGAAGAAAATATTACCGAGGTAGCAGTGGATGCTGCAATTAATAATTACTTGTGCTCTGAGATGGAGGCTACTGAAACTGATGAAACCATACAGCTGGTTGAAGACACCCCTTGTGAATTTGAGGACGAAGAGGAAAGAGAGTTCTGCTACTTGCTGGACGTTCTAATTGCTTCTGGTATTCATGGCGTTGAGGAGGATCAGCTGTACAAGGTGTGCCAGTCCCTTGATTGCCCTGCAAGCTATGACGTGTTTGACAAGCTTGAGAAGAAATACAAAAAAGTGGCTCAATGGTCAAGGGCAGACAGGAAGCTCACCTTCGACATGGTAAACTCCATACTGTCGGAAATTCTTGCCCCATGTTTGGACATGCACCCTTGGGCAACTACCGCGAGGAATATGGCGCCAGCGTGGGGCTCAGAGGGCCTGTTGGAGAAATTGTTGCAGGTCTTGACTCGGCGGCGAGAAGAACTTGCGCCAAGAGTGCATAAGGAGAAACAAGTGTTAAATCAGAAATGGCCAGATTTGGCAGATTACATCGAGAGGGCAGGTAGGGATGTTGAGAGGATGATAAAGGATGATCTTCTGGAAGAGCTGGTTCTGGAGTTGATGTCCAGCTAGTTGCAAAGCTACTGCTGGAGTTGGTGTCAGCTTTCTTAGGCCCAAGGAGGTTACAAAGTTGCTGTAGGAGTGTAGGTCATTGCTTTCTGTGTTAGGCCAGGTTGATCATTGGTTGTACGGAGTATTTGTTTCTTTGGTCCTTAAGGTCAGAGTTCCCCCAATTTTTTGTTAAACAAGTTGTTGACACTTTTTTTTTGTGTCGAGTCGCCGTGCTTGTTGTAGCATATTATTCGAGAAGATGCTTGTTGTAGGATATAGGGTATGGGACAGGAAGTGGTGTGGTCTGTTAGGTTAGGTGAGGGAGGCACATAGTTGAAATTCATTCTTGGTACCAAAGGGGAGTAAAATGTGGGAGAGTTGTTTCCCCTTTTTTGGATTTTGTCAGTCGTTACAATTATGTAAATCAGGTCGGTCAGTTATAGTCATGAACATTTATATTCTTATCTTTTTGCACGAACAGCTATGATTATTATTGCGTACACGAGAAATAAAACTCGTAGATAAAGTTGAGCGTATATGTTTCCTTATATCTCTAGGACTGAATTTATAGTTTCACCATTGTTCTGTTGATGTTGCATTCACTGAATATTGACTGAAAGATGTACATTTTTTCTGAATGATGCTGGAGAACTGCATGTATAATACTGCCTCCATTCCAGAATATAAGGTGCATCAATTTTCGTAAAAATAAACACATGTAAATTTGACCTGGATTACACTGCAATACAAAAAATATATATATATATATATATAATATAAAAATACTTCTCATGATGGTTCTAATGATACAATTTTGGTATTATTATATGATCAATACTTTTTTTTCTAAAAACTTTGAACATGCACATGTTTGACTTTAAAAAAACTAATACATCTTATTATTATTTTTGAACTCAATACATCTTATAATTTGAAATGGAGCAAGTATTAAAGAAGGGAAGGTTTTACACGACCAACATACACCCAGCAAACCAAGAAAAGGAAGAGAAGCAAAAGCAAAGCCGCAGGCACAACTCGCTATAAATAGATGGCGAAAAAGAAAATATGACGGTCACACACAAAACGAAGACATGAAAAGAGAACACCAACTCTAGCGACCGTAAATTTTTTTAGAAAATATTATAAAAATGAAACGACAAAAACTTGGATCCATCCATTGCCTAGCATTGGTTTTAATCTGATGGATGACTCTTCGCAATGGCAAGTGTTTCTTGTTGAAAATCCTGTCGTTCCTCTCCCTCCAAATGCGCCCTAGATTATTAGGATTTAGGAGTGCCGATGAATTTAGAGCCTTCCTCTTTGTGCCATGAGTCCTCGACCTGGCCTCCTGCCACCACTCATCTATTGGAAGAAGGGCCGAGGGAGCAATTTCGCTCATATTTGCCTACTGCAACACCGAGCTCCGAATGATCAAAATGGCACTGCGACACATACGGAGGTGCAGAAGCGTCTCTTGTGTAGAGTTATGAAAACAACAAGAATCGTTATGAGGTAAATCCCTCTTGGATTTAGAGAACGGGCAGAAGTACTTTTTTCTGGAACTATCGCTGGATTCAAGGATGGTCCGTGGAGGATCTTGCGCCGAGGTTTTCAGTGATGTAAATCCGATCATCAGGTTGCGCAAAACCGTTCCTAAAGCGACTGCGAATTGTACTTCAACCAAAGATATCAAGGGTCAGATCTGTTCAGGAAAGTTTGTGTTGATCTGACCCTTGATATCCCGGGACTCAAAGAATAGCACTTTTCTGGGATTTGCCGTTGAAGTGCAAACTAGAAGTCTAGAACCTCCGTTCGAAATTAACGGTCGCTAATTTCGAACGGAAGGAGTATATCTTTGGCTCATCGTTAAAGGTATATTTTCTTTTTTTTAAAGAGGAGGCTGGTGCCCGGTTTTAAATTAATGAAGCCCTTACAATCAATAGTACAACTCAACGCAACCCGAACAATACGGAAACAAACAGACAGAAACAAAAACAAAAACTTCAGCAAGATATAAGGGTGCCCAAAAGCAGCAGCTAAGTCCAAAAAACAAAGTCCAAAGACTCTCGAACATGATCGAAGAACCGACGCTGCGCAGAAAAGAATAACCGAAAGGGAGGCCTTCGAACACAACCACCTCGCCAGACCTAGCTCTTCGAAAGAGCACCATCGTTGAAGCATGGAACCATCACATGCAGAGAAGCAGTTGCCATCCACGAACCCACCCGACGGCCAAAAATGGAACCGTGCTCATGAAACAGAGCTTCCAAGGAGGGAACGACACCACAACGTCGCCACCGTCCGGTCTAGAACATGCCAGACCAAGGATTTCACCCAGAGCCCAAGGTGGACGGAGGCCACCCACGATGACACCTCCAGGAAGGGAAACGGCGCACGGGAGCGTCGCTATCACACGGACAAAATCAGGCAGAGCTTTCGCTCGGTATGTGACCCCCATCACCCAAGTCCATCCGCCATGGCCGACCACGGGGAGATGCAGACGACGACCGAATCCGAGCAAGGTAGAAGCGAAGACCACACCCGCACAACGGACGCCTCCCGAGTGAGCCACCTCGTTGCCCACACGGCCGAGGGAACACACGAGCACCTGCGCAACGGCACCTGCCGGAATGGTGCCACCACGCCCACCATCCGGAGCCGCTGCTCCGGCAACCAAAGAGATCCACCCTCACCCACCACCCACCGGGCGGTGAACCGCAAGAACACAGCAGGCCACCCTAGCCGCCGCACTAGCTCAACTCTGGCACCCGCTGCCTGTTGGGGAACGTAGTAATTTCAAAAAAAATTCCTACGCACACGCAAGATCATGGTGATGCATAGCAACGAGAGGCGAGAGTGTTGTCCACGTACCCTCGTAGACCGAAAGCGGAAGCGTTAGCACGACGCGGTTGATGTAGTCGTACATCTTCACGATCCGACCGATCAAGTACCGAACGTACGACACCTCCGAGTTCAGCACAAGTTCAGCCCGATGACGTCCCGCGAACTCCGATCCAGCCGAGTGTTGAGGGGGAGTTTCGTCAGCACGACGGCGTGATGACGATGTTGATGATCTACCGACGCAGGGCTTCGCCTAAGCACCGCTACAGTATTATCAAGGTGGACTATGGTGGAGGGAGGCACCGCACACGGCTAAGAGACGATCAACTTGATCAACTTATGTGTCTAGAGGTGCCCCCTGCCCCCGTATATAAAGGAGCAAGGGGGGAGGAGGCCGGCCCTAGGAGGGGGCGCGCAAGTGTGGAGTCCTACTAGGACTCCCTAGTCCTAGTAGGATTCCACCTCCCATATGGAATAGGAAAAGAGGAAGGGAAAAGGAGAAGGAAGGAAGGGGGCGCCCCCCTTCCCTAGTCCAATTCGGACCAGACCAAGGGGAGGGGTGCGGCCACCCTTGAGGCCCTTTTCCTTCTTTCCCGTATGGCCCAATAAGGCCCAATACATATTCCCGTAACTCTTCGGTACTCCGAAAAATACCCGAATCACTCGGAACCTTTCCGATGTCCGAATATAGTCGTCCAATATATCGATCTTTACGTCTCGGCCATTTCGAGACTCCTCGTCATGTCCCCGATCTCATCCGGGACTCCGAACTCCTTCGGTACATCAAAACATATAAACTCATAATATAACTGTCATCGTAGCGTTAAGCGTGCGGACCCTACGGGTTCGAGAACTATGTAGACATGACCGAGACACGTCTCCGGTCAATAACCAATAGCGGAACCTGGATGCTCATATTGGCTCCTACATATTCTATGAAGATCTTTATCGGTCAGACCACATAACAATATACGTTGTTCCCTTTGTCATCGGTATGTTACTTGCCCGAGATTCGATCGTCGGTATCTCAATACCTAGTTCAATCTCGTTACCGGCAAGTCTCTTTACTCGTTCCGTAACACATCATCCCGCAACTAACTCATTAGTTGCAATGCTTGCAAGGCTTATAGTGATGTGCATTACCGAGTGGGTCCAGAGATACCTCTCCGACAATCGGAGTGACAAATCCTAATCTCGAAATACGCCAACCCAACAAGTACCTTCAGAGACACCTGTAGAGCACCTTTATAATCACCCAGTTACGTTGTGACGTTTGGTAGCACACAAAGTGTTCCTCCGGCAAACGGGAGTTGCATAATCTCATAGTCACAGGAACATGTATAAGTCATGAAGAAAGCAATAGCAATAAACTAAACGATCAAGTGCTATGCTAACGGAATGGGTCAAGTCAATCACATCATTCTCCTAATGATGTGATCCCGTTAATCAAATGACAACTCTTTGTCTATGGCTAGGAAACATAACCATCTTTGATCAACGAGCTAGTCAAGTAGAGGCATACTAGTGACACTCTGTTTGTCTATGTATTCACACATGTATCATGTTTCCGGTTAATACAATTCTAGCATGAATAATAAACATTTATCATGATATAAGGAAATAAATAATAACTTTATTATTGCCTCTAGGCATATTTCCTTCAGTCTCCCACTTGCACTAGAGTCAATAATCTAGTTCACATTGCCATGTGATTTAACACCAATAGTTCACATCACCATGTGATTAACACCCATAGTTCACATCGTCATGTGACCAATACCCAAAGGGTTTACTAGAGTCAATAATCTAGTTCACATCGCTATGTGATTAACACCCAAAGAGTACTAAGGTGTGATCATGTTTTGCTTGTGAGAGAAGTTTATTCAACGGGTTTGCTACATTCGGATCCGTATGTATTTTGCAAATTTCTATGTCAACAATGCTCTGCACGGAGCTACTCTAGCTAATTGCTCCCACTTTAAATATGTATCCATATTGAGACTTTGAGTCATCTGGATCAGTGTCAAAACTTACATTGACGTAACCCTTTACGACGAACCTTTTGTCACCTTCATAATCGAGAAACATATCCTTATTCCACTAAGGATAATTTTGATCAATGTCCAGTGATCTACTCCTAGATCACTATTGTATTCCCTTGCCAAACACAGGGCAGGGTATACAATAGGTCTGGTACACAGCATGGCATACTTTATAGAACCTATGGCTAAGGCATAGGGAATGACTTTCATTCCCTCTCTATTTTATGTCGTGGTCGGGTTTTGAGTCTTACTCAACTTCACACCTTGTAACACAGGCAAGAACTCCTTCTTTGACTGTTCCATTTTGAACTACCTCAAAATCTTATCAAGGTATGTACTCATTGAAAAACTTATCAAGCGTCTTGATCTATCTCTATAGATCTTGATGCTCAATATGTAAGCAGCTTCACCGAGGTCTTTCTTTGAAAAAAAACTCCTTTCAAACATTCCTTTATGCTTTGCAGAATAATTCTACATTATCTCCGATCAACAATATGTCATTCACATATACTTATCAGAAATGTTGTAGTGCTCCCACTCACTTTCTTGTAAATATAGGCTTCACCGCAAGTCTGTATAAAACTATATGTTTTGATCAACTTATCAAAGCGTATATTCCAACTCCGAGATGTTTGCACCAGTCCATAGATGGATCGCTGGAGCTTGCATATTTTGTTAGTACCTTTAGGATTGACAAAACCTTCTGGTTGCATCATATACAACTCTTCTTTAATAAATCCATTAAAGAATGCAGTTTTGTTTATCCATTTGCCAGATTTCATAAAATGCGGCAATTGCTAACATGATTCGGACAGACTTAAGCATAGATACGAGTGAGAAACTCTCATCGTAGTCAACACCTTGAACTTGTCGAAAACCTTTTTGCGACAATTCTAGCTTTGTAGATAGTAACACTACTATCAGCGTCCGTCTTCCTCTTGAAGATCCATTTAATCTCAATGGCTCACCGATCATTGGGCAAGTCAATCAAAGTCCATACTTTGCTCTCATACATGGATCTCATCTCAGATTGCATGGCCTCAAGCCATTTCGCGGAATCTGGGCTCATCATCGCTTCCTCATAGTTCGTAGGTTCGTCATGGTCAAGTAACATGATCTCCAGAACAGGATTACCGTACCACTCTGGTGCGGATCTCACTCTGGTTTACCTACGAGGTTCGGTAGTAACTTGATCTGAAGTTACATGATCATCATCATTAGCTTCCTCACTAATTGGTGTAGTAGTCACAGGAAGAGATTTCTGTGATGAACTACTTTCCAATAAGGGAGCAGGTACAGTTACCTCATCAAGTTCTACTTTCCTCCCACTCACTTCTTTCGAGAGAAACTCCTTCTCTAGAAAGGATCCATTATCAGCAACGAATATCTTGCCTTCGGATATGTGATAGAAGGTGTACCCAACATTTTCTTTTGGGTATCCTATGAAGATGCACTTGTCCGATTTGGGTTTGAGCTTATCAGGTTGAAACTTTTTCACATAAGCATTGCAACCTCAAACTTTAAGAAACGACAACTTATGTTTTTTGCCAAACCATAGTTCATACGGTGTCGTCTCAACGGATTTAGATGGTGCCCTATTTAACGTGAATGTAGCTGTCTCTAATGCATAACCCTAAAACGATAGCGGTAAATCAGTAAGAGACGTCATAGATCGCACCATATCTAATAAAGCACGGTTACGACGTTCGGACACACCATTACACTGTGGTGTTTCAGGTGGCGTGAGTAGTGAAACTATTTCACATTGTTTTAACTGAAGGCCAAACTCATAACTCAAATATTTTACTTCTACGATCATATCGTAGAAACTTTTATTTTGTTACGATGATTCTCCACTTCACTCTGAAATTCTTTGAACTTTTCAAATGTTTCAGACTTGTATTTCATCAAGTAGATATACTCATATATTCTCAAATCATCTGTGAAGATCAGAAAATAATGATACCTCCCGCGAGCCTCAATATTCATCGGACCACATACATCAGTATGTATGATTTCCAACAAATTTGTTGCTTGCTCCATTGTTCTGGAGAACGGAGTCTTAGTCATCTTGCCCATGAGGCATGGTTCGCAAGCATCAACTGATTCATAATCAAGTGATTCCAAAAGCCCATCAGCATGGTTTTTCTTCATGCGCTTTACACCAATATGACCTAAACGGCAGTGCCACAAATAAGTTGCACTATCATTATTAATTTTGCATCTTTTGGTTTCAATATTATGAATATGTGTATCACTACGATCGAGATCCAATGAACCATTTTCATTGGGTGTGTAACCATATAAGGTTTTATTCATGTAAACAGAACAACAATTTATTCTCTTACTTAAATGAATAACTGTATTGCAATAAACATGATCAAATCATATTCATGCTCAACACAAACACCAAATAACACTTATTTAGGTTCAACACTAATCCCGAAAGTATAGGGAGTGTGCAATGATGATCATATCAATCTTGGAACCACTTCCAACACACATCGTCACTTCACCCTTAACTAGTCTCTTTTCATTCTGCAACTCCCGTTTCGAGTTACTACTCTTAGCAACTGAACCAGTAGCAAATACCGAGGGGTTGCTATAAACACTAGTAAAGTACACATCAATAACATGTATATCAAATATAGCATTGTTCACTTTGCCATCCTTCTTATCTGCCAAATACTTGAGGCAGTTCCGCTTCCAGTGACCAGTCCCTTTGTAGTAGAAGCACTTAGTCTCAGGCTTAGGTCCAGACTTGGGCTTCTTCACTTGAGCAGCAACTTGCTTGCCGTTCTTCTTGAAGTTCCCCTTTCTTCCCTTTGTCCCTTTACTTGAAACTAGTGGTTTTGTTTACCATCAACACTTGATGCTTTTCTTGATTTCTACCTTCGTTGATTTCAGCATCACGAAGAGCTTGGGAATCGTTTCCGTTATCCCTTGCATATTATAGTTCATCACGAAGTTCTACTAACTTGGTGATGGTGACTAGAGAATTCTGTCAATCACTATTTTATCTGGAAGATTAACTCCCACTTGATTCAAGCGATTGTAGTACCCAGACAATCTGAGCACATGCTCACTCCTTGAGCTATTCTCCTCCATCCTTTAGCTATAGAACTTGTTGGAGACTTCATATCTCTCAACTCGAGTATTTGCTTGAAATATTAACTTCAACTCCTGGAACATCTCATATGGTCCATGACGTTCAAAATGTCTTTGAAATCCCGATTCTAAGCTGTTAAGCATGGTGCTCTAAACTATCAAGTAGTCATCATATTGAGCTAGCCAAACGTTCATGACGTCTGTATCTGCTCTTGCAATAGGCCTATCACCTAGCGGTGCATCAAGGACATAATTCTTCTGTGCAGCAATGAGGATAATCCTCAGATCACGGATCCAATCCGCATCATTGCTACTAACATTTTTCAACTTAGTTTTCTCTAGGAACATATCAAAAAATAAAACAGAGGAGCTAAACGCGAGCTATTGATCTACAATATAGATATGCTAATACTACCAGGACTAAGTTCATGATAAATTAAAGTTCAATTAATCATATTACTTAAGAACTCCCACTTAGATAGACATCCCTCTAATCATCTAAGTGATCACGTGATCCATATCAACTAAACCATAACCGATCATCACGTGAAATGGAGTAGTTTTCAATGGTGAACATCATTATGTTGATCATATCTACTATATGATTCACGCTCGACTTTTCGGTCTCCAGTGTTCCGAGGCCATATCTGCATATGTTAGGCTCGTCAAGTTTAACCCGAGTATTTCTGCGTGTGCAAAACTGGCTTGCACCCGTTGTAGATGGATGTAGAGTTTATCACACCCGATCATCACGTGATGTCTGGACACGATGAACTTTGGCAACGGTGCATACTCAGGGAGAACACTTTTATCTTGAAATTTAGTAAGAGATCATCTTATAATGCTACCGTCATAACTAAGCAAAGTAAGATGTATAAAAGATAAACATCACATGCAATCAAAGTATGTGACATGATATGGCCATCATTATCTTGTGCCTTTGATCTCAATCTCCAAAGTATCGTCATGATTTCCATCATCACCGGCATGACACCATGATCTCCATCATCTTGATCTATATCAATGTGTCGTCACATGGTCGTCTCGCCAACTATTGATCTTGTAACTATTGCTATCGCATAGCGATAAAGTAAAGCAATTATTTGGCTCTTGCATCTTATGCAATAAAGAGACAACCATAAGGCTTCTACCAGTTGCCAATAACTTCAACAAAACATGATCATCTTATACAATAACTTATAGAAATAAATAATAACTTTATTATTGCCTCTAGGGCATATTTCCTTCAGTCTCCCACTTGCACTAGAGTCAATAATCTAGATCACATCACCATGTGATTAACATCGATAGTTCACATCATCATGTGATTAACACCCATAGTTCACATCGCCATGTGACCAACACCCAAAGGGTTTACTAGATTCAGTAATCTAGTTCACATCGCTATGTGATTAACACCCAAAGAGTACTAAGGTGTGATCATGTTTTGCTTGTGAGAGAATCTTAGTCAACGGGTCTGCCACATTCAGATCCGCATGTATTTTGCAAATTTCTATGTCAACAATGCTCTGCATGGAGCTACTCTAGCTAATTGCTCCCACTTTCAATATGTATCTAGACCGAGACTTAGAGTCATCTAGATTAGTGTCAAAACTTGCATCGGCGTAACCCTTTACGACGAACCTTTTTGTCACGTCCATAATCGAGAAACATATCCTTATTCCACTAAGGATAATTTTGACCGCTGTCCAGTGATCTACTCCTAGATCACTATTGTACTCCCTTGCCACACAGTGTAGGGTATACAATAGATCTGGTACACAGCATGGCATACTTTATAGAACCTATGGCTGAGGCATAGGGAATGACTTTCATTCTCTTTCTATCTTCTGCCATGGTCGGGCTTTGAGTCTTACTCAATTTCACACCTTGCAACACAGGCAAGAACTCTTTCTTTGACTGTTCCATTTTGAACTACTTCAAAATCTTGTCAAGGTATGTACTCATTGAAAAAACTTATCAAGCGTCTTGATCTATCTCTATAGATCTTGATGCTCAATATGTAAGCAGCTTTACCGAGGTCTTTCTTTGAAAAACTCCTTTCAAACACTCCTTTATGCTTTGCAGAATAATTCTACATTATTTCCGATCAACAATATGTCATACACATATACTTATCAGAAATGATGTAGTGCTCCCACTCACTTTCTTGTAAATACAGGCTTCACCGCAAGTCTGTATAAAACTATATGCTTTGATCAACTTCAAAGCGTATATTCCAACTCCGAGATGCTTGCACCAGTCCATAAGATGGATCGCTGGAGCTTGCACATTTTGTTAGCACCTTTCGGATTGACAAAACCTTCTGGTTGCATCATATACAACTCTTCTTTAATAAATCCATTAAGGAATGCAGTTTTGTTTATCCATTTGCCAGATTTCATAAAATGCGGCAATTACTAACATGATTCGGACAGACTCAAGCATAGATACGAGTGAGAAACTCTCATCGTAGTCAACACCTTGAACTTGTCGAAAACCTTTTGCGACAATTCTAGCTTTGTAGATAGTAACACTACTATCAGCGTCCGTCTTCCTCTTGAAGATCCATTTATCTCAATTGCTTGCCGATCATCGGGCAAGTCAACCAAAGTCCATACTTTGTTCTCATACATGGATCATATCTCAGATTTCATGGCCTCAAGCCATTTCGCGGAATCTGGGCTCATCATCGCTTCCTCATAGTTCGTAGTTCGTCATGGTCAAGTAACATGACCTCCAGAACAGGATTACCGTACCACTCTGGTGCGGATCTCACTCTGGTTTACCTACGAGATTCGGTAGTAACTTGATCTGAAGTTACATGATCATCATCATTAGCTTCCTCACTAATTGGTGTAGTAGTCACAAGAACAGATTTTTGTGATGAACTACTTTCCAATAAGGGAGAAGGTACAATTACCTTATCAAGTTTTCTACTTTCCTCCCACTCACTTCTTTCGAGAGAAACTCCTTCTCTAGAAAGTTTCCGAATTTAGCAACAAAAGTCTTGCCTTCGGATCTGTGATAGAAGGTGTATCCAATAGTTTCCTTTGGATATCCTATGAAGACACATTTCTCTGATTTGGGTTTGAGCTTATCAGGTTGAAACTTTTTCACATAAGCATTGCAACCTCAAACTTTAAGAAACGACAGCTTAGGTTTCTTGCCAAACCATAGTTCATACGGTGTCGTCTCAATGGATTTAGATGGTGCCCTATTTAACGTGAATGCAGCTGTCTCTAATGCATAACCCCAAAACGATAGTGGTAGATCGGTAAGAGACATCATAGATCGCACCATATCTAATAAAGTACGGTTATGACATTCGGACACACCATTACATTGTGGTGTTCCAGGTGGCGTGAGTAGTGAAACTATTTCACATTGTTTTTAACTGAAGGCCAAACTCGTAACTCAAATACTCTTCTCTACGATCAGATCGTAGAAACTTTATTTTCTTGTTACGATGATTTTTCACTTCACTCTGAAATTCTTTGAACTTTTCAAATGTTTCAGACTTATGTTTTCATCAAGTAGATATACTCATATCTGCTCAAATCATCTGTGAAGATCAGAAAATAATGATACCTGTCGCGAGCCTCAATATTCATCGGACCACATACATCAGTATGTATGATTTCCAACAAATCTGTTGCTCGCTCCATTGTTCCGAAGAACAGAGTCTTAGTCATCTTGCCCATGAGGCATGGTTCGCAAGCATCAACTGATTCATAATCAAGTGATTCCAAAAGCCCATCAGCATGGAGTTTCTTCATGCGCTTTACACCAATATGACCTAAACGGTAGTGCCACAAATAAGTTGCACTATCATTATTAACTTTGCATCTTTTGGTTTCAATATTATGATTATGTGTATCACTACGATCGAGATCCAACGAACTATTTTCATTGGGTGTGTAACCATATAAGGTTTTATTCATGTAAACAGAACAACAATTATTCTCTGACTTTAATGAATAACCGTATTGCAATAAACATGATCAAATCATATTCATGCTCAACGCAAAAACCAAATAACACTTATTTAGGTTCAACACTAATCCCGAAAGTATAGGGGAGTGTGCGATGATGATCATATCAATCTTGGAACCACTTCCAACACACATCGTCACTTCACCCTTAACTAGTCTCTGTTTATTCTGCAACTCCCGTTTCGAGTTACTAATCTTAGCAACTGAACTAGTATCAAATACTGAGGGGTTGCTATAAACACTAGTAAAGTACACATCAATAACATGTATATCAAATATACTTATGTTCACTTTGCCATCCTTCTTATCTGCCAATCACTTGGGGTAGTTCCGCTTCCAGTGACCAGTCCCTTTGCAGTAGAAACACTTAGTCTCAGGCTTAGGACCAGACTTGGGCTTCTTCACTTGAGCAGCAACTTGCTTGATGTTCTTCTTGAAGTTCCCCTTCTTCCCTCTGCCCTTTTCTTGAAACTAGTGGTCTTGTCTACCATCAACACTTGATGTTTTTCTCTGATTTCTACCTTCGTCAATTTCCGCATTACGAAGAGCTTGGGAATCGTTTCCGTTATCCCTTGCATATATAGTTCATCACGAAGTTCTACTAACTTGGTGATGGTGACTAGAGAATTCTGTCAATCACTATCTTATCTGGAAGATTAACTCCCACTTGATTCAAGCGATTGTAGTACCCAGACAATCTGAGCACATGCTCACTAGTTGAGCGATTCTCCTCCATCTTTTGGCTATAGAACTTGTTGGAGACTTCATATCTCTCAACTCGGGTATTTGCTTGAAATATTAACTTCAACTCCTGGAACATCTCATATGCTCCATGACGTTCAAAACGTCTTTGAAGTCCGATTCTAAGCCATTAAGCATGGTGCACTAAACTATCAAGTAGTCATCATATTGAGCTAGCCAAACGTTCATAACGTCTGCATCTGCTCCTGCAATAGGTCCGTCACCTAGCGGTGCATCAAGGACATAATTCTTCTGTGCAGCAATGAGGATAAACCTCAGATCACGGATCCAATCCGCATCATTGCTACTAACATCTTTCAACACAATTTTCTCTAGGAACATATCAAAATAAACACAGGGAAGCAACAACGCGAGCTATTGATCTACAACATAATTTGCAAAATACTACCAGGACTAAGTTCATGATAAATTTAAGTTCAATTAATCATATTACTTAAGAACTCCCACTTAGATAGACATCCCTCTAATCCTCTAAGTGATCACGTGATCCAAATCAACTAAACCATGTCCGATCATCACGTGAGATGGAGTAGTTTCATTGGTGAACATCACTATGTTGATCATATCTACTATATGATTCACGCTCGACCTTTCGGTCTCCGTGTTCCGAGGCCATATCTGTATATGCTTGGCTCGTCAAGTATAACCTGAGTATTCCGCGTGTGCAACTGTTTTGCACCCGTTGTATTTGAACGTAGAGCCTATCACACCCGATCATCACGTGGTGTCTCAGCACGAAGAACTTTCGCAACGGTGCATACTCAGGGAGAACACTTCTTGATAATTAGTGAGAGATCATCTTAAAATGCTACCGTCAAACTAAGCAAAATAAGATGTATAAAAGATAAACATCATATGCAATCAAAATATGTGACATGATATGGCCATCATCATCTTGCGCCTTTGATCTCCATCTCCAAAGTACTGTCATGATCTCTATCGTCACCGGCATGACACCATGATCTCCATCATCTTGATCTATATCAATGTGTCGTCACACGGTCGTCTCGCCAACTATTGCTCTTGCAACTATTGCTATCGCATAGCGATAAAGTAAAGCAATTATTTGGCGCTTGCATCTTATGCAATAAGAGACAACCATAAGGCTTTTGCCAGTTGCCGATAACTTTAACAAAACATGATCATCTCATACAACAACTTATATCTCATCACGTTTTGACCATATCACATCACAACATGCCCTGCAAAAACAAGTTAGACGTCCTCTACTTTGTTGTTGCAAGTTTTACGTGGCTGCTACGGGCTTAAGCAAGAACCAATCTTACCTACGCATCAAAACCACAACGATAGTTTGTCAAGTTGGTGCTGTTTTAACCTTCGCAAGGACCGGGCGTAGCCACACTCGGTTCAACTAAAGTTGGAGAAACTGTCACCCGCAAGCCACCTATGTGCAAAGCACGTCGGGAGAACCGGTCTCGCGTAAGCGTACGCGTAATGTCGGTCCGGCCGCTTCATCCAACAATACCGCCGAACCAAAGTATGACATGCTGGTAAGCAGTATGACTTATATCGCCCACAACTCACTTGTGTTCTACTCGTGCATATAACATCAACATAAAACCTAGGCTCGGATGCCACTGTTGGGTTTCGTAGTAATTTCAAAAAAATTCCTACGCACACGCAAGATCATGTGATGCATAGCAACGAGAGGGGAGAGTGTTGTCTACGTACCCACGCAGACCGACTGCGGAAGCGTTGACACAACATAGAGGAAGTAGTCGTACGTCTTCACGATCCAACCGATCAAGCACCGAAACTACGGCACCTCCGAGTTCGAGCACACGTTCAGCTCGATGACGATCCCCGGACTCCGATCCAGCAAAGTGTCGGGGAAGAGTTCCGTCAGCACGACGGCGTGGTGACGATCTTGATGTACTACAGCAGCAGGGCTTCGCCTAAACTCCGCTACAGTATTATCGAGGAATATGGTGGCTGGGGGCACCGCACACGGCTAAGGAATAGATCACGTGGATCAACTTGTGTGTTTCTGGGGTGCCTCTGCCTCAGTATATAAAGGAGCCAAGGGGGAGGGGGCCGCCGGCCAGGAGGAGGGCGCAGGAGGAGTCCTACTCCTCCCGGGAGTAGGACTCCCCCCCAATCCTAGTTGGACTAGGATTCCCCGAGGGGGAAAGAGAGAGAGGGGGGCCGGCCACCTCTCCTAGTCCTAATAGGACTAGGGGAGGGGGGAGGCGCGCGGCCACCTTGGGCTGCCCCTTTCTCCTTTCCACTAAAGCCCATGAAGGCCCATATGGCTCCCGGGGGGGTCCGGTAACCTCCCGGTAACCCGGTAAAATCCCGATTTCACCCGGAACACTTCCGATATCCAAATATAGGCTTTCAATATATCAATCTTTACGTCTCGACCATTTCGAGACTCCTCTTCATGTCCGTGATCACATCCGGGACTCCGAACAACCTTCGGTACATCAAAATGCATAAACTCATAATATAACTGTCATCGTAACCTTAAGCGTGCGGACCCTACGGGTTCGAGAACAATGTAGACATGACCGAGACACGTCTCCGGTCAATAACCAATAGCGGGACCTGGATGCCCATATTGGCTCCTACATATTCTACGAAGATCTTTATCGGTCAGACCGCATAACAACATACGTTGTTCCCTTTGTCATCGGTATGTTACTTGCCCGAGATTCGATCGTCGGTATCCAGTACCTAGTTCAATCTCGTTACCGGCCAGTCTCTTTACTCGTTCCGTAATACATCAGCTCACAACTAACATATTAGTTGTAATGCTTGCAAGGCTTATGTGATGTGTATTACCGAGAAGGGCCCAGAGATACCTCTCCGACAATCGGAGTGACAAATCCTAATCTCGAAATACGCCAACCCAACATGTACCTTTGGAGACACCTGTATGCTCCTTTATAATCACCCAGTTACGTTGTGACGTTTGGTAGCACCCAAAGTGTTCCTCCGGCAAACGGGAGTTGCATAATCTCATAGTCATAGGAACATGTATAAGTCATGAAGAAAGCAATAGCAACATACTAAACGATCGGGTGCTAAGCTAATGGAATGGGTCATGTCAATCAGATCATTCAACTAATGATGTGATCCCGTTAATCAAATAACAACTCTTTTGTCCATGGTTAGGAAACATAACCATCTTTGATTAACAAGCTAGTCAAGTAGAGGCATACTAGTGACACTCTGTTTGTCTATGTATTCACACATGTATTATGTTTCCGGTTAATACAATTCTAGCATGAATAATAAACATTTATCATGATATAAGGAAATAAATAATAACTTTATTATTGCCTCTAGGGCATATTTCTGCCGTCGAATCAAGATAAGACTAGTAACGGCAAGTAAATTGACAAAATCAACGCCCACAACAACTTGTGTTCTACTCGTGCATAGAAACTACGCATAGACCTAGCTCATGATGCCACTGTTGGGGAACGTAGCAGAAATTTAAAAAATTTCTACGCATCACCAAGATCAATCTATGGAGTCATCTAGCAACGAGGGGAAGAGGAGTGCATCTACATACCCTTGTAGATCGCGAGCATAAGCGTTCAAGAGAACAGGGTTGATGGAGTCGTACTCGTCGTGATCCAAATCACCGATGACCGAGCACCGAACGGACGGCACCTCCGCGTTCAACACACGTACGGTTGGGAGAGAAGTCTCCTCCTTCTTGATCCAGCAAGGGGAGAGGAGAGGTTGATGGAGATCCAGCAGCACGACGGCGTGGTGGTGGAAGCAGCGGGATCTTGGCAGGGCTTCGCCAAGCACCAACGAGAGGGAGAGGTGTCACGGAGGGAGAGGGAGGCGCCAGGGACTTGGGTGCGGCTGCCCTCCCTCCCCTCCACTATATATAGGGCCAGGGGGGCGCCGGCCCCTCGAGATCCCATCTAGATAGGGGGGGGGGGGGGGGGGCGGCGGCCAAGGGGGTGGCTTGGCCCCCAAGCCAAGTGGAGGCGCCCCCACCCCTAGGGTTTCTAACCCTAGGCGCAGGGGGAGGCCCAAGGGGGGCGCACCAGCCCACCAGGGGCTGGTTCCCTTCCCACTTCAGCCCATGGGGACCTCCGGGATAGGTGGCCCCACCCGGTGGACCCCCGGGACCCTTCCGGTGGTCCCGGTACAATACCGGTGACCCCCGAAACTTTCTCGGTGGCCGAAACTGGTCTTTCTATATATAAATCTTTACCTCCGGGCCATTCCGGAATTCCTCGTGATGTACGGGATCTCATCCGGGACTCCGAACAACTTTCGGGTTACCGCATACTAATGTCTCTACAACCCTAGCGTCACCGAACCTTAAGTGTGTAGACCCTACGGGTTCGGGAACCATGCAGACATGACCGAGACAACTCTCCGACCAATAACCAACAGCAAGATCTGGATACCCATGTTGGCTCCCACATATTCCATGATGATCTCATCGGATGAACCACGATGTCGAGGATTCAATCAATCCCGTATTCAATTCCCTTTGTCAATCGGTACGTTACTTGCCCGAGATTCGATCGTCGGTATCCCAATACCTTGTCCAATCTCGTTACTGGCAAGTCACTTTACTCGTTCCGTAACACATCATCCCGTGACCAACTACTTAGTCACACTGAGCTCATTGTGATGATGCATTACCGAGTGGGCCCAGAGATACCTCTCCATCATACGGAGTGACAAATCCCAGTCTCGATTCATGCCAACCCAACAGACACTTTCGGAGATACCTGTAGTGTACCTTTATAGCCACCCAGTTATGTTGTGACGTTTGGCACACCCAAAGCACTCCTACGGTATCCGGGAGTTGCACAATCTCATGGTCTAAGGAAATGATACTTGACACTTAGAAAAGCTCTAGCAAACGAACTACACGATCTTGTGCTATGCTTACGATTGGGTCTTGGCCATCACATCATTCTCCTAATGATGTGATCCTGTTATCAATGACATCCAATGTCCATGGTCAGGAAACCGTAACCATCTATTGATCAACGAGCTAGTCATCTAGAGGCTTACTAGGGACATGTTGTGGTCTATATATTCACACATGTATTACGATTTCCGGATAACAAAATTATAGCATGAACAATAGACAATTATCATGAATAAGGAAATATAATAATAACCATTTTATTATTGCCTCTAGGGCATATTTCCAACAAGAAATACAATAAGCACACATGGAAAGAAGCACTACTTTTTCAAACCTACAATGACAGATTGGGCACCCCCCCCCCGCGCGCCAAGATGAATTTGAACTTACCATTCTTAATAAGAAAAACCCGGGACTTGACATGCTTACATAACCCTTCACAGAGGCAGAAAATTGATGCAATCATCAACGAAATGTCGGCAATCGTACACCTCTTGACGGGTTTAGTGGGATTTTCCTAAAAGCTTGATGGCACATCATCGAAGATGATTTCTATGAGCTTTGCAACCAATTCGATGTAGGTGCCCTCAACCTTGAGAGCACCAACTATGGACTGATCACACTCATTCCAAAGACTATCCTGAAATAGTCAACGATTGTCGCCCCATCACACTACTAAATTGTTGCTTAAAAGTGATAATAAAGCTTCTTTCCAACCGACTCCAAAAGGATATCCTGCAAATCATTCTCAAGAATCAGTACGACTTCCTGAAGGGGTGATCCATACAAGATTGCTTAGCTTGGTCATTACAATATATACATCAATGCCAAACATCGAAGAAAAACATTGTTCTACTAAAACTGGATTTTGCCAAAGCTTTCGATACGATTGAACACATGGCTATGCTTGACATTATGAAACACATGGGTTTCAATGATCATTGGTTATAATGGATTAAGACCATCTTCTCCACTGGGAAATCTTCCATCCTCCTCAACTGAGTACCTGAAAGGCAGTTCCATTGCAGAAGGGGTGTGAGCCAAGGAGACCCCTTGTCCCCTCTAATCTTTGTTCTAGCTACTGAACTCCTTCAGGAATCCATCAACAACACCTTTAGAAGAGGAGATATACAACTACCTTTTCCAAGCTCCAGACAAATGGACTTCCCTTATTCAATATGCGGATGACATCGCTCTACCTGCATGTGTCACCCAATAAAAAAATCAAGGACATCCTCACTGACTATGCGACTTCCATCAGACTCACGATTAAACTTTCATAAGTCAACATTGATCCCATCAATATGGACAGTGACCTGAGCAACAACATCACCGACATCTCTGGCTGCAAAATTGGATCCATGTCGTTCACTTACCTTGACCTTCCGCTTGGTACCAATCGCCCAACTATCCAGGACCTTATGCCACTCGTTTTGTCACGCTGAACATCACCTTACCTCTACACTGTCCATGGTGTCCTATCGAGGGAAGCTCACGCTCCCCAATTCAACAATAACATCGCTCTTGATATAAGCCATGTGCACCTTCAGGTTCCCCCCAAAACTCATTGAAATACTGGGAAAAATTCATCGAAGATGCCTTTGGATAAAGAAAACGGACCAAGGGGAAAAATGTAACTCGATGCATGGAAAATGGTATGCATACCTAAAGAGTGTGGCGGTTTGGGGGTCCTTGATCTCAACACTCAAAATGAGGCGCTACTACTCAAGTTCCTCCACAAATTTTATAAACTTGACATCCCTTGGTGCAACTCACATGGGACACATATTACAACCAAAAGGTTCCTTGTGCACCCAACCCTATTGGATCTCCATGGTGGCGTGACATACTCAAGCTATCTTCGATATACCGTGGAATTTCAAAGGTCATCGTGGTATCTGGCAGGAAGACGCTCTTTTGGAAAGATCTTTGGCTTGATGACATAGATGCGGCAAAACATCCACGAGCCTTCTCCTTTGTCGAACATGAAGATGATTCGGTTGAGAGTTTCTTGGGGTGCATGACACTGTAGGATGCGTTCCATCTCCCGCTATCGCCTTCGGCCTATGAAGAAGTGCAAAACCTCAAGATCACCATGGTATGCACGCAACCCATAACTGTGGACCATGATGTGTGGTTTTACTCCTGGGGCGCCACCGACTTCAACGCCAGCAAATACTACCAATTTGTCTTTATGGGGGCTCGCACACACCAAGCATTCACTTGGCTTTGGAAATCTAAAGGCACCATGAAACCGAAAGTCTTTGGATGGCTGATCTTGCATGATAGGCTCACCACAAAGTAACATGCTCAAATGCATCACTACAACATTGGGGAGGATGACGGTGACTGCCTCCTGTATGACCTACACGCGCGAAGGGTGAAGGCAGATTCTTTGAACTTAAAATAAGGGCGAAGAATACATACAATATGTCGGGTCTAAAGTGAAGTAGTACAAACACAGGAAATCAGAGAAAAACTTAGAGAGTCTCCATAATCTAGACTTCTCGGTTTCTTAATCGGTTCGTAAAAAACCATCAATCATATGATCTTCACCTGCCCCTTTAGCAAGAAGTGTTGGGACACCCTAAACATAACTTGGTCTCCCTCTACTTGCCGTCTACGAATGATTGATCGTGCCAAAAGAGAGTGGCATAAGCCCTTATTCATAGAAATTTTCTTGGCGGTAGATTGGAGCATTTGGAAAGAAAGAAAGAAACAACAAAATTTTTAGAAGGATCCCACCAAGTGAGGCCTCTTGGAGACAAAGATTCAAGACAAATCTTCTGTTGCTATCTCATAGAGCTAAAGAGGCCTCTTTGTAAATTTGTTTTAATTTTTTTCCTTCTGGGAGCTTTTTCTTGACATTAGCTGCTACTCCCAGAATCCTCAGGGCTGGCTGTGGGGCCTTGTACATAAAAATATAATTGTAAACACTCTCTATTGTTTAATTCAATTACACAGTAGGAGCCTCTCATGCTGTTTCAATGTAAGAAAACTAATGGCAATACTACAAAATGTCATGATTTCTTAAAAGGTTTCACCTTAGAACATACGTGTGCATCATCAGCACATCAGTACCAACACTAGCATAAAACATGCCTTGCAAAGGTGGAGGATCATGAGGCAACACGATAGAAAAGCAAAACTACTCCTCATCTGGTTCAACAACAATGAAACCGAGGAAGAGGAAATTCCCTGCAAGTCCATGGTGGAGCATGGAGATCATCCTATCTCCAATATCCATGTTGTATACGTCGACTAACTTTCTCCACCCATTAAGGACTATGCTTCCATCATCTGCTCCTGAAGCCGAGTATGAAGTTGAATTGATATTTACTCTAGGATTGAGAATAATGCTTTGTTCATTATTTGCACTCATCTCCTTAAGCCGAGTATGAAGATTTGCCACGACATAAGTCTAGGGTCAATTAAATCCCTCCTAAACGAAATATTTGGCAAGGATGAACTGAGCACTTGCGCAATAGTATTAATCTTATCGCGAACAATGATGCACATGAATGGATATTGTTCTCGGAAACTAGCATTCTTAGCCAGATGTCCTCCCAGAAATGAATCTCCAACCGTCCTTTTATCGCGAAGGATCCAAAGCTGAAAAAATGTTTCTTTGCCGCCATTAGGCCAACCGGAAGTGCAAGTTGTCAGGTTTCCAATAGGCATGAGACGCATCCTTGTGGCCTAAATACTTACTGCACATCATGGTTTGCCAAACACTATCCTCAGTGAGAAGTTTGAACAATCATTTACTAAGCAGGGCATTATTCTTGACCTAATTGGTCTTCTTTGTCAGGAAGTTTTCTTAAAGCCCATCTCTGCCAGCGAGTATTCCGGAGCAACTCTCCCAATTAAGACCAAATGATTCACTTGCCCTTCGCCATGGACATTATCATCTTGATATCTTGGGCCATTTGGAATCCTCGCGAACAGTTCATCTCCAGAGGAGTTACGCCCAACCTGGTTTACACCAGAGGAACTCATATGTTGCTCTGTCAGAATGGGTCCGATCTTTCACACAATCTTTGCAACTAGAGCTCTTCGTTGTTGTCGAAAATTTCCTCTCAAGAGGTGACTAGGCAGCCTTAGCACATTTTGTTTTTGTGTGTGCGGTTATTTAGCTCATAGTTTTAGACCATAGCTCCTTGTTTTACCTTTTGTACATAACAATTTGAAAAATTATAAAAAATACTCTATTGGAAGAAATTCCTACGAGTTCGGTCAGAAAAAATTGAACCATTCGTGTCTAGTGAGCAACTTAAATGCGGTGCAAGCATCCATCAAAGAAGGCATTTTAGCCCAAGCAATGAGCTTTCACTGATAATTCTTCTCTCTCACAAGTGCAACCAGATACGTGTCTGATTAACTGATTAACAATGTCTTACAAACCGTGCCACTTGCATGAAGTTCACAAGTTGGACTCGGTAAATTACTACTACCTCAACGAGTGTCCCCATGTCATAGCTACTTCCATGACCAATCCCTTTGAAAAACTCAACCTTTAGAGTTTTGACCTTCATTCACTGGTTGGTCACTTCTCTCACTTGTTTCTTTTTTAAAACACCACTTGTCTCCCTTGTGCTTGCATCTCCATGGTGTTGACCCAACCAATTTTAGGTCGTTGGTTGAGGACGTCTTCTCGGGCAGGGGCAGTTGTAGCACGACGGCGACGGCCGGGCAGCCTTCCCTGATTCCTCATCGGTGAGAACAGCATCAGTTCGAGCTGCTTGGCTTTGCTCCTCTTCCCATTTTGTCTCCCTTCCCATTTTTGTCTCCGCTCCAGTACCACGCCATGCAACCGCCCCCGGAGCCCACCGGCGACGCGCTCGCGGAGTGCTTCCGCCTGTTGGATGAGCTCCCAGCCGCGGCAGCTTTGTCTCCGGCGTTCCGCCGCCACTGGCCGTCCATCTCCGCCTCCGTCTCGTCGCTCTCTTCCTCCCTCTCGCAGCCCGCCTTCCCGTCCTCCGCGCCGCTCCTCGCGCCCCTCGCGTCCGCGCTCTCGGCTCTCATGTCCGTCTGCAGTGGCCCTCCCCTCGGCCACCTCCACACCGTCTCGCTCCTCTCCTCCTCCGCCGCCTCGCTCTCCCAGCTCGCAGCCGACGCGCGCCTGCTCGTCTCCCCGGCCGAAGGCGATGGGTCTGAGTCCGACGGCCTGCTCTCTCGCCTCCGGCTTGGCTCGTCCGTTTCCCGAGCCGCGGCGCTCGACTCGCTCGCCGAATCTGTCCGGTCGTCCCAGCCGGGGTCGTGCTCTGCCACTGCTGTGTCTGCGGTCGCCGCGATGCTCGACTCCGGCGATCTCCTTCCGGCCACCCGCGACAAGGCCGTGTCCGTGCTGGCCGCGTTCGCGTCCTCCGAGGCCACTTGCAGGTTCTTGGCCAAGGAGTCGGGCACCGTCGTGCCCCACCTCTGCCGCGCGCTGGAGTCCGGCGGCGCCAGCACCGAGCAGGCGTGCGTCGCGCTGGAGCCGCTGACCGCCTCGTCGCGGGACGCGGCGGCGACTGTGTCGGCTCGTGGAGGCGTGGGCGCGCTCCTCGTGGCCTGCGCCTCCGGCACCCCGGCGTCGCAGGCCGCTGCCGCGGGCGTGCTCCGGAACATCGCCGCGTTCCCGGACCTGCTGCCCGCGTTCCGCGACGAGGGCGCGATCCCCTTGCTCGTGCAGCTCGTCTCGCTCGGCACCCCGCGGGCGCAGGAGCACGCGCTCGGCTGCCTCCGGAACCTAACGGCCAGCGACGGCGACGAGGGCCAGAGCCTCAAGGTCGAGGCGTTCCACGCAGGCGCCCTCGGCTGCGTCAAGGACTTCCTGGATTCGTGCCGCGGCGACGAGCCGGGCCTCGCGCCGGCGTTCGGGCTGCTCCGCAACATGGCCTCCTTCCGCGTCATCGCCGAGATAGCCGTGTCCGCCACCTTCCTCAGCCATGTGGTGGCCGCGCTGGGCAGCGACAGCACCAACACCCGCACGGAGGCCGCCATGGCGCTGGCTGAGCTCTGCAACGTCGGCAGCGGCAAGTCGAGGGAGGAGGTCGGGGAGGCGATGCCGAGGCTGGTGTGGATGCTGGAGGCGAAGGCCGTGGCCGAGAGGGACGCGGCCGCGAGGGCGCTGGCCACGCTGGTCGCCGCGAGCGGCAGCTACCGGGCGCTGTTCCGGAAGGAGGAGATGGGCATCGTGAAGGTGGTCCGGCTGCTGGACCCGGCCGTCCGGGGCGGCGACAAGCGGTTCCCCGTGGCGGTGCTGCTGGGCGTGTCGCAGTCCCGGCGGTGCCGGAAGCAGATGGTGGCCGCCGGCGCGTGCGGGTTCGTGCAGGCGCTGCTGGCCGCCGAGGTGGACGGCGCCAAGAAGCTCTCCGAGTGCCTCGGCAGGGGCAGGATGCTCGGCGTGTTCCCCCGGACATGACATGACGGCGATCCATCCGACCTGCGACTTGGATCATCCATCTTGCCTTGTACAGCATGTGCCACGGATTCAGCTCAGTCCAGGCATGCTTTTTCTCTGTAGGAATCTCTGTATATTGCTGTTTTTCATACGAGTGGTAGCGTAGATTTAGATGACGATGATGAGTGTTTTCCTTTAGTCAGTGTGCGTGAACCCAATAAGAAGACGGGAAAGATTGTAATTAATCTCTGATGTGAAGAAATCAATCTGCATCCACAGTCGAACCAATCGTGTCTGTCTGACGAACAAAAGATGTTGAGAATATGGCCTGCTTCGGCTCACTGTCATTGTCTGTCTAGGTGCTACCGCATCAAACTGAAATGTATTAATGCCGGCAACTGCGACGTCTCGAGTTAATTAAGCTCGTCTTGTTGGAGGTCAGTCAGCTCGGCAGTAGGTTGTTTTCCGTGGTTATGAGCTGGTTGCTAGGGAGGCAGCAGGCACTTTCTCTGAAAGGAAATGCCACAGGTTGGCAACGATTTCCAAAGAGGGGAATACCCACTCTCTCCCTCAGGGCTCAGGCTACTCTTTCCAGATTGTTCTTCCTTTTTTGGTGTGCAAAGTCGCATTCATGAACCGGCATAAATGGCGTGGGCATCGCATCGCGGCGTCAGATTCAGATTTGGGTGGGTGTAGCATTGCATCTGAAGAACCCTCCATGCATTTTCTTTCTCTTGCAACGACTAACCATGCAAGGATCTGCATTGTTATCCGTAACCCTGGTCGACCTCCGTGCTGGTCAACTGTTGATAATCATGTACTCAAGGGTGCATGATGCGCAGTCAGTCACGTGGCCACTGACGGACCTGCAGGTACAAATGTACTACTTCCTTGGTCCCATAATATAAGAATGTTTTTGACACGAGTATAATATAGTGTTAAAAATGTTCTTATATTTTGAGACAGAGGGAGTAGAATGACAGGGGGCGGGAACAGCGGCATGGCGTGGCATGTTCTCCCTGACCTGGCGTGCAGAATGATGCCCTGAACCTTCCCTGAGATGAGATCTCTGTAGATTAGTCCATCATGTGACCCCCCTCATGCTATTGCTTGCCCATCCACATGGCCAATCAAACGATCAATCAGTCGATGCCGAGGTATCTATCACCCCCTTTCTCGGTCACGGCGCGGATCGTCCGTGATTAGAGCATCTCCAGCCATTCGGCGCCCCTGAGACCAAAATAGCGCCTTCTGAGGGTTAGCCGGCGTTTTTTTCGCCACGAAGGCGGTCGGGTTCCCAACTGCCGCTTCAAGCTGACCCAGATGGCGCTTTTTGAAAACCAAACTTCATACAAAATGATACAAATTTGAAAGAAATTCAGGCATTTTCATTGATATGTGTACAAACTTAAAACATAACTTAAAAATAAACTAAAAACTCTGAGCCTTCTACATGCCGAGGAGCCTGTAGAAGTTGGTGTAGTCGCCGCCGTCCTTGCTGCAGCCCTGCCCTAGGTCACCATGGCGGACGGGGTTGGACGGCCCGGGCGTCTCCTCGTCGCTATTGTCGAGGATGACGACGCCGAGCGGCGATATCCTCGAGGGCACGCCGCCTTCACCACGCCGCCCGTGAATCAATAGAAGGTTGACTGGCGGCGGCAACCTTCATATTGATTCCCGTGGGAAACCGAGGCAACGAGGACGACAAAGATTCTAGGCGTCGCACAGTCACTGACTCGGCAGGTCCACCACGTTTCGCGCCAAATTCATTTTGCCCGGCGCCCCCTTTGCGCCCCAAGTGCTGCCTGGGTCCGCAATCAAACCTGCAGCAAATAAAAATTGCATACAGTATTCGGGGAGGTGCCGCCATTGTGCATCACTTCCGTGCAATCTGCTCCAACCATAATTCTTTCTGCTGCAACCAACGGTTACCTGCCTGCCAGAATAAGCAAGCCCATCACGAGGCACTGCTACTCGCTTGATTAGTTGGGCGGCCGGCGACGACGTACGGCGCCTTCGTCATGTAGTACATACCTACGCACGGCCGGTGCTGATCAACTAGTTAATACACCTACTGTAGTGTACTACTGTACACATAGTCCTGGTGATGATGAGAGGACCACGCTCAAGCAAGCTCCAGTTTTCAAATCGCGCGCGCAAAGCGCAAGGGAGACTAGCGCTCCACGTCTCCCGCCTCTTCTACAGGGATCGAGATCACGGCACGCAGAGCGTCATTTTCACCGGTTTGACGCCAAGAATTGGCATTGCCTGCTGCATTTGGCTGCCAAATGTCGAATATTGCACGCACACTCGAGCACGACTCGGCACCCACTCTACTCGCGCGTCGCACATTCACGAGTCGCCTCCCTAATCAAGCCGCATTTTGTGTACGACCTACTCCGCATCATAAATAACTGTGTGCGTAACGTGCTCACGTAATCTCGCTGATGAGTAGTAATAAGCACGACTTGGCGCCTGATTCTGCGTCAACAAGTGGGCTCTGAATCCCCACAAAGGGGGAAAATGAGAAAAGAAGAAGACACTTGGAGTCTCAGAGAAAGTAAGTCTGCTCTGTAGTACTGCCTTATGTTTTCAGCATCAGATACTGGCTATGCCTTTGCAGCTGCAGCCGTTCAAAGACTAGAGCACCAGCGAAGCGCGAATATACAGAGCTACACATCGATCTCGCTGAATTTAGATGAAGATGGTGAGTGTTTTTAGTCAGTGTGCGTAAAACCAATAAGGACACGGAAAAGATTGTAGTTAATCTCTGACGTGAAGAAATCAATCTTCATTCACCGTCGAACCGGCCGTTTTGCGTCTGCCTGACGAACAAAAGATGTTCAGAGTATAGCCTGCTACTGATTACGGTCATTGTCTAGGTCCTATCGCAACAAGCCATCAAATGAAATGTATTAAAGCCGGCAAGTGCGACATTACATATCAATATATGGATCCTATATAATGATTGTGGCTAAGATCATCTTGTTGGAGGTCAGTCAGGTCGGCACTGGATTGGGTGTTTTCCGTAGTTATGGTCTGCTGATTTCAGGGGAGGCAGGCTTGCAGGGGGCACTTTCTCTGAAAGGAAAGGTTACAGGTTGGCAATAATAATTCTCAAAGAGAGGAATAGATCCGTGCACGGTTCTTCAGTGGGAGTACCCACTCCCTCCCTCATGTTACCCTTACCTTTTTCTGATTGTTCTTCCTCTTTTGTTGTACTGTATAACAAACAAAAACAGTTTGGCGCCGCATTCATGAACCGAAATAGATGGCTTGGGCATCGCATCGCCGTGTCAGATTCAGATTTGGGTGCAGCATCTGACAAACCCTGCATGCATTTTTCTTTGGTAGCGGGTTTTAACCATGCATGAGTAATGCTGTTGGTAATCACACGATATTGCTTCTAGTAAGAGCATCTCCAACAGGCGCGCTAAACAGGCGCCGCACCGTAAATATACCCACTTTAGCGCGCACAACCCGGCGGATGGCTCCAGCAGGCGCGCAATAACCGCGCGCGCGGTATAACCAGTTGGGCGCGCGGCAGGAAGCGATACCTCGCGCGGTGTATTTGCGGCGCCCGCTTCCGCGCGCGGCACACTCGACGCTCGCGTTGCGCTCTTCTTCTCCCCCTTCAAAGCCCCGCGCGCGCCGGCGCCGGCGACCCACACCCATGGACGCACGCGCCAGCACCCCGCTCACCCCGTCCTATAGCTGCGACCCCCCCTCCCCCCCGCCGCCGCCGCCGCCACAAACCCTAGCCCGGGTAGCGTTGGCCTTGCCTCCGCCGGAGCTCCTCCGACCAGCGGCCTCGCGCGCGGCCTCTTCATGCCGCCGCGGATGACCTCGGTGGCAGGTGGCGTCGCGCCGGCGCCGGCTCGAGCCGCCGCCCCCTCCCCCTCAAAGCTCCCCAATGCGGCGCGACCAAAGAAGGGCGAGGAAAAACAACGCGGTGGACGGCTCCGGCACCTCCAAGGCGAGGAGGAAGAAGCTTGCGGGGCGTGCGACGGGCGCGGCGGCTGCCGAAGCGCCGGCAAGCTCACTCGTTGAGCCGGCGGCCGGCGCGCACAACATGTTCGACGAAATGCCTCCATGGTGAAAAAATTCTAACTTTTTATTTTTTTTATTTTTTGAATGCATTCGTCACATATAGATAGCTTATTTGCATTATGCAAAAAATTTGTAGTCTCAATGATGATGCATACATGTCAACGATGGGTGTTGGCTCCAACAATTCGCATTGGTCTCAAACCAATGACATGCATTTTGAAGACCATGAGTTCGAGGTGGACGAGGAGGGTGAGGGCATTGTCGACGCACCGAAAGAAAGAGCGGGCAATTACACCAACGCCGATGACATCTTACTATGCAATACTTGGTTGCAAGTGTCGAGGGATCCATCCGTTGGAGGTGATCAAAGTAGAGATGCTTATTGAAACCGGATGAAGGAACACTTTGATGCTCGCAACGTGAGTGGAATTGACCGCTCCAACCGATCACTTAGGTCCCGGTGGTCGACAATCAACTCGGATTGTCAAAGGTGGGCAGCCTGTCAAAAGGCGGTTGACAAGTTGAACCCAAGTGGCACAAATGAGGGCGATAGAGTAAGTGCCATTTCATCTTATATGTTGGTGCTAACTTGCTTTGTTTTGCTTGGTGTTGGTGCTAACTTGCTTTGTTTTCATGTAGTACAACATTGCGCAAAACTTGTTCAAAGAAGAGGAGAGGAAAACTAAGAAGGGGAAGATCAAGAAAGGAAGGGTATTTACTTTGCCTCATTGCTATGAAGTGTTGAAGGATGATGAGAAATGGAAGAAGCGTGAAGATTTGGATGATTTGCATTTGAGCGACAAACGGAAGCGAACAATTAAGTTGGATGATGATGATGATGAGGATGATGCATCAAGTGATGACGGCAAGAGAAGCCCCACACCCAACTCGGTTTCATACTCGAAGCCAAAGCGGCCGGATGGGTGCAAGAAAGACAAAACCGAAAAGAAGAAGAGGAAAGGAGATGATGAGCTCAAAAATGCTATGGAAGCTATTGTGAAGGCAAGAAAAGAAGCCAACGAGGTGAGGAAAATGGCAAGGACCCAAGATGCCGCGGCCGAGGAGAGGAGGTTGGCGGCCGAGGAGAGGAAGGTGGCGGCCGAGGAGAGGAAGGTGGCTTTGGAGGAGAGGAAGGTGAGCAATGAGGAGCGAACTAGGTTGTTGGAATGGGAGAATCACTTGTTCTTCTTGGACACAACTAACCTCAATGCGGCGTAAAAGGAGTATGTCAATCTTGCCCAAGAAGAAGTCTTGATCCAAAAAAGAGCCATGGTTCGTGCAATGGGTGGCGATGGCCTCGGCGCAATGGGTGGGAGTGGCCTCGGCGCCATGGGTGGCATGGGTGGCTTCGGAGGTACCGTGGGCGGTTTAGGTGCAATGGGAGGCATGCCTGGCTTTGGAGCACCCCCCGACGCTATGGCCATCATGGGAGGCATGAGTTTTGCTTTTCTCATGGGAGGCATGGGTGCACCTCCGGCCGCCATGGGCGGAATGTCTTTCGATGTGCCTCCTCGCACACATTCCCATGAAGATGCCGTTGAAGATCTTGCCAACACCGTCGGAGTTTCACGTGATGCGGTGCGCGATGAGGAGAGGGAGGAAGATTCATCTTCGGAGGCGGAAGAATCGTCTTCCGAAAATGAGGACGAGGACGAAGACGAGGACAAGGACGAGAAATGATGTGTCTTTCATTTGTGTATTGAACTTGATTTGCATTTTGAACTTGGTTGGATGAACTTGTGGGCATGATTTTAAACTTGTGGGCATGAATTTCATCAACTTATTTGTGTGAAATTTTTATTGTGTTAGAAAATGTTTATCATTTTGTGTTGAAAATGCCATATGCAATGCATCGGCGAGTCGCGCGCGCTGCATTTTTGCGCGGCTGCTGGAGTCAGCGCTGCGCGCCGCGCCAAACCAGACGATGCGCTTGCAGCATATCTGTTTTTTGCGCGTGACGCACCTGTTGAAGATGCTGTAAGCTGCATGCATGATGCGCAGTCGGGCAGTCAGTCACATGGGCACTATCGCGATGGACCTGATATATGGAATGGTCGGAGGATGATCCACAGTGCGAAGCAGCGGAAAAGAGCAGCAGCATGGCATGTTCTCCCTGATATTGGTGCAGAAAATGGTGCGTGAACCTTCCCTGAGATCTCGCCATGGCCTTTCGATCGCATTCTGTCGTATTGTTTTCCTACTAGAACAACGCTCGAAACAGCATGATCAAACCTACAATCCGGAAAGTAAACACTCTTCGTAAAATCGCCGCTGCAGGTTTGACAGAGTCGCCGCTATTCTGCATCACATCAACCATGTCGTCCGTCCGTGCAATCCGCTCCAACCATAATCCTTTCTGTTGCAACCAACGTTACCCGCCGGTGCCGGAATAAGTAAGGCCATCACGAGGCACTCCTGTTCACTTGATTAGTTGGGCAGGCAGGCCGAGGCAGGGACGGGAGCGTTCGCCGGCAACGACGACGTAAGCGCTTTCCCTTCCGCATATACGTATGCACGGCCGGTGCTGACCGTCGATGGACTAAAACACCTACTACTGTACATAGTAGTACTGTACTAACTTCGCTGTCTGTGTGATGTCATGAATTGGTTGGTGCGAATATGGTCATTGATGTAGTTTGTCGATCGCGATCTGATCGCCTTGGGAGTCTATTTTTTCTTCTTGCCAACACATAGCTTGGGTCTTATATGACTTTGCTATTTTTGGGCGTTTTGTGTGTGTGCATTCATTGGTATTGACTGTGTGCATCCTAACTACGCAGAGGTCACGTGTGTGCTTGTTGTGTTCGTATCTTCTTGATGCTCCATTTGAGTGAATGAAAACTACCCTCTACTCGTTCAAAAAAAAAACTACCCTCTATCGAAAAAAGTGGAAGCTAGGGCTGCATGCTTCCCGCTTCTTCTGTAGAGAGATCACGACAGTACGGTAGGCACATAATCCAAAACACAGCGCTGAAGCGCGCAAGCGGTAATACTACGTAGAGTATATTGTACTCCTACTGTACGCTCGTCAGAATAGCAAAAGAAGAATCCACAAAAAAAAAAGAGGTCGGCTGCGATGCGATGCGATCGGCACCTACTCTACTGTACTCGCGCATCGCAAGTTTCAACTCCACATTCGAGAGCTCTTTTACGGTGATTGTGGAGTTACGAAACGTAATTTCATGTAACTCCTCCTTTGATTATTCTCCACCGTTGATTTAAACCTATTAAGTAAAAAGATTAAGTTTAATCAACAAGGGTATTATGGTCATAAATGACTATTTTTTTAGCATGTCTGTTAATTCTCTTGTCAATCGCCCGCATCTGGCTTAACCCATCTCGCACGAGGATCTGGAGACGGCGGCGCAGGAGCGAGGACCGGGCGACGCCGCCAGCGCGAGGTCATGGAGGCGAAGCCCCGTCTTTGGTTGGTCGCTGTGGCCGCTCCCTCACGGCCCCGCCGACACCGGCGCGAGGTCCTGACGACGCTGACCCGAGATGGAGGCCCCGCCTGCGCTCTTCCCCTGCCCCCGTCTCTTCCGTCCCTCCCTCCCTGCTGTTAGTTCTGCCGGCGGCGGACCAACTGCTCGTTGCAGCACCTTCATACATATATATATATATATATATATATATATATATATATCCAGTTAGGGTTGAGCAGTGAACACACCTCATTTAGATATTCCAGTACTGAAATTGGTGGGGGACAAACACTGACCTCTGAATTGCCTATTGTTGATTACAAAATGTTGGTAACATAGTTTCATTTGTTGATGGATTAGTCTGTGTGGTCAGACATCTCTCGGAGTCTTGGCTAGGATGGCAGAGAGATGCTACATTTGTGGACTGATTCATGCGTAATTAAGCTACCTGGTGATGAAAAATAGGTGCAACTTGAAGTGATGAGTCGTTAAATATTCCTTGCTATGATAAAGTTTTCAGAACTATGGAAAGTGTGTTATATGCTGCTTAGAGGTTATATAGCTGGAGGCGCCTAACAATTGTAGAAGACAGTCTGCATTGGTTTTGTCTTTTGTGTGTACATCAGTGTGTCATAAATTCATAAACTGTAGTATCAGTCTTCTCAGTGCAAAACTGGGGACTACAATTCTATGGCACTCACATGCTGAGAACTTCAAAGAGTAAATCATGAGTCGTCAGTGAACTTTTGTTCCAAGCTCACTGCGCAGCGCCTACGGCGGACATTCAGGTAAATCTCGAGTCGTCAGTGAACTTGTTGGTGTGTCATTTTAGTCTAGCAAACCAGATAGTAATTTGACTTTCTATTTCAGATATTGAGATGTGGACCTCCTCCGATGAGGAAAGCCATGGCTGCAAACCTAGATGACCTTGGGTACTTCAAGGAGATGCAGTTCCAGTTCTAAGTTTCAACGGTGCAAGCTACCAAAATAATGGTCGCATGGCCGTTCTAATTATTTTCAGTTTGACATGAGCTGACTGATACCATTTAGCTCGTCCGGAAAAAAACTCCATAGTCCATGAAGTGTCATTTCTGATGAATGATAGTAAGCCTAATTGAGAGGTTGTGTCATTGTACCGTGCCAGTTATATAATGCATGTTGTTCTGTGTCTAGTGTCACTTGTGTACGTAATGTTATTATTTGTTGAAAGACAGAAGACAACGGGTAGATTATATCAGCATGCCAGAAATGAGTTGGTATTTGATGAACTGCTCAAGCAGTCAAGCTGTCGAGAAATAAATATACATCGTTTTAGAAAAGACATGGTCTCCAATAAGTAACAATAATCGCCATTTTCCACGGCAATACACTTCAGCTGCATGAGTAAACAGAATGCATTTTGTAAGATTATTATTTTGTCCTATATTCAATCTGGGAACATGTTTCTAGAAGTTTTGCCAAACGGAACAAATAGAAGCAAAATTCAATTTCAGGACCATTTTGGCTCAAAATGTGGCCAAGATAAGTTTTCAGAGAAATTCCAAAAACAATATATCTCAAAAATCCACACTATCCTATTCCTTATGTCATTCAGTCTGGGAAATTTCAAGAAGTTTTGCCAAATAGAAAAAGAACTAGAAGTAAAATTCCAAATAAGAAGCATTTTGGCTCAAAATTTGGCAAAAAAATGTTTTCAGAAAAATCTCAAATATCCACACTACCCTTTTATTCAATCTAGGAAAGTATTAGTAGTGTGACCGGCCCCGATACCGGTCTTAATAGTCTGGGCCCGCTACTATCTATATTAGTCGTACAGACCCACAAATACCGATCTTTAGTCATACGGGCTCACAAGTATCAATCTCAGTCATCCGGACCCATAAGTACTATTTTTACTCGTTCGGGTTGATCTTACACGCTAAGGCTCAATACTTCAATCCTAGTCATCCAGACCAACAACTAATGGTCTTAGTCGTTCGGAAACATAAATATCAGTCTTAGTGGTGCGGAACCAGAAACATCAGTCTTAGTCGTGCGAAACCACAAATATCGGCCGTAGTCATTCGGGCTCACTAGTATTGATCTTACCCGTCCGGACCCACAAGTATCAATCTTACTCGTTCGGGCTCACTACTATCAATCTTAGTCACCCAAACCCACAAGTATCAGCCTTATATTATTCATTCAGGCCCACAAACATCGGTCTAACTCCTTCGGGCTCACTTCTATCGGTCCTACTTTTTCGGGCTCGCTACTTCAATCTTACTGCTCAGGACAAGAGAAGTACTGATGTTACTGTTGGGGAACGTTGCAAAAAAAAAAAAATTTCCTACGGTTTCACCAAGATCCATCTATGAGTTCATCTAGCAACGAGTGATCGGATTGCATCTACATACCTGTGTAGATCACGCGCGGAAGCGTTCAAAGAACGGGGATGAGGAAGTCGTACTCGACGTGATCCAAATCACCGGAGATCCTAGCGCCGAACGGACGGCACCTCCGCGTTCAACACACATACGGTCAGCGTGACGTCTCCTCCTTCTTGATCCAGCAAGGGGGAAGGAGAGGTTGATGAAGATCCAGTAGCACGACAGCGTGGTGGTGGATGCAGCAGTCACCGCAGCAGGGCTTCGCCAAGCTCTATGGAGGAGGAGGAGGTCTTGGAGGGGAGAGGGAGGCGCCAGGGGCATGGGTGCGGCTGCCCTCCCTCCCCCCTCTATATATAGGGTCCCCAGGGGGGCGGGGCGCCGGCCCTGGAGATCCAATCTCCCAAGGGGCGGCGGCCAAGGGGGGTGGAGTGCCCCCCAAGGCAAGTGGGGCGCCCCCCACCCTAGGGTTCCCAACCCTAGGCGCAGGGGGAAGGCCCAAGGGGGGCGCACCAGCCCACTAGGGGCTGGTTCCCCTCCCACTTCAGCCCATGGGGCCCTCCAGGATAGGTGGACCCTTCCGGTGGTCCCGGTACAATACCGGTGACCCCGAAACTTGTCCTGATGGCCGAAATAGCACTTCCTATATATAATTCTTTACCTCCGGACCATTCCGGAACTCCTCGTGACGCCTGGGATCTCATCCGGGACTCCGAACAACTTTCAGGTTACTGCATATACATATCTCTACAACCTAGCGTCACCGAACCTTAAGTGTGTAGACCCTACGGGTTCGGGAGACATGTAGACATGACCGAGATGGCTCTCCGGTCAATAACCAAGAGCGGGATCTGGATACCCATGTTGGATCCCACATGCTCCTCGATGATCTCATCGGATGAACCACGATGTCGAGGATTCAAGCAACCCCATATACAATTCCCTTTGTTAATCGGTACGTTACTTGCCCGAGATTCGATCGTCGGTATCCCAATACCTCGTTCAATCTCGTTACCGGCAAGTCACTTTACTCATACTGTAATGCATGATCCCGTGACCAGACACTTGGTCACTTTGAGCTCATTATGATGATGCATTACCGAGTGGGCCCAGAGATACCTCTCCGTCATACGGAGTGACAAATCCCAGTCTTGATCCGTGTCAATCCAACAGACACTTTAGGAGATACCCGTAGTATACCTTTATAGTCACCCAGTTACGTTGTGACGTTTGGTACACCCAGAGCACTCCTACGGTATCCAGGAGTTACACGATCTCATGGTCTAAGGAAAAGATACTTGACATTGGAAAAACTCTAGCAAACGAACTATACGATCTTGTGCTATGTTTAGGATTGGGTCTTGTCCATCACATCATTCTCCTAATGATGTGATCTCGTTATCAATGACATCCAATGTCCATAGTCAGGAAACCATGACTATCTGTTGATCAACGAGCTAGTCAACTAGAGGCTCACTAGGGACACATTGTGGTCTATGTATTCACACATGTATTACGATTTCCGGATAATACAATTATAGCATGAATAATAGACAATTATCATGAACAAGGAAATATAATAATCATTTTATTATTGCCTCTAGGGCATATTTCCAACAGTCTCCCACTTGCACTAGAGTCAATCATCTAGTTACATTGTGATGAATCGAACACCCATGGAATTCTGGTGTTGATCATGTTTTTCTCTAGGGAGAGGTTTAGTCAACAGATCTGCTACATTTAGGTCCGTATGTACTTTACAAATCTCTATGTCTCCATTTTGAACACTTTCATGAATGGAGTTGAAGCGACGCTTGATATGCCTGGTCTTCCTGTGAAACCTGGGCTCCTTGGCAAGGGCAATAGCTCCAGTGTTGTCACAGAAGAGAGTCATCGGGCCCGACGCATTGGGTATGACTCCTAGGTCGGTAATGAACTCCTTCATCCAGACTACTTCGTGTGCTGCCTCCGAGGCTGCCATGTACTCCGCTTCACATGTAGATCCTGCCACAACGCTTTGCTTGCAATTGCACCAGCTTACTGCCCCACCATTCAAAATATACACGTATCCGGTTTGTGACTTAGAGTCATCCAGATCTGTGTCGAAGCTAGCGTCGACGTAACCCTTTACGACGAGCTCTTCGTCACCTCCATAAATGAGAAACATTTCCTTAGTCCTTTTCAGGTACTTCAGGATATTCTTGACCGCTGTCCAGTGTTCCTTGCCGGGATTACTTTGGTACCTACCTACCAAACTTATGGCAAGGTTTACATCAGGTCTGATACACAACATGGCATACATAATAGAACCTATGGCTGAGGCATAGGGGATGATACTCATCTCTTCTATATCTTCTGCCGTGGTCGGACATTGAGCTAAGCTCAATTTCTTACCTTGCAACACAGGCAAGAACCCCTTCTTAGACTGATCCATATTGAACTTCTTCAATATCTTATCAAGGTATGTGCTTTGCGAAAGACCTATGAGGCGTCTTGATCTATCTCTATAGATCTTGATGCCTAATATATAAGCAGCTTCTCCAAGGTCCTTCATTGAAAAACTCTTATTCAAGTAGGCCTTAATGCTGTCCAAAAGTTCTATATCATTTCCCATCAAAAGTATGTCATCTACATATAATATGAGAAATGCTACAGAGCTCCCACTCACTTTCTTGTAAACGCAGACTTCTCCATAAGTTTGCATAAACCCAAACGCTTTGATAATCTCATCAAAGCGAATGTTCCAACTCCGAGATGCTTGCACCAACCCATAAATGGATCGCTGGAGCTTGCATACCTTGTTAGCATTCTTAGGGTCGACAAAACCTTCCGGCTGCATCATATACAGTTCTTCCTTAAGATAACCGTTAAGGAATGCCGTTTTGACGTCCATTTGCCATATCTCATAATCATAGTATGCGGCAATTGCTAACATGATTCGGACGGACTTCAGCTTTGCTACGGGAGAGAACGTCTCATCGTAGTCAACCCCTTGAACTTGTCGATAACCCTTAGCGACAAGCCTAGCTTTATAGATGGTCACATTACCATCCGCGTCTGTCATCTTCTTAAAGATCCATTTATTTTCTATGGCTCGCCGATCATCGGGCAAGTTAGTCAAAGTCCATACTTCGTTTTCATACATGGATCTCGCTCCATTGTTCCTGAGAACGGAGTCTTGGTTATTTTACCCATGAGGCATGGTTCGCACGTGTCAAATGATTCGTAATCAAGAGACTCTAAAAGTCCATCTGCATGGAGCTTCTTCATGCGTTTGACACCTATGTGACCAAGGCGGCAGTGCCACAAGTATGTGGGACTATCGTTATCAACCTTACATCTTTTGGTATTCACACTATGAATATGTGTAGCATTACGCTCGAGATTCATTAAGAATAAACCATTCACCATAGGAGCATGACCATAAAACATATCTCTCATATAAATAGAACAACCATTATTCTCAGATTTAAATGAGTAGCCATCTCGTATTAAACGAGATCCTGATACAATGTTCATGCTCAAACTTGGCACTAAATAACAATTATTGAGGTTGAAAACTAATCCCGTAGGTAAATGTAGAGGTAGCGTGCCGACGGCGATCACATCGACCTTGGAACCATTCCCGACGCGCATCGTCACCTCGTCCTTCGCCAGTCTCCGTTTATTCCGTAGCTCCTGCTTTGAGTTACAAATGTGAGCAACTGCACCGGTATCAAATACCTAGGAGCTACTACGAGTACTGGTAAGGTACACATCAATTACATGTATATCACATATACCTTTTGCTTTGCCGGCCTTCTTGTCCGCTAAGTATTTGAGGCAGTTCCGCTTCCAGTGACCACTTCCCTTGCAATAAAAACACTCAGTCTCGGGCTTGGGTCCATTCTTTGGCTTCTTCCCGGCAGCTTGCTTACCGGGCGCGGCACCTCCCTTGCCGTCCTTATTGAAGTTCTTCTTACCCTTGCCTTTCTTGAACTTAGTGGTTTTATTCACCATCAACACTTGATGTTCCTTTTTGACTTCTACCTCTGCTGATTTCAGCATTGCAAATACTTCAGGAATGGTCTTTTCCATCCCCTGCATATTGAAGTTCATCACAAAGCTCTTGTAACTTGGTGGAAGTGACTGGAGGATTCTGTCAATGACCGCGTCATCTGGGAGATTAACTCCCAGCTGAGTCAAGCGGTTATGTAATCCAGACATTATGAGTATGTGCTCACTGACAGAACTATTTTCCTCCATCTTACAGCTGAAGAACTTGTCGGAGACTTCATATCTCTCGACCCGGGCATGAGCTTGGAAAACCATTTTCAGCTCTTCGAACATCTCATATGCTCCGTGTCGCTCAAAACGCTTTTGGAGCCCCGGTTCTAAGCTGTAAAGCATGCCGCACTGAACGAGGGAGTAATCATCAGCACGTGTCTGCCAAGCGTTCATAACGTCTTGGTTCTGTGGGATGGGTGCGTCACCTAGCGGTGCTTGTAGGACATAATCTTTCTTGGCAGCTATGAGGATGATCCTCATGTTCCGGACCCAGTCCGTATAGTTGCTGCCATCGTCTTTCAGCTTGGTTTTCTCTAGGAACGCGTTGAAGTTGAGGACAACATTGGCCATTTGATCTACAAGACATATTGTAAAGATTTTAGACTAAGTTCATGATAATTAAGTTCATCTAATCAAATTATTTAATGAACTCCCACTTAGATAGACATCCCTCCAGTCATCTAGGTATAACATGATCCGAGTTAACTAGGCCATGTCCGATCATCACGTGAGACGGACTAGTCAACATCGGTGAACATCTTCATGTTGATCGTATCTTCTATACGACTCATGCTCGACCTTTCGGTCTTCTGTGTTCCGAGGCCATGTCTGTACATGCCAGGCTCGTCAAGTCAACCTAAGTGTTTGCATGTGTAAATCTGTCTTACACCCGTTGTATGTGAACGTTGGAATCTATCACACCCGATCATCACGTGGTGCTTCGAAACAACGAACTGTCGCAACGGTGCACAGTTAGGGGGAACACTTTCTTGAAATTATTATGAGGGATCATCTTATTTACTACCGCCGTTCTAAGTAAACAAGATGCAAAAAACATGATAAACATCACATGCAATCAAATAATAATAGTGACATGATATGGCCAATATCACATAGCTCCTTTGATCTCCATCTTGGGGCTCCATGATCATCTTGTCACCGGCATGACACCATGATCTCCATCATCATGATCTCCATCATCGTGTCTCCATGAAGTTGCTCGCCAACTATTACTTCTACTACTATGGCTAACACGTTTAGCAATAAAGTAAAGTAATTTACATGGCGTTTCTCAATGACGCGCAGGTCATACAAAAAATAAAGACAACTCCTATGGCTCCTGCCGGTTGTCAGACTCATCGACATGCAAGTCGTGATTTCTATTACAAGAACATGATCTCATACATCACATATATATCATTCATCATTCATCACAACTTTGGCCATATCACATCTGTTGGAAATATGCCCTAGAGGCAATAATAAATTAGTTATTATTATATTTCCTTGTTCATGATAATCGTTTATTATCCATGCTAGAATTGTATTGATAGGAAACTCAGATACATGTGTGGATACATAGACAACACCATGTCCCTAGTAAGCCTCTAGTTGACTAGCTCGTTGATCAATAGATGGTTACGGTTTCCTGACCATGGACATTGGATGTCATTGATAACGGGATCACATCATTAGGAGAATGATGTGATGGACAAGACCCAATCCTAAGCCTAGCACAAGATCGTGTAGTTCGTATGCTGAAGCTTTTCTAATGTCAAGTATCATTTCCTTAGACCATGAGATTGTGCAACTCCCGGATACCGTAGGAATACTTTGGGTGTGCCAAATGTCACAACGTAACTGGGTGACTATAAAGGTGCTCTACGGGTATCTCCGAAAGTGTCTATTGGGTTGGCACGAATCGAGACTGGGATTTGTCACTCCGTGTGACGGAGAGGTATCTCTGGGCACACTCGGTAGGACATCATCATAATGTGCACAATGTGATTCAAGGAGTTGATCACGGGATGATGTGTTACGACGAGTAAAGAGACTTGCCGGTAACGAGATTGAACAAGGTATCGGGATACCGATGATCGAATCTCGGGCAAGTATCGTACCGCGAGACAAAGGGAATTGTATACGGGATTGATTAAGTCCTTGAACATCGTGGTTCATCCGATGAGATCATCGTGGAACATGTGGGAGCCAACATGGGTATCCAGATCCCGCTATTGGTTATTGACCGGAGAGGTCATCTCGGTCATGTCTGCATGTCTCCCGAACCCGTAGGGTCTACACACTTAAGGTTCGGTGACGCTAGGGTTATAGAGATATTAGTATGCGGTAACCCGAAAGTTGTTCGGAGTCCCGGATGAGATCCCGGACGTCACGAGGAGTTCCGGAATGGTCCGGAGGTAAAGAATTATATATAGGAAGTGCTATTTCGGCCATCGGGACAAGTTTCGGGGTCACCGGTATTGTACCGGGACCACCGGAAGGGTCCCGGGGGTCCACCGGGTGGGGCCACCTGCCCCGGGGGGCCACATGGGCTGTAGGGGGTGCGCCTTGGCCTATATGGGCCAAGGGCACCAGCCCCAAGAGGCCCATGCGCCAAGAGATGAGGGAAAGGAAGAGTCCTAAAGGGGGAAGGCACCTCCGAGGTGCCTTGGGGAGGAGGGACTCCTCCCTTGGCCGCACCCTTCCTTGGAGGAAGGGCCAAGGCTGCGCCCCCCCTCTCCCTTGGCCCTATATATAGTGGGGGAAGGGAGGGCAGCAATACCTGAAGCCCTGGCGCCTCCCTCTCCCTCCCATGACACATCTCCCTCCTCCCGCAGCGCTTGGCGAAGCCCTGTTGGAATCCCGCTACTTCCACCACCACGCCGTCGTGCTGCTGGATCTCCATCAACCTTTCCTCCCTCCTTGCTGGATCAAGAAGGAGGAGACGTCGCTGCTCCGTACGTGTGTTGAACGCGGAGGTGCCGTCCGTTCGGCGCTAGGATCATCGGTGATTTGGATCACGACGAGTACGATTCCATCAACCCCGTTCTCTTGAACGCTTCCGCGCGCGATCTACAAGGGTATGTAGATCCACTCCTCCCTCGTTGCTGGTTTCTCCATAGATAGATCTTGGTGACACGTAGGAAAATTTTGAATTTCTGCTACGTTCTCCAACAGTGGCATCATGAGCTAGGTCTATGCGTAGTTTCTATGCACGAGTAGAACACAAAGTAGTTGTGGGCGTTGATTTTGTTCAATATGCTTACCGTTACTAGTCCAATCTTGATTCGGTGGCATTGTGGGATGAAGCGGCCCGGACCGACCTTACACGTACTCTTACGTGAGACTGGTTCCACCGACTGACATGCACTAGTTGCATAAGGTGGCTAGCGGGTGTCTGTCTCTCCCACTTTAGTCGGATCGGATTCGATGAAAAGGGTCCTTATGAAGGGTAAATAGCAATTGGCATATCACGTTGTGGTTTTTGCGTAGGTAAGAAACGTTCTTGCTAGAAACCCATAGCAGCCACGTAAAACATGCAAACAACAATTAGAGGACGTCTAACTTGTTTTTGCAGGGTATGCTATGTGATGTGATATGGCCAAGAAGAATGTGATGAATGATATGTGATGTATGAGATTGATCATGTTCTTGTAATAGGAATCACGACTTGCATGTCAATGAGTATGACAACCAGCAGGAGCCATAGGAGTTGTCTTTATTTATTTATGACCTGCGTGTCAACATAAACGTCATGTAATTACTTTACTTTATTGCTAACCGTTAGCTGTAGCAGTAGAAGTAATAGTTGGCGAGACAACTTCATGAAGACATGATGATGGAGATCATGATGATGGAGATCATGGTGTCATGCCGGTGACGATGATGATCATGGAGCCCCGAAGATGGAGATCAAAAGGAGCAATATGATATTGGCCATATCATGTCACTATTTGATTGCATGTGATGTTTATCATGTTTTTGCATCTTGTTTGCTTAAGAACGACGGTAGTAAATAAGATGATCCCTCATAATAATTTCAAGAAGTGTTCCCCCTAACTGTGCATCGTTGCGACAGTTCGTTGTTTCAAAGCACCACGTGATGATCGGGTGTTAGATTCTTACGTTCGAATACAACGGGTGTTGACGAGCCTAGCATGTACAGACATGGCCTCGGAACACATGCAAAACACTTAGGTTGACTTGACGAGCCTAGCATGTACAGACATGGCCTCGGAACACAAGAGACCGAAAGGTCGAGCATGAGTCGTATAGAAGATACGATCAACATGAAGATGTTCACCGATGTTGACTAGTCTGTCTCACGTGATGATCGGACACGACCTAGTTGACTCGGATCATGTAATCACTTAGATGACTAGAGGGATGTCTATCTGAGTGGGAATTCATAAGATGAACTTAATTATCCTGAACATAGTCAAAAGGTCTTCGCAAATTATGTCGTAGCTCGCGCTTCAGTTCTACTGTTTAGATATGTTCCTAGAGAAAATTTAGTTGAAAGTTGATAGTAGTAATTATGCGGACTAGGTCCGTAAACTGAGGTTTGTCCTCATTGCTTCATAGAAGGCTTATGTCCTTAATGCACCGCTCAGTGTGCTGAACCTCGAACGTCATCTGTGGATGTTGCGAACATCTGACATACACGTTTTGATGACTACATGATAGTTCAGTGCGTAATGCTAAATGGTTTAGAATTGAGGCACCAAAGACGTTTTTGAAACATCGCAGAACATATGAGATGTTCCAAGGACTGAAATTGGGATTTCAGGCTCGTGCCCACGTCAAGAGGTATAAGACCTCCGACGATTTTCTTAGCCTGCAAACTAAGGGAGAAAAGCTCAATTGTTGAACTTGTGCTCAGATTGTCTGAGTACAACAATCGCTTGAATCGAGTGGGAGTTGATCTTCCAGATGAAATAGTGATGGTTCTCCGAAGTCATTACCACCAAGCTGCTTGAGCTTCGTGATGAACTATAATATATCAGGGACATATATGATGATCCTTGAGATATTCGCGATGTTTGACACCACAAAAGTAGAGATCAAGAAGGAGCATCAATTGTTGATGGTTGCTGAAACCACTAGTTTCAAGAAGGGCAAGGGCAAAAAAAGGGATGCTTCATGAAACGGCAAATCAGCTGCTGCTCTAGTGAAGAAACCCAAGGTTGAACCCAAACCCGAGACTAAGTGCTTCTGTAATAAAGGGAACAGCCACTGGAGCAGAATTACCCTAGATACTTGGTAGATAAGAAGGCTGGCAAAGTCGATAGAAGTATATTGGATGTATTATGTTAATGTGTACTTCACTAGTACTCCTAGTAGCACCAGGGTATTAGATACCGGTTCGGTTGCTAAGTGTTAGTAACTCGAAATAAAAGCTACGGAATAAACGGAGACTAGCTAAAGGTGAGATGACGATATGTGTTGGAAGTATTTCCAAGGTTGATCAAATATCATACGCTCCCTCTACCATCGAGATTGGTGTTTGCGTTGAGCATAGACATGATTGGATTATGTCTATCGCAATACGGTTATTCATTTAAAGAGAATAATGGTTACTCTGTTTATTTGAATAATACCTTCAATGGTCTTACACCTGAAATGAATGGTTTATTGAATCTTGATCGTAGTGATACACATGTTCATGCCAAAAGATAGTAATGATAGTACCACCTACTTGTGGCACTGCCACTTAAGTCATATCGGTATAAAACGCATGAAGAAGCTCCATGTTGATGGATCTTTGGACTCACTCATTTTTGAAAGGATTGAGACATGCGAACCATGTTTGTTGGTAGATATGCATGAAGAAACTCCATACAGATGGATCATTTGGACTCACTTGATTTTGAATCACTTGAGACATGCAAATCATACCACATGGGCAAGATGACTGAAAGCCTCGTTTTCAGTAAAATGGAACTAGAAAGCATCTTGTTGGAAGTAATGCATTTTGATGTGTGCAGTCCAATGAGTGCTGAGGCGTGTAGTGGATATCGTTATGTTCTTACTTCACAGATGATTTGAGTAGATGTTGAGTATATTTAATTGATGAATCACGAGTCTGAACTATTGAAAGGTTCAAGTAATTTCAGGGTGAAGTTGAAAGATCGTCGTGACAAGAGGATAAAATATCTATGATATGATCATAGAGATGAATATCTGAATTACGAGTTTGGCACAAAATTAAGACATTGTGGAAATTGTTTCACAACTAATACAGCCTGGAACACCATAGTGTGATGGTGTGTCCGAACATCATAACTGCACCCTATTGGATATGATGCATACCATGATGTCTCTTATCGAATTACCACGATAGTTTATGGGTTAGGCATTAGAGACAACCGCATTCACTTTAAATAGGGCACCACATAATTCCGATGAGATGACACTGTATGAACTATGGTTTAGAGAAACCTAAGCTGTCATTTCTTAAAAGTTTGGGGCTGCGACGCTTATGTGAAAAAGTTTCAGGATGATAAGCTTGAACCCAAAGCGGATAAATGCATCTTCATAGGACACCCAAAAACAGTTGGGTATACCTCCTGTCTCAGATTCGAAAGCAATAAGGGATTGTTTCTAGAATCGGGTCCTTTATCGAGGAAAAGTTTCTCTCGAAAGAATTGAGTGGGAGGATGGTGGAGACTTGATGAGGTTATTGAACCGTCTCTTCAACTAGTGTGTGGCAGGGCACATGAGTTGTTCCTGTGGCACCTACACCAATTGAAGTGGAAGCTTATGATAGTGATCATGAAACTTCAGATCAAGTCACTACCAAACCTCATGGGATGACAAGGATGCGTACTACTTCAGAATGGTACGTAATCCTGTCTTGGAAGTCATGTTGCTAGACAACAATGAACCTACGAGCTATGGAGAAGCGATGGTGGGCCTGGATTCCAAAATGGCTCGAGGCCATATAGTCCGAGAGAGGATCCATATATGAAAACAAAGTGTAGACTTTGGGAGAACTACTTGATGGTCGTAAGGCTGTTAGGTACATATGGATTTTAAAAGGAAGACGGACAATGATGGTAGGTATCACCATTAAGAAAGCTCGACTTGTCGTTAAGATGTTTTCCGACAAGTTCAAGGAGTTGACTGCGATGAGACTTTCTCACTCGTAGCGATGCTAAGAGTTTGTTGGAATTATATTAGCAATTACTGCATTATTTGTGAAATCTTGCAGATAGGATGCGAAAAACCATTGTTTCCTCGACAATTTTCTTAAGGAAAGGTTGTATGTGATACAACCGGAAGGTTTTGTCAATCCTGAAAGATGCTAATAAGTATGCAAAGCTCCAGCAATCCTTCTAAGGACTGGAGTAAGCATCTCGGAGTTGGAATGTATGCTTTGATGAGATGATCAAAGATTTTGGGTGTATACAAAGTTTATGAGAAACTTGTATTTCCAAAGAAGTGAGTGGGAGCACTATAGAATTTCTGATAAATATATGTTGACATATTGTTGATCAGAAATGACGTAGAATTTCTGGAAAGCATATAGGGTTATTTGGAAAGTGTTTTTCAATTGAAAGCCTGGATTAAGCTACTTGAACATTGAGCATCAAGATCTATAAGGATAGATCAAAATTCTTAATGGTACTTTCAAATGAGCACATACCTTGACATGATCTTGAAGGTGTTCAAGATGGACCAGTCAAAGAAGGAGTTCTTGCCTGAGTTGTAAGGTATGAAGTTAAGACTTAAAGCTCGACCACGGCAGAAGAAAGAGGAAGGACGAAGGTCGTCCCCTATGCTTTTATTATAGGCTCTCTACAGTATGCTATGCTGTGTACCGCACCTGAAGTGTGCCTTGCCATGAGTCAGTCAAGGGGTACAAGAGTGATCCAAGAATGGATCACAGGACAGCGGTCAAAGTTATCCTTAGTAACTAGTGGACTAAGGAATTTTCTCGATTATGTAGGTGGTAAAAGAGTTCGCTGTAAAGGGTTACGCCGATGCAAACTTTGACACTAATCCGGATTATTCTGAGTAGTAAACTGGATTCGTATAGTAGAACAGTTATTTGGAATAGCTCCAAATATAGCGTAGTAGCTGCATCTACAAGATGACATAGAGATTTGCGAAGTACATACGATCTGAAAGATTCAGACCCGTTGACTATAACATCTCTCACAAGCATAACATGTTCAAACCCAGAACTCATCGAGTGTTAATCACATGGTAATGTGAACTAGATTATTGACTCTAGTAAACTCTTTGGGTGTTAGTCACATGGGGATGTGACCTTGAGTGTTAATCACATATCGATGTGAACTGGATTATTGACTCTAGTGCAAGTGGGAGACTGTTGGAAATATGCCCTAGAGGCAATAATAAATTAGTTATTATTATATTTCCTTGTTCATGATAATCGTTTATTATCCATGCTAGAATTGTATTGATAGGAAACTCAGATACATGTGTGGATACATAGACAACACCATGTCCCTAGTAAGCCTCTAGTTGACTAGCTCGTTGATCAATAGATGGTTACGGTTTCCTGACCATGGACATTGGATGTCATTGATAACGGGATCACATCATTAGGAGAATGATGTGATGGACAAGACCCAATCCTAAGCCTAGCACAAGATCGTGTAGTTCGTATGCTGAAGCTTTTCTAATGTCAAGTATCATTTCCTTAGACCATGAGATTGTGCAACTCCCGGATACCGTAGGAATACTTTGGGTGTGCCAAATGTCACAACGTAACTGGGTGACTATAAAGGTGCTCTACGGGTATCTCCGAAAGTGTCTATTGGGTTGGCACGAATCGAGACTGGGATTTGTCACTCCGTGTGACGGAGAGGTATCTCTGGGCACACTCGGTAGGACATCATCATAATGTGCACAATGTGATCAAGGAGTTGATCACGGGATGATGTGTTACGGAACGAGTAAAGAGACTTGCCGGTAACGAGATTGAACAAGGTATCGGGATACCGACGATCGAATCTCGGGCAAGTATCGTACCGATAGACAAAGGGAATTGTATACGGGATTGATTAAGTCCTTGACATCGTAGTTCATCCGATGAGATCATCGTGGAACATGTGGGAGCCAACATGGGTATCCAGATCCCGCTGTTGGTTATTGACCAGAGAGTCATCTCGGTCATGTCTGCATGTCTCCCGAACCCGTAGGGTCTACACACTTAAGGTTCGGTGACGCTAGGGTTATAGAGATATTAGTATGCGGTAACCCGAAAGTTGTTCGGAGTCCCGGATGAGATCCCGGACGTCACGAGGAGTTCTGGAATGGTCCGGAGGTAAAGAATTATATATAGGAAGTGCTATTTCGGCCATCGGGACAAGTTTCGGGGTCACCGGTATTGTACCGGGACCACCGGAAGGGTCCCGGGGGTCCACCGGGTGGGGCCACCTGCCCTGGGGGGCCACATGGGCTGTAGAGGGTGCGCCTTGGCCTATATGGGCCAAGGGCACCAGCCCCAAGAGGCCCATGCGCCAAGAGATGAGGGAAAGGAAGAGTCCTAAAGGGGGAAGGCACCTCCGAGGTGCCTTGGGGAGGAGGGACTCCTCCCTTGGCCGCACCCTTCCTTGGAGGAAGGGCCAAGGCTGCGCCCCCCTCTCCCTTGGCCCTATATATAGTGGGGGAAGGGAGGGCAGCAATACAGAAGCCCTGGCGCCTCCCTCTCCCTCCCATGACACATCTCCCTCCTCCCGCAGCGCTTGGCGAAGCCCTGTTGGAATCCCGCTACTTCCACCACCACGCCGTCGTGCTGCTGGATCTCCATCAACCTCTCCTCCCTCCTTGCTGGATCAAGAAGGAGGAGACGTCGCTGCTCCGTACGTGTGTTGAACGCGGAGGTGCCGTCCGTTCGGCGCTAGGATCATCGGTGATTTGGATCACGACGAGTACGACTCCATCAACCCCGTTCTCTTGAACGCTTCCGCGCGCGATCTACAAGGGTATGTAGATCCACTCCTCCCTCGTTGCTGGTTTCTCCATAGATATATCTTGGTGACACGTAGGAAAATTTTGAATTTCTGCTACGTTCTCCAACAACATCACAAAGCACTTGCTGCAAAAACAAGTTAGACGTCCTCTAATTCTTGTTGCAAGTTTTACGTGGCTGCAAAAGGGTTCTAGCAAGAACGTTTTCTTACCTACGTAAAAGCCACAATGTGATTTGTCAACTTCTATTTACCCTTCATAAGGACCCTTTTCATCAAATCCGCTCCAACTAAAGTGGGAGAGACAGACACCCGCTAGCCACCTTATGCAACTAGTGCATGTCAGTCGGTGGAACCAGTCTCACGTAAGTGTACGTGTAAGGTCGGTCCGGGCCGCTTCATCCCACAACACCGCTGAAGCAAAATAAGACTAGTAGCGGCAAGAAAGTTGACAACATCTACGCCCACAACAAATTGTGTAAAGAGAACTACGCATAGACCTAGCTCATGATGCCACTGTTGGGGAACGTTGCAGAAAACAAAAAATTTCCTATGGTTTCACCAAGATCCATCTATGAGTTCATCTAGCAACGAGTGATCGGATTGCATCTATATATAGGGTCCTAAGAACGTAGATCACGCGCGGAAGCGTTCAAAGAACGGGGATGAGGAAGTCGTACTCGACGTGATCCAAATCACCGGAGATCCTAGCGCCGAACGGACGGCACCTCCGCGTTCAACACACGTACGGTCAGCGTGACGTCTCCTCCTTGATCCATCAAGGGGGAAGGAGAGGTTGATGAAGATCCAGCAGAACGACGGCGTGGTGGTGGATGCAGCAGTCACCGTAGCAGGGCTTCGCCAAGCTCTATGGAGGAGGAGGAGGTCTTGGAGGGGAGAGGGAGGCGCCAGGGGCATGGGTGCGACTGCCCTCCCTCCCCCCTCTATATATAGGGTCCCCAGGGGGGGGGCGCCGGCCCTGGAGATCCAATCTCCCAAGGGGCGGTAGCCAAGGGGGGTGGAGTGCCCCCAAGGCAAGTGGGGCGCCCCCCACCCTAGGGTTCCCAACCCTAAGCGCAGGGGGAAGCCCAAGGAGGGGCGCACCAGCCCACTAGGGGCTGGTTCCCCTCCCACTTCAGCCCATGGGGCCCTCCGGGATAGGTGGTCCCACCCGGTGGACCCCCGGGACCCTTTCGGTGGTCCCGGTACAATACCGATGACCCCGAAACTTGTCCCGATGGCCGAAATAGCACTTCCTATATATAATTCTTTACCTCCGGACCATTCCGGAACTCCTCGTGATGTCCGGGATCTCATCCGGGACTCCGAACAACTTTCGGGTTACTGCATATACATATCTCTACAACCCTAGCGTCACCGAACCTTAAGTGTGTAGACCCTACGGGTTCGGGAGACATGTAGACATGACCGAGATGGCTCTCCGGTCAATAACCAAGAGCGGGATCTGGATACCCATGTTGGCTCCCACATGCTCCTCGATG